>NC_057866.1:46810555-47149722 GCF_019393635.1 Dromiciops gliroides
CCAAGAAAACCCCAAAGGGAGTCACAAAGAGTCAGACACAACTGAAAACACTTAAACAACTTAGCAGCATATGTATGAACATTGAAAGAAAGTTAAGATTGTCCATTCTAGGCTGCTAAGATATTTTAAATGATAATACTTATATTGTTCATCGTATCATTATTATAGGTTTATGTTATGATATTCCATATTTTTTATTTTTAAATTTTGCTTTCTATAACTACTTTCCTACTTTGTGATAAACTTTAATCAGAAATATATTTTTCTTATCCTCTATTGTTATATTATGTTAATAAACAAAAACTTATTTTTAAAAATTATTATTGTTCCATTGGACTGGGGCCAACAAGATATCTGTAATACACTGAGCACAGTTCATGGAACATAGTAGGTACTATATAAAAGCTTATTCACTTCCCCTTCCCACACCAATGACCATATTTTATATATAATTGTAATTTTTAACAGTGTTAATTCAATTGCAACCACTTTATGGGATTCATTATTCACACTAATTGGAATAAAGCTATATTCTGAATATATCTTATGTAGTCATACAATGCATTTAAGCTCTAAGGATCTTTCTTCCAATTTCTGCTCTCAAAGTGGTGTCTCAGGAACTAGAGCAAAGTTACATCTCTTCCTTAGAGTTCTAGTGGTACCCCTGAGGAGTCTTGGATGACTAATGATGCCATTACTTCAAGACCCCACCAGAGAGCTCCCTCTTCCTCCAAGATTAGCAGCTGTTAGATAGATGGCCTTTAATTAGCTCTTAAAAGAGGGTATCTACCAAGGTGGTACAACAAGAACAATTAGTACACAGCACACACTCCCCCAAAAAGAAATGTCTGTAACACATCCTCCCATAACTATTGAGAAAGTTTCAGAGAATATAAGCTCAAGCTTAGGGAGTACATGTGGCAAAGAGGCAACTCACAGCTCCTGCTTGTTAGTGCTTTTCTCCTATTAGTAGAGTGTTCAAGAAGCTCCTTTTAGACATGGTATAATTTATTTCTTGGAGTAACTAGGTTAACAGGGGGTTGGAATTGGAGTAGGAAGACCTGAGTTCAAATGCTGTCTCTGATATTTAATAGTTTTGTTAGTTTGGGCAAATCACTTAATGTTTCTTAGCCTCCATTTACTTCTTTTTTTTTTGTGAGGCAATTGGGGTTAAGTGACTTGCCCAGGGTCACACAGCTAGTTATGTGTTAAGTATCTGAGGCCGGATTTGAACTCAGGTCCTCCTGACTCCAGGGCGGGTGCTCTATCCACTGGGCCACCTAGCTGCCCCTCATTTACTTCTCTTTAAAATAGAAGTAATAGCACCTTCTACATCTAATCATTGTATAGATCAAATAAGATAACTGCTATAAGATATTTCAAAAACCCTAAAATGCTGTAGTAGTAGTAGTAGTAGTAGTAGTGTGAAACTGGGATTCTATATCTAGTCTGTGCTTGGTTTCCACAAGAAGTTTATTATCCTATGCACTGTTTGAAGCTTACAAGGTCTTCTACTGGTCAAAGGCCAAAGTAGAAGTGTCTACTTTCTGGTTGTTGCAAGAAAGTCTCTTTCTTGGCCCACTACTCTCTGAAATTCCCTAATTCCTGCTGGCCCAATTATTTTATATAGGACCTAGAGGCAAGATAAAATCTCACCTGGTTAGAACAGCTTTCTCCTCTGGCATCATTTCATTTCATCCAATGGTTTTCGAAGTCTTTTCTTGTAATAGTCTAAGGCCTATTATTGAGACTAATTGATAATCTTATCACTCTCTTTAAGTGGGGTGGGTTTGCTTGTTTGATGTTCTTTGTTCTTTGTTTTGTTTGTTTTTGTTTTTTGTTTTTTGTTTTTTAGTGAGGCAATTGGGGTTCACACAGCTAGTAAGTGTTAAGTGTCTGAGGCCGGATTTGAACTCAGGTACTCCTGACTCCAGGGCCGGTGATCTATCCACTGTGCCACCTAGCTGCCCCTGATGTTCTTGTTGATAGTCTTTGATTTGAAAGTAGGGAGCATCATCCTCTCTGAAAGAACAAGTGACAGGCAAACCTTTAAACAGTGAATAGGGGCAGCTAGGTGGTGCAGTGGATAGAGCACTGGCCTTGAAATTGGGAGGAGTTCAAATCTGACCTTAGACATGTGTGACTCTGTGTAAGTCACTTAACCCCAACTCCCTTAAAAAAACTACCAGGGACATCTCCAGTAGTCCTGATGTATATCTTGCCACTGTGTCCAGATGGCTCTGGAGGAGAGTGAGACTGGTGACTCTACACAACCCTGCCTCACAAAGTCTAATTCAGTGCAAGTCAAGACATTACCTGAATGTCACAGTCCTCTTTGAGAACAAATGACAAACAACAACAACAGTTAGGGGACACTTTGAGGTTCTCATTTTATTATTTATTTATACTCTCTGTGAATAACTGACAATAACTTAAATCAACTCATGATTCTGAATTATTCCAACACATCAGCATCCCTAGCAAATCTACAAAATTGATTTTCTTGGCTGTACATTTCTCTAAAAATAGCTTTTAAATAGTTGTGCAACATTTTATCTCTAGAGCTAATTATGAATGCTATTTTAATCCGAGATGGTCAATAATAGTGCAGAATTTTCAGGGCCATACATTTCTTTAGAAATGATCTTACGATAAAATTGCTCCAGCAATTCATAGCAAAGGGACAATGTTGGAAACTTTGAGAGGCTAAATTGCTACCTTCCATTACCAAAGGAAGGAACAGTGTCAACACTGAGTAATGCTAGGGAAGGAGCTCTTCCCTTTTTTTTTAAGAGGTAGAGATAAATGTTGGAGACAAAAAATTACCAATTCTACTGCTTGTGTCTAAGAAGAAATGTAACAAGCTTCAGAAGGGTATGATTAATATGTGGCATAAAGTACCATTTTAACCTATTGCTTTCCTTTTCTTGGAAGATAAAATTCATGTATCAAGTCTAGACCATGCCACATAGAGGGCAACAGTGTTTTGGGGGAGAACAAATGGGCACTTATAGACATAAGGAAATCTTTTTTCTTGTTACAGTGAAAGGGATCATGCAGCCTACCTAGCAGAGGGTTTTATACCTAGTAGGTATTAAATAACAAAAGCAACTCATGATGAAACATGCTATCTGCCTCCAGAGAAAGAACTGATATTATCTGAATATAGACTAAAGCAAACTGTTTTCTTTCCTTCCTTCCTTCCTTCCTTCCTTCCTTCCTTCCTTCCTTCCTTCCTTCCTTCCTTCCTTCCTTCCTCCCTCCCTCCCTGCCTGCCTTCCTGTATGCCTTCCTTTCCAAATGACTAATATGGAAATGTTTACATGATTGCACATGTATAACCTACATCAGATCACTTACCGTTTCAGGGAAGGGGGAAGGATAGAAATTAGAACTCGAAACTTTAAAATGTTAATGTAATTGGGCAAAATAAAATATTAATATTATTAATAATAATAGCAACAATATGTATTTCTTTAGTCCTTTAGAGTTTGAAAAGTGTTTTACAAATACTATTTCATTTGATTTCAAAACATCCTGGGAGGTAGGTATCCTATTATTATCATCACCATTTTACAGATGAGAAACCTGAGGTATACAGTGGTTAAGTGATTTTACTCAGGGTCACAAAGCTAGAAAGCATCTGAGGCAGCAGTTAAACACAGGGCTTCCTGCCTCTAGGTTCAGTGCTCTATCCTCTAAAACACCCAAATGCCTCTTACAAAGCAGGTAGAGGGTGACCTTGGAAGGCAAGGAACCTTGGAAGGCAAGGAACCAGCAGCTGAGGAGACCAGAAAAGGGTCTCATAAAAGGTAGGATTTGAATTGAGTCTTGAAGCAAGTCTGGGATATTTTTTTGAGGCAATCAGGGTTAACTAAGTACCTTGTCCAAGATCACACAGGTAGTAAGTGTCTGAGGTCAAATTTGAACTCAGGTCCTCCTAATGCCACAGTGCTATCCACTGTACCACCCAGCTGCCCCTGCAACTCAGGGATTTTAAGAATCAGAAGTGAGGAAAGAGAGCACTCTAGGAAAAGTGATTTACCTAAGCACTCAGTAAGCACCTAGTAAATGAACATCTAATAACAATAACTGATGTATATATATATGTATATATATATAAATCTTTTAAGTTGTTTAAAGGACTCTGCATGAATCATCCCATTAGTATCTCACAATTGCCCTTTGAGGGAAGCACAGTGGGTGCTCTAGCTAAGGAAATTGAGGCTCAGATAGCTTGAGGTCTCTGATCAGGATCACAGAGATGCTAAGTATCAGAGGAAGAACTAGGAATAAATGAATTGGTTCCTATAGGAAAGTGACTTTCCCTTTTCTTGGTTTGATGAAGGGGGTGGGGTGAGAGAGAAGAGAACAAGCATTAATATAAGACCTACTATGTGCCAGGCACTGTGCTAAGCATTTTACGAATATCATCATATTGGATCTTCACAACAGCCCTTGGAAGACAGTGCTACTATTATTCTCATTTTACAGTAGAGGAAACTGAAGCAGAGGTCAAGAAACCTGTCCAGGGTTCCATCGCTATTAACTGTCTTAAGCTAGATTTGAACTCAGGTCTTCCAATCGTCATTATCAATGCTCTATGTACTGCACCACTAAGCTGTCCCATGATGCTTATGTTGAACAGTACGAAGGGGAACAGTTAAGGTTGTGGGTTTTAGGAGAATCAACCCCAACCGGATCTCTAAGCAAATCTTGGATCTATTGTTAGAGATGCATTCTTCAGAAGTGCTGTGATTTACCCTATGGATGTTACTCTGGCCTAGAAATTTAAAGACTTGGAGGGGAGCTAGGTGGCACATTGGATAAAGCACCAGCCCTGGATTCAGGAGGACCAGAGTTCAAATCCAGCCTCAGACGCTTGACATTTACTAGCTGTTACATTCATAATCAAGCAGAGCCATTTACTCTGCTGTTACATTCATAATCAAGCCTGATTTTAATGTGATCAACTTGTAACTCCACCAAAAAAAAAATCCTTAATATTGGACCATTGTCTCAGTTGACAGCTCTGGAAACAAATAGGGCATTCATCTGGTTTTCTGAGTTTACTACTTCAAAGTTCCTCATATATTTTTAATAGCCAGGAAGCATCTAGACAGAGTGCTCCACATAACTACGTAAGAAGAGGTAACTGGGAACAGCTAGATGGTACAGTGGATAAAGCACTGGCCCTGGATTCAGGAGGACCTGAGTTCAAATTGAACCTCAAACACTTGCCACTTACTAGCTGTGTGACCCTGGGCAAGTCACTTAACCCTCATTGCCCTGCAAAAAAACAAAATGAAATTTAAAGACTTGGATTTCAGTACCAATTATCCTCTGAGACCTTGGAGAAGTTACTTAACCTCTCCAAGGCTCAGTTCCCCCGCTGTAAAATGAGGAAAAAATGAAGTTAATACTTGTACTGCCAACAGGGCCATTGTGAGGACTGAATGAGATAATGTATGTAAAGGACTGTGTTAAGTACAAAGTGTTATACAAATGTATACTATTAATATTGTTGTTAAAGTAAAGGCCAAAATTATATATAGATATAAATGTGAATACATAAAAATCTCTATATATTGCATATATATGTGTCCATGGTTTGTATTTGAGAGAAAGAGAGTCAAATGACAATCACCTGCTTGGCCACCGTGTCCCCTCTCATGCTGATGGGGAGCATCTAGGACACTGAACCAATCACATAGAGAATAGCAGTACTCTCCCAACCACCAGATCTGCTTCAGCCCAGTCCCTGCAGCTGTCACTGAAGGTAGGAATCATTGAGAAAAAGGGACTTGCTTTTCTGACCACCAGTTTCAACAACTATTTGGTCCTGCATTCTCAAAGAGGACCATAACATCGAGAAGTGATGTCATGACTTGTAATTAATTAGATTTAAGTGAGGGAAGGATGAGCAAGGTCACCAACCTCATGCTCTCCTCCAGAGTCATTTGGGTCCAGTGGCAAGATATACATCAGGACAACTGAAGATGGTTGCGGATATTTGAGGCAATCAGTGTTAAGTGACTTGTCCAGGGTCATGCAAATAGCATGTGTCAAGTGACTGAGGTTGGATTTGAACTCAGGTCCTCCTGACTCCAGGTCCAGTGCTGTATCTACTGTGCCAGCTGGCTGCCCCAAGGTGGCACAGTGCATAGAGCACTAGCCCTGAAGTTGGGAGGATCTGAGTTCAAATTTGACCTCAGGAACTTAATAGCTCTATGACTCTGGTCAAGTCACTTAACTCCAATTGCCTTAAACATCTGGCGCGATCTTATTATCCTGCTGAGCAGCTACTACAAACAGAAAAAAACAAAAGCCCAAATTTCTACAAGAAGCCTTTCCAACTTCCCCTTAAGGCTTGTACCCTTCCCTCCGTGATGATCACCTAATTTATTCTTCTTGTTGTTTTGTCCTTCATTTTCAAAGAGGACCAATGACATAGGGGTGATGTCATGACTTGCAGTAAATTTCATTTAAGTGAGTGAGGGCTGTGCAAGGTCACCAACCTCACTCTCTCCTCCAGAGCCATCTGGGTCGAGCGTCAAGATGTACATCAAGATGACTGAAGATGGCCCTGGATGTTTGATGCAATTGGGGTTAAGGGACTTGCCCAGAGTCACACAGCTATTCAGTGTCTGAGGTCAAATTTGAACTTGGATCCTCCCAACTTGAGGGCCAGTGCTCTATCCACTGCACCACCTAGCTGCCTCTCCTAATTTATCCTTTCTAGTTTGTACATAATTGTTTACATGATCTCTCCCATGGCTGTGAGATCCTTGAGAGAGGGGACTGTTTTTGATCTTTCTATCTTCGGTCTTTGGGCCAGTGCCTGGCACATTGCAGGTACCTAACAAATGCTTGTTGACTCACATCAGGAGACCTCTCCAGTAGACTTGCCTTCACAGTTTCAAATGCTCCCCTCTTCCTGCCAAATATATTTCTCTTTTAATGCTACCATTCCACTGACTGTATTTTGTGGAGGTAATTCTGGAAAAGTGATGAAAGGCAGTGACTCAAATCACAACACTGTTTTGAAAAGTAAACTCCATGAAATTTTGGCAACTAATGAGACTACTCTCCAAATTTGTCTAATGATGGAAGAATCTGAGGTTTGGGGGATTTTAGATCATGTTAGCTATCCAGTTAGTGAAAAATCTTGCAGTAAAATATTAGTATGTCATTTGATCTGAAAAATGCTTCCAATTTTCTACAAAACACAAGATGAGGGCAAAAATAAAAAAAAAATCAATACCGTATTAGCTCTGAGGTTAGCAGAAATCTATGAAAAACAGAAGGCAAATATACCAGAAATAGTCAGGGAAAATAAGAAAGTAAAGACAATCACCCAAGGTTACAGCTCTTTGCTAAAAGGTAGAACTCCCAAAGCAGTAAAATTAATCTTTTCATTAAATTTAATACACTTCCACTTTGAAAAACTGAACATTGAAAGGCTTATTCACACACAAGTTAAAAAACACAGTGGTTCATATCCAACCAAAGTCTAAATGGAAGATTTTGGACCAAGAGTACGTGAAAAGTTAAAAAAAATGTGGTATTCCATTTTAAAAGTTTTATATATCTGATATTTTTAATAGCTTTTCTCTTAAAAGATTTCTATTTTGTGAAGCTAAAATTAACGTGGTGCTGATAGCTACTGTGGCTTAAAAGCATTGTCAATTCTATAGGGAAAGGCCAAAGTGGAACACTCACTCTGATTTCAGAATTTTTTTGCCCTTAAAAGCTGCTTTCTCAGCAGGCAGCTATTATATGGTCCAGTTCAGCTGTCTAGTTAGAGACCATTGCTTGAATACAGAACACCTGACTTCCCAAGTCTCTGTCTTTGCAGTGTGGGTAACATTTAAAAAAAAAAATCACTGGGCCATCATAGCAGTAACTGACAGTAAAGTTTTCTTAATGTTGTTCATTGGAAAATGGTAGGGTAGAGAGTGAGTAGCTGGGAAAGAAACTGTATAATTACCAAGACTGCCATATTTGTGCTGAGTAGGAAATGTGGCAAAGTTAGTCACCCAATTAGATTTCTGATTTATGTAATGCATATTGATATTTGGAAAAATCTGGATTGATCTGATTTTTAATATTTTATCATAGAAAAGACATAGCAAAAGTCTTTCAAACTGATGTAACTCAACTTAATAGAGATTTTATGACTATTTTGCTAAATTTCAAATATATTTAAATCAGTTAATAGTTCATAGTTTTTTATATAGCATCCTTTCTTGCTTGTCTTTGTGGATTGAAATGTTTTCTGATTTTTTCCTTGTACTTTTGCATTCATTTTTTTTAAGAACACAGCCAATCACTTAGTCACTAAGGGGCTAAGGGACATTGAACAAGGCCCGATCTCTTTCACTCTGTTTCTCCTTTGTAACATGTGGAGACAATATTAAAACTTAGTGAGATGATGTCAGAGAAATGTGTACCCTGAACTCCCATCAAACAAACCAATTGTCTGAGGCTCGTGGGGGGGGGGGGTGAAACCTATAACGCTGGTGTCTAAGTATAGAGATCCTAATAAGGATGCCATGTTGCCTTAATGAGTGGGAGATATTGTAACTGTCGATCAGAGTAGGGAATGAAGTGAACCTAGAATTTTCCTTCAAGCTCTGATGCTGTGCAATTATGTCCTGTGTCTATACAGACAGAAGCCGAAATAAAACCTACTCAATTAATAGAAACAGTGAGTTGATTTCTGTCACCCAAAGAAAAATACATGAGAAATGGACGGTGGTGAAAATTTTTATTTAACACCACACAAAACACTTTAAAAAATACTATTTCTCTGAAAACATTCATACTTTAATTTTATTCTTTTGTATCAAGTGTGAGTACACAATGCTAAAACTGGTTCAAGATTAAAGATTTTAAACAATTAGTCATTTTGTCAAGCATGATAGGGGCAGATAGGTGGCACAGTGGATAGAGTGCCAGGCCTGGAGTCAAGAAGATTCATTTTCCTGATTTCAAATCTGGCCTCAGACACTTAACAAGGTGTGTGTCCTAAGCAGGTGACTTAACCCTGTTTGCCTCAGTTTCCTCATCTGTAAAATGAGCTGGAGAAGGACATAGCAAAACAATCCTGTAATTTTGCCAAGAAAACCCCAAATGGGGTCACAAAGAGTCAGACACAACTGAAATGGTGAAGAACAAACAGACATGATAACAATCTGTGATTTGGACTGTCACTCCCATTAAAGTGACTTATCTGGGCATTACTTAACGTCACATAAACATCTAAAGACTAATATGCAAATGGAAACACATGATCCATTTTTATCAAATGACTTCCAAATCAACCCAGTTACTTACATCTCTCCCTCTTCAAAGAACTTGGTATTTGTATCTCTGGACCTGATGCATCCTCCCAAGAGAACATAAATTGCCTGAGATCAGGGGTTGTACCCTTATCTCTTTATATGCCCAGTACCCAGCATAGTGCCTTACAAAAACTTAAGTGGATCTGTGCTGGCATCCATGACAATGCTGCCTCCAATAATGGAGATCACATCTTCTCATTCTATGGAGCTCTTGTCTATGTTTTCCCATAATTCCATCATAGAGGATTCACAAGTCATACTGGGGAGGCTTTCTCTTAACATCACATTGATACCAGTCACACACATAGGCTATCCTTGGGTTCTCTTTCATTCAGCTCACTCGCACCCAGGCCATCTGCTTTTTTAATCATACTTTTTTATGGTATGTCTTACTTCAGTCCTGCATCACACCTCATTATTTCCTACTTCTTGGAACTTGCTCACACCAGGCCTGCACTTTTCCATTGCCCTCTCAGCGATATACATGTTCAGTTCTTTAGAGATTGTGCTGTTCCATGACTGAATGCCCTAATGACACCAGAAGAGTATCGGTATTTAAAATTTTGACCTTTATTCCAGGGCAAAGTTTGGAGTCACTGAAAGGCCTTACACATAGTAGACAATAAGTGTTGGTCAAATTGTTGAATCAAATCACACTCAGGCAAATCTTTTTTCCAGATGAGACACTAGATTTTCAGAAGACATTCAACAGCTCCAAAGAGCAAATATCTAATTTCTATCTCTGCATTAATGTGAAATGACAGATTATATAAAACAGAATTTGATTATTTTGGAGATGGTATGATGTCTTTCTGGAGGAAATCACTATGGGATTAGAGGCCCTTGTAATTGGGAAATTTAGCAAAGGCCAAGAGGCAGAAGGATGCTGAATCAGTTTTTGCTGATGTCTTTTAATGTCTATATAGCCTTTAATAAATCATGGACTTCATGTGTCCCAAGCAATCTGCCTGCAAGCCCAAATAAATGTCAGGGAAAGGTAATATTTTAATGTTAGGGGCTCTTTTTAGATAAAGCAAATCCTTTATCACTTACAACCATGGGCTATGCTTAAAATATCTTGCGTCTACACAAAGCTTCCTTACCCAACCACTAACCTACCTACCTGCCTGTTCTGTTCTTAAGAGAAAAACTCCAACCAGATTCATGTAATTGATTATAAATTGGTAATATATATATACATATATATATATGGATATACCTGAATCTGGTGACTTAAATTGTACAGCTAAGGATACAGTGAAAAAAGCATATATGTGAATGCCTGTGTGCATATATGTATATATGCATATTCATATACTGAAACATGCCTTGGTAAGATCATAATTTTAGAGTTAGAAGAGGATTCATTTACTCCAATCCTTGCTATTTTATACATAAGGAAACTGAGGCCAAGAGAAGTTCAATGACTTGGCCAAAAGTTTCCACTGCGAATGAGGAACAAAGCCAGAAGGCGAACACATCATCTAGAATCTTGGAAAGCTTTGGTGGCCTTCCATATTCTCTAGAGATTCATAAGCTTTGCCATAACATTTTGAAAGGGGAGAAACTTAAGAGCCCCCCTTTAACCACCCCCTCTTCATTTATAAATGAGGAAATTGAGATGAAGATGATGATAGTGAGAAACAATTGTTAATAATTGATATCTTGGGAAGGCTCAGTGCTCCCCCCTCCCCTTCCTTCTAAGTCCTCCAGGTTTTTGCTTAAGTACTTTACTGATGAGATTTCGCCTGCACCAAACCACAACCAGGTATAACCTATTGTGCTCCAATCAGCTTTCTTGGGATCTGCATTCTTTCTCTTTTTTTACCAGGATTTAAGTGACTTAAATCACCTATTCCCAGACTTCATTTTAAGATAACAGGCCTTCAATCATGTCAACCAATTATATCTTATAGCTATGTGATTGACCTTCTATAGTTAGAAGGATATATAAACTGTGAGTCCACCATTATTTTGGTCTTTGGTCTAAGAGAGATTTACTTTGACCATCCTCTTATAAATAACCTAATGGCCTATTAATAAAATTATTAAATTACCCAGAAACTATGTATTTCATATTTTAATCACCACAAAATGATGATGAAGTATTTATTAATTACTCACAATATACAAGGCATTGTTCCAAGTACTCATGATACAAATATAAGTAAGCAGGATAGTTCCTGCCCTAGAGGAGAATATTTTCTAATGGGGGTGGGTGGGAGGGAGAACAATACATAGGGGCCAACTGGAAAAGGTATGGGTTTGGAACAGGAATTAAGTTGATTTAGAAACATGGCCCAGACAAAGCAAGGCAAAAACTTCTATCAGAGAGACCACGTATCCAGAGACAAGGTGCATATGAAATTTCATATCCCAGAGATATTAGTAAATAGTCAGCATTTAATAAATGCTTATTGATAACTGACATTCTCATGATCAGGTGGAAAGTTATTAATGAAGTCAAAGAACACGAGTATCCTGACTCATTACAATACTCTATTTATGCTTCCTTCAGGAGTTCCAAGCAAGAGCCAAAAGACCTGGGCTTAACCCCAAATCAAACCCTGACAAATGCTGAAAATTGAAAACTGTCACACCTAGAGCCTTAGGGCTAAGACTTTTCTAAGCCTGATGCATCTCCCAGGTTCCCTCTTTAGAAAGATATTTCACAAGGCTATACACCTGTGTCTTACATGCATTTGTTCCCTTGTATTATCCCATCTTACTAAAAGCTACTAGACATGTGTGATTCTGCCCTGCTCAGGAGCCCTGGTGTTCTCTCCTTACTCCACTGTAATTGGGAATTGGCTAGATGGTGGTGACACTCCCTCTTTTTCTTCTCCCCAGTGCACATAAGATGATAATAGCTAACAATGATGATGAAACCATTTATATAGGGCATAGTTTTGCCAGGGACTGTGCTAAATACCTTATAATTATTATGTGACTTGCTCATCACAACAACTTCTGTGAGGATCACAGGGTTTAAAGCTGGGAAGGATTCTACAATGATGGAAACTCTACAAGATAAAGACCTCAGGAAGGTCAATGACTTACCCAAAGCCACACAAGCAATAAGTCCACATATAGCAGTTCCAAATTTAGTGCTTTTTCTATTTCACTTCACTTCCTGAACCTAAGTCCCATTTTAAATGCCAATATTATATATCTCTTGTTATATGCTGATAAGTCAAGAATCAAAAATGAGTATCACCCAGACAGCAATTGAGACATATGGTAGTTATAAGCAGAATGTAACATAGTAGAAACTAGGAACTGTAAATGAAACAAAGAGTAAATGATGTGAATAAAGAAATGTTGGCTTAAAAATGAGTGGCTGGTGGGTAAGAGTAAAGGACAGCCAAATGACCCACCAGAGTGTTCCACTACAATCCTCCCAACTTCAAGAGGAAGCAAGGCAGGCCTTCCTCTATCACATTGTTGGATTCCCTATGGAAAGCTTGGGGAATAGGTGGATAAGAGTCACATAAATGAAGATGAGTCACAAAGACATAAGGATGTAAATAAGGATGAGTTGTAATCTGAATTGTTTGGGAGAAAATCCCTTCATTGATGAGTTAACAAGTCCATCTGAATGTTTGAGTATGTACTTCTTGAGTTTTCATTTATTTTCCCCCATGCCTAGAATGTTCTCCCTCCTCACCCCTACCTACTTGACTTCCTTCAAAATTCAACTCATATTCTACCATCTGCAGGAGAGTTTTCCCAACACCATTAAACTCTGTCCTTTTAAGATTCACTTTGGGGGCAGCTAGGTGGTGCAGTGGATAGAGCACCGGCCCTGAAGTCAGGAGTACCTGAGTTCAAATCCACCTCAGACACTTAACACTTACTAGGTGTGTGACCTTGGGCAAGTCACTTAACCCTAAATGCCTCACTTAAAAAAAAAAAAAGAAAAGATTGCCTTCAATTTTCTCTGTATTATCCTGTATTTACATAGGAATTTTCATGTTTGTCTCCCTCATTATATATCCCCCATAAAGGCAAGGACTATTTTTTGCCTTTCATAATATACCCAGTACTTAAATTTCCTGACATATAATAAGTACTTAAAAAAAAAAAAAACTTCTTGACTGACTGACCTCCTGTAACCATTTACTCTGGCCAAACTAGGTATAAAATAATGTGTAAGCTCACCTATTAAAAGTTAAGATCATCACAGTAGTAGAGAAGGAATGGACAGGCAGAGGACTCTTAAGAAAGATGAAAGGATTTATCTATTTCAGATAATTATTTGGAAAACATCAAAATAGCCATGAGAAATAATGGTGCTGAATACTCTACATGCCTGGTCTTTCCTGTGTGACTAGGGACCAACAACAACCCATTATACTTGAAGGGGTTTTCTGCCAGGCAGAAGGAGAGCGGGATTGATCTGATCTGACAGGTATGCATTCACCAGCCTGGATGCTGTAAAAGTGTCTTTCTGAGAGATTATTTACAGCAAAAGTGCTAACAGACACCAGAGAAATTCTGAATAGCATATGTTGCTGTAATTGAGGGGAAGAATACCTAGTTGAATGAGGGATTTTTCTTCCTAAAATATGTGAATCAATTCACATTAAAGACAAACAGAAAGGACATGTTTTAAAACTATTTCTAAAACCTCCAAGGCCTGATTTTTTTTTCAATTCTAAAAATTAAACATGAAACAACATACACTCAAAAATAGGATGGTAACATGCAGAAATGAAGAAAACATCTTGTTTGGAGCTCTCTCTCTCTCATATACTGGATACTGGAGTGGATTGCCATTTCCTTCTCCACTTCATTTTACAGATGAGGAGCTGAGACAAACAGGCTTAAGTGAGTTGTCCACATAGCTAGTAAGTGTCTGAGGCCAGATTTGAATTTAAGAATATGAGTCTTCCTGACTCCAGGCCTGGCACTCTATCTATCCACTGTGCCACCTAGCTGCCCACATTCCAATTTTACTTTAAAGAAATTAGTGTAAAGGTGTTACAAAAAGAAATCAAATTATAATGTACATCACAGATATTCTCACATTAACATTAATAAATGACATTAACATTGAGTAAAATTTATATAAAGTACAGAGGCAGTCCAGTAGGCAGGCAAGCTGACAGAGCGGCAAGTGGGTGCACAGTCAGGTCGCCACATCCCCCAGCCTCCTCTTCCCCCTCCCTCTGAGTTTATCTCACACATGTCACAGTCCCCTGGGCATCTTCAGCCCTCCTCCAGCTCCTCCACCTCTTGAAGCGCTCTCTGCTCCTCCCCCCACCACCACCACCAGGAACAGTTTATTTGCATACCTGAACTACCATGTTCCAAGGACAAGGAGAGAGATCTTAGATACCCTCATCAAGGGACTTCAGGGATTGGACTATAAAGGATATGATTCTGCTGGTGTGGGAATTGATGGAGGCAATGACAAAGACTGGGAAGCCAACGCCTATAAAATTCAGCTTATTAAAAAGAAAGGGAGGGGCAGCTAGGTGATGCAGCGGATAGAGCACAGGCCCTGCATTCAGGAGGACCTGAGTTCAAAAGCAGCCTCAGACCCTTGACACTTACTAGCTGTGTGACCCTGGGCAAGTCACTTAACCCCAATTGCCTCACCAAAAAAAAAAAAAAGAAGAAAGAAAGAAAAGAAAAGAAAAAGAAAAAAAGAAAAGAAAAGAAAAAGAAAAAAAGAAAGGGAAAGTTAAGTCACTGGATGAAGAAGTTAACAAACAACAGGGTATGAACTTGGATATAGAGTTTGATGTCCATCTTGAAATAGCTCATACCCGTTGGAGAACCAAGTCCAATTAATAGCCATCCACAGCGCTCTGATAAAAAGAATGATTTTATTGTAATTCACAATGGGATCATCACTAACTACAAAGATTTGAGAAAATTTCTGGAAAGCAAAGGTTATGATTTTGAATCTGAAACAGACACAGAGTCAATTGCTAAACTTGTTAAATACATGTATGACAACCAAGAAAGCAATGGTATCAGTTTTACAACACTGGTGGAGAGAGCAATCCAACAACTGGAAGGTGCCTTTGCACTTGTGTTTAAAAGTGTGCAAGCAGTAGGTACAAGGCAAGGAAGCCCCCTCCTGATTGGAGTACAAAGTGAATATAAACGGTCCACAGACCATATTTCCGATACTATATAGAACAACTGTACAAACTATGGATCATTCTATTGATGTAATATCCATAAAACAGGAAAAAGACAAAGACAAGAAAGGAAGTTGTAGCCTCTTTCATGTGGACAGCACTTCTTGCCTTTTTCCTGTTGAAGAAAAAGCTGTTCAATATTACTTTGCTTCTGATTCTGTTGCAAGTGCTGTCATAGAACATACCAACCCTGTGATCTCTCTTGAAGATGATGATGTGGCAGCTGTGTTGCATGGTCATCTTTCTTTTTTTGTTGTTGTTGTTGTGGGGCAATGGGGGTTAAGTGACTTGCCTAGGGTCACACAGCTAGTAAGTGTCAAGTGTCTGGGGCCGGATTTGAACTCAGGTACTCCTGAATCCAGGGCCGGTGCTTTATCCACTGCGCCACCTAGCCGCCCCCGGATGGTCATCTTTCAATTCACTTAATTAAACATACAGCAGGAGATCACTCTGGCCGAGCTGTACAGACACTGCAGACAGAACTACAGCAAATCAGGAAGGGCAACTTCAGTTCATTTATACAGAAGGAAATTTTTGAGCAGCTAGAATCTGTTGTTAAGACAATGAGAGGAAGAGTCAGCTTCCATGATTATACTGTAAATTTGGGAGGTTTGAAAGATCACATCAAAGAAATCCAGAGATACCGACTTTTGATCCTTATTGCATGTGGGACAAGTTATCATGCTGGAGTTGCAACTCATCAAGTATTTGAGGAGTTGACAGAATTGCCTGTTATGGTAGAACTTGCCAGTGACTTTCTAGATAGAAATACTCCTATTTTTTGAGATGATGTTTGCTTTTTCATCAGTCAGTCAGGAGAGATAGCAGATACATTAATGAGTCTTAAGTATCAGTAGGAATTACAAATACTGTTAGCAGTTCCATATCATGAGAGACAGATTGTCGAGTTCATATTCATGTAGGTCCAGAGATTGGTGTGGCCAGCACAAAGGCTTATACAAGCCAATTTGTATCTTTGTTGATGTTTGCCCTTATGATCTGTGATGGTAGAATTTCGATGCAAGAAAGACACAAAGAAATAGTGCTTGGTTTGAAGGGGTTGCCTGATTTGATAAAGGAAGTGCTGAGCATGGATGATGAAATTCAGAAACTGGTCATAGAACTTTATCACCAGAAATGAGTATTGATTATGGTATGTGGATATCACTATGCTACATGCCTAAAAGGAGCTCTAAAAATCAAAGAAATCATGTGTATGTATTCAGAAAGTATCTTAGCTGGTGAATTAAAGCATGCCCCTTTGGCTTTGGTAGATAAATTAATGCCTGTCATCATGATAATCAAGAGAGATAATACATAAGCTAAGTGCCAGAATGCTCTACAATGCGTTGTTGCTCAACAGGGATGCCCTGTAGTTATATGTGACAAAGAAGACACTGAGACCATCAAGAACACTAAGAGGACAATCAAGGTTCCTCATTCAGTGGACCGCCTACAAGGCATTCTCAGTGTTATCCCTTTGCAACTATTGGCTTTCCAACTTGCTGTTTGAGAGGATATGATGTTGATTTCCCCAAAAATCTGCCAAATCTGTTACTGTGAAATAAAGTACATCTGAAATAATAGAGAAGAAAACAGTGCAAGAAGCTTTTTTGTATCAAATAACTTGATTTAAAAAATCATCCCCTGCTAAACTCTTAAATAAGATATTAGCAAGGAGATTACAGCAAGTGATCACCAGGATAATACACTATGACCAGGTGGGATTTATACCAGGAATGCAGGGCTGGTTCAACATTAGGAAAACTATTAACATAATCAAGCACATCAATAAGAAAACCAACCAAAATCATATGATTATCTCAATAGATGCAGAGAAAGCTTTTGACAAAATACAGCACCAATTCCTAAAAAAAACACTAGAGAGTTTAGGAATAGGTGGAGCTTTCCTTAAAATAATAAACAGTATCTATCTAAAGCCATCAGCAAGTATTATATGCAATGGAGATAAATTAGAGGCCTTCCCAATAAGATCAGGGGTGAAACAGGGATGTCCATTATCACCCCTATTATTTAATACTGTATTAGAAATGTTAGCTTTAGCAATCAGAGAAGAAAAAGGAATTAAAGGAATTAGAATAGGCAAGGAGGAAACAAAACTATCACTCTTTGCAGATGATATGATGGTATACTTAAAGAATCCTAGAAAATCAACTCAAAAATTACTTGAAACAATTAACAAATTTAGCAAAGTAGCAGGATATAAAATAAAATATAAATATATAAATATATAAATAAAATATAAAATATAAAATAAATCCACATAAATCATCAGCATTTCTATACATGACCAACAAAGTCCAGCAGCAAGAGATAGAAATATAGATAATATAAATAATAAATATAAATAAAAATAAATAATAAATATAGATAATATAAAATACTTGGGAGTCTATTTGTCAAGACAAACCCAGGAACTCTATGAACACAACTACCAAACACTCTTCACACAAATCAAATCAGATCTAAATAATTGGAAAGATATCAATTGCTCATGGATAGGCAGAGATAATATAGTAAAAATGACAATACTACCGAAACTAATTTACTTGTTCAGTGCCATACCAATCAGACTACCTAAAATTTATTTTATAGAGCTAGAAAAAATAATAACAAAATTCACCTGGAAAAACAAGAAATCAAGAATATCCAGGGAAATAATGAAAAAAAAAATCACAGGAAGATGGGTTAGCAGTAGCAAACCTGGAGCTTTGCTATAAAGTGACAGTCATCAAAACTATCTGGTATTTGCTAAGAAATAGAGTGGAGGATCAATGGAATAGGCTAGACACAGGAAATGCAGTAGTAAATGACACTAGTAATGTAGTGTTTGATAAACCCAAAGACTCCAGCTTCTGGGATAGGAACTCAGTATTTGACAAAAACTGCTGGGAAAACTGGAAGACAGTATGGCAGAAATTAGGCATAGACCAACATCTTAAACCTTATACTAAAATAAGGTTAAAATGGATACACAATTTAGACATAAGAGGTGATACCATAGGTAAATTAGGAGAGAAAGGAATAGTATACCTATCAGATCTTTGGAAAGGAAAACAGTTTATGACCAAACAAAAGATAGAGTATATTATAAAATGTAAAATGGATGATTTTGATTACATTAAATTAAAAATTTTTGTACAAACAGAAACAATGCATCCAAAATTAGGCGGGAGGCAGAAACCTGGGAAACAATTATTGTGGCCAGTACTTCTGATAAAGGCCTCATTTCTAAATTATATAGTGAACTAAATCAAATTTATAAGAATCCAATTATTCCCAATTGAGAAATGGTCAAAGGATATGAACAGGCAATTTTCTGATGAAGAAACCAAAGTTATCTATTCCCATATGAAAAAATGCTCTAAATTTCCAATGATTAGAGACATGCAAATAAAAACAACTCTGAGGTACCACCTGACACCTATCAGATTGGCTAAAATGACAGAAAAGGAAAATAATAAATGTTGGAGAAGCTGTGGGGAAATTGGAACACTAATTCATTGTTTGTGGAGCTGTGAACTGATCCAACCATTCTGGAGAGAAATTTGGAATTATGCCCAAAGGGGCGATAAAGCTGTGTATACCCTTTGACCCAGCAATACCACTTTTGGTTCTTTTCCCCAAAGAAATCATGGAAAGGGGAAAGGGACCCACATGTACAAAAATATTTATAGCTGCTCTTTATGTGGTGGCAAGGAATTGGAAGTTGAGGGGATGCCCATCAATTGGGGAATGGCTGGACATGTTATGGTATATGAACACAATGAAATACTATTGTGCTGTAAGAAACGATGAGCAGGAGGAGTTCAGAGAAATCTGGAGGGTCTTGTGTGGGCTGATAATGAGTGAGATGAGCAGAACAAGAAGAACATTGTACACAGTATCATCAACATTGAGTGTTGATCTACTGTGATGGACTAGATTCTTTCCACCAATGCAATGGTACAGAAGAGTTCCAGGGAACTCATGATAGAAGAGGATCTCCAAGTGCAGGAAAAAAAAAAGAACTGTGGAGTAGATGCTGAATGAACCATACTATTTCTTTTGGTTTGGGTGCTGACGTTTTTCTATTTTGAGGTTTTTGTCATTGCTCTGATTTTTCTCTTATAACATGACTAATGCAGAAATATGTTTAATGTTATTATGTGTATATACATACATACATACACACACACACACACACACACACACACACACACATATATATATAATATCCTATATCAGATTACTTGCTGTCTAAGGGAGGGGGGAGTGAAAAAAATCTGAAATTGGAAAGCTTGTATAAACAAAAGTTGATAACTATCTTTACATGTAACAGGAAAAAATACTTTATTAATTTAAATAAATTAAATTAAATTAAAATAAATTAAAAATCATCCCCTTCTAGCCTTATTTCATTAAATCTAGATTTACTAACTATTACTATTTTTCCACTTAATTAGTGGAATTTTTTTTGGTGAAAATTATTTCTTTTTTTTTTTTTTTAGTGAGGCAATTGGGGTTAAGTGACTTGCCCAGGGTCACACAGCTAGGAAGTGTTAAGTGTCCGAGGCCAGATTTGAACTCAGGTACTCCTGACTCCTGGGCCGGTGCTCTATCCACTGTGCCACCTAGCTGCCCCTGAAAATTATTTCTTATATTTTTCCAACTTTTATTTTTTTTGAATAATGAAATCTCTGTCAGGAAAGGTCTTAAACTATCATTTTTCTTTAAAAGATTGTTATAGCTTAGGGTTAGGGTCTATGACATAGGGTTTTATTTTATTAAGTAGTAAGTTTTTCCTGTGCCATGCTTTATTCATTCAGACCAAAGAGATAGTGCATTTTATTGAATTATCCAAAGCCAGTGTTGATATGTGCCAATACCTCGAAACTACATTCAGACTTTCCTAAATGAGATATAAAGATGTGTAGTTTTGATTTATTTTGAAAACTGTTTTGTTTTCAATTTCTAAAACTTGCAAACTGAAAATTTTATTGACTAAATTTTATTAGTATTTGACCCTTTAACTTCCAAAAGATGTTGCCTATTGTAATTTATAGGTAGTAAGAATTTAGGAGGAAATTATATATTAGGACATCAGTTTTCCTAACCCAAACAGAACACATATGAATAATTCAAATAACTTGCAAACTTTTCATTGTGCAGCTCTAAAATCTCAGCTGCTTTTGGTTAACCTATAGAAAATCCAGAATACAGTGGCATTTTTCATTGAAATTCAATACAAATATACTGAGGATGTTCTTCCTTTGTCTATCCAACTAAACAGAAGTGTTTTAAATTTTTGTGGTACTAACGTCTTGTATTCATGGCAATTGAACTACTTATTTAAGTTGTTCTTGAAAACACAGACTAGGGATGCTATAAAATGCTTTCAAACCTTACCAAAAAAATGTAAATAAAACTTTTTTTAAAAATATATATAAAGTATGATAATGAAAGCACTAGATCGGAGATACGAGGACCTGGACTCTACTCCAATGTCTCAACTAATTCACTGTGTGACTTTGGGGAAGTCACTTAACTTCTGTCTCAACAAAAGTTTCTTCATATTTCAAAAAGAGGGGACTGCGATAGATTTGTTTCACTCATCGAACCCAATCAGCAAATTTACTATGTCTAAGATCCATTGCACCATGGTATTACCAGTCTCTCAAGGTCCACTTATTTAGACAACTCTGTGGTCAAAGAAATATATAGTTAATCAGACTCAACCTTGAAATCCAAGTTAGCTTCAGGAATTCCATTATAGGTTGCCTTTATCCAACTCTTGCAACACTATATTGAAAACTGATGCAAGATAAAAAACAATCTTTCCATAGACCTTCATGAAACAAGTTTTATGCTTGCATGGATGGAAAATAATATATAGAAATCAGGCCAATTTTGTGAAATGGAGAGAACCTAAACTTTAGAGAAGAAGGCAAGTAAACATCCGTCTAAGCTCAAAGAATCAAAGGATTCAAGAAATATTTTGAAAGGGAGGAAATGAAAGGTAGAGTAGGGAGAGAAGGGAGAAGAGAGAGGAAGGGAAGAAAGAGGCAATGGAGAGAAACACAGTTTCTTGACCACTATGCCCCCTCAGAATGAAAGAGAAAATTATTTGAACTATAGGCCAGTGAGCTTATCTTTAATTCTTGGAATAGTTCCAGATGTTCCATATAGTTTCTTAAAAAGATGGTTTCTAAACACCCTGAACACCTAGAAAGTAATCTCATTTCGTTTTCTGACAAAATTGCTAAACTAGTAGATAAAAGGAAAACTAGTTTACTTGAATTTTAGCAAAGCTTTTCAAAAAGTCACTCATGCTATTCTTGTGAAGACAGACACGGTCATTAGATGATAATATAATCAGATGCATACAAAACTGCTGGTATGGCCAGACTCCAACCACATAGCTCTTAATGCTTTCACACTGACATGAGAAGAGGTCTCCAGTGGAGTGTACCAGAGATCTCGGTTGTTTATCACTTTGTTTGATGGCTTGGATATAGGCAGAAATGGCACGTTTATTAAATTTGCCGATGACACAAAAATAAGAGGGGAAGCTAATACAGAGCTAGAGTCCAAAAGAATCTTGAGCAGCTAGAACATTGGGTTAAATTTAATAGTAAGAAATTCAATTTTAAAAAAAGATATTGGATAAGGATTATATGAAGTTTTCCACTTGGTAGAAAAAAATAAACTCTACAAATATAATATGGACAAGGTATCAATAGATAGCAGTCATTCTGAAAAACAAGTAGACTGCAAACTCATTATGACTCAGTGGTATGATATGGACACCAAAGAAGATATTGCAGTTTCGGGGTGCATTAGGAGAGGCATGGCTTTTAGGAACAGGAAGGTATCAACCCCAATGTATTCTGCCTTTATTAGACTTCATCTTGCATATAGTGTTTAGTTCTTGGCAACATATTTTTTGTTTGTTGGTTGGTTTTTATTTTGTTTTGTTGTTGTTGTTTTGTTGTTTGTTTTGTTTGTTTTTGTGTGGTTGTTTTTCTTTTCTGGGGCAATGAGGGTTAAGTAACTTGCCCAGTGTCACACAGTTAGTAAGTGTCAAGTGTCTGAGGCTGGATTTGAACTCGGATCCTCCTGAATCCAGGGCCAGTGGGCACGATAGTAAAAGAAGGGTATCGATTAGCTTCAAAATATATAGGGGAGGGCAATCAGGGTAATGAAGGGCTTTGAGTTCATGACTGGATATCAGTTGAAGGAAGTAGATATGTAGGTCCGAAGAAAAGAAGAAAAAGGGGATTTACAAGAGTGTTCTTCAAGTATTTGATGAGATATCTTGATGAAGAGGTATTGGGCCTTGCTCTTGTTGGCCCCTGAAGGCAGAACCAGGAAAAATGAATGTACCTTGGGCAGGAGCAATTTCAGGTTAGACGCTAGGATAAACTTTCTAACACTTCAGGTTGCCCCGAAATCAAATAGTCTGCCTCAAAAGGTAGTGACTTCCCTATCCTTGCACATCTTCGAGCAGAAGCTGAACAATCACATGTCCAGCATGCTAGCTATAGAAGAGGTTCTTTTCATCCACATGTTAGAATGTCTGGCTGCTAGGATCCCTCCCAACTCTATTTCACATTGCTGTAGGAAAGAAAGGGATTTTGTAAACTTTCAAAGCATTATATAAAACATCTATTTATTTATTTATTTCTAAGCATTATATAAATATTTGCCTATATATATATAATTTGTGTCTATGTATATATTCATATTTTAGACATATACGAGCTGGTACCCTTTAATGGACTGTTAATAATTGAACTAATGGATCTTTTTGATTTTCCAGTGCACAGTCACAAAAGATGAGTTGATTCTATTTGAGTTTCTAGTGCACAGTTATAATCCCTTTGATAGAAAACAAGAGGCAGAGATGGGATGCACTACAGGATATAAGTTATAGCATGAGCTTACAAGGGAATCAACATATCCATACTGTGGTGAGGCAGCATGATATGATAGAAACCATAGTAGCTTTGAAGTCAGAGGACTAAGGTTTAAAGCTTGGCTTTCCCACTTATTACCTTCTTGTCTGACCTTAGGCAAATGACTTAGGCATTCTAGGTCTTTATCTTTAAAAGGAAGAGATTGGCCCCTTCCAGCTCAAAATCAATGACATGCTGAACATGTGTTTGTTTTCAGGTAGAAGAAAGATAAAAACCTATGATATGTGCTCTGAGTTCCTTATTATTCTTGTTGGGTGAACAAAAAAGCTATAATAGGAGAATAAATCCCATCTATGTGTGGTTTTTAGATGTGTCTGCCCTTGTTTGACATAGAAAATGTGCTAATTTGTTAATTAGGTTCTTTGAGATTATTTGATGACATTGGTAAGTGGAAGGGAGGGTGCTATTGCATAGTTTAGAAAATAATTTGGAATACAACACATCCTGATCTTAGAAATATTTATATTTTTTGACATGGGTGTTGCAATATATTTCTTTACAGCAGGGAACAAGGTGCTATCCTTTATATATACTCTTGGCCTGGAAAATGAGTCTAATTTAATTATGCATATTTGCATTGGGCTGAAAATAAGCAACGGTTTTCTTCTTTTTTTTCCAAAAATAAAACTTAAATGATCTTAGAGATGATCTCCTGCAACAAGGGCCTCATTTTATAAATGACACAAGCAAAAAGAGAAGTGAATTGTTCCAAGTTACAATCCACATATATATCAAGTGCAAGTACAGTTTTGTTATCAAAATCAGTAGTAGAAAAATATTGTGCATTTATTTTTACCTAATAAATCACTTATATACAACATACAGACAACTAACCCTAAACTTCCCCCCAAAAATGTACAACTGTGACGAGTTGTTACTGATGCTACTATCATATTTGTGTGTGTATGTGTATATATATGTGTATACATATATACATATATACATACATATAAAAAGTAATGTGGAGAAGTTGTACTCTGAATCTGACACCACTAGTAAAGACTGATTATTGAGGTGAAAATGGTGGGGATATTGGAAGAAACAAGTTAACAGACCTATTAAAATATACGGTAGAAAAGACAAGCAGGATATGGTCTCCCATGAACCCTAACTTTTTATTGTTGTTCACTTCCTTTACTGATGTAAGACTCTTCATGACACCATTTGGGGTTTTCTTGAAACAGAGTGGTTTGCAACTTCTTCCTTTTCCAGTTCATTTTACATATGAGGAAACTGAGGCAAACAGGGGTAAGTGACTTGCCCAGGGTCATACAATTAGTGTCTGAAACCAGATCTTAACTAAGATCTTCCTGACTCTATGCCCAGCACTCTACTGTACCTCCTCATTGCCCTCACTCAAAGTTTGGGGAGAGCAAATTTTAAAGAGGTTCAGAAAAAAGACAATTAGACTCCCATGGCTTAAAAAATCTATAGGGAAAATCAACTCAGTGTTTGGCAAACTTTTGGGAATGAAATTTTGAAGATACCTATATACAAACACTTGCACATGTACACACATTCCAGTAAGGTGAAAAAGAGGGAATTGTCTAAAGAGACTAATATGGATTTACAGAACTCACCACTAACTTAGATTTTTTTAAAAATGACATGTGGGGAAGATGGGTGGAAGGACATTTTACCAAAGATATAAACAAATAGATGACAAGAACTTTTAAGAATAGTATCATAAATACTAATGCTCAGAATTCCCTGATTCCAGAAAGGAAAACAAAAATATGTAATTTGTTTTGTTTTGTTTTGTTTTGTTTTTTAAGCAATTCTAAGGACCAGGCAGGAACCAAAGAAGAAAATGAACTGATTCCAGGGAGGATGAAACAATAAAAATGAATGACAGGGGGAAGGTAGAGTTGCTCAACTCTCAATATCCTTCTTTGATCTGGAAATGATAGGAAAGCTGATCCCAAGATAAGAAGTAAGAAATTATGAAAGTGGTGCCCTGCCCCCCATAAATTCAAATCACCAGAGTCAAATGAACTGTCAGAGCCTTAATAGGAATGTAGGTAAAAAGTCAAGCAGAAAGATAGAAATGATCTGGAGATTTCAAAACAGAAAGAAAATGGAGTCAGAAAACTATATAGGCCAGTAGGCCCAACTTTCCTGGCATTATTCTAGTAGATATTATTACCAAAGAGATGATAACTATATATCTAGAACAAAGAGTGGGAAACACAATGAAATTTTGTTGTGAATAGGTCACAGAAGACTAATCTAAATTTATTTTAATAGGATGACTACACTAGATCAAGGCAATGCTTCATCTAGACTCCATTTCTGTTCGTTGTTGTTACATTTTAAGTTCTGTTCCATTTCAATAAAGCATTTGATGAAACCTCTCATGGTCTTCTGGCGGACAAGAGGCAAAGAGGTAAGGGTTCAA
Organism: Dromiciops gliroides; assembly: GCF_019393635.1. Classification (NCBI taxonomy): domain Eukaryota; kingdom Metazoa; phylum Chordata; class Mammalia; order Microbiotheria; family Microbiotheriidae; genus Dromiciops; species Dromiciops gliroides. Next base: position 46,836,435 of record NC_057866.1, read on the forward strand.
TAATAGTAGAGTTTGCTGAATTAGTAATTCAATGATTAGCTAGAACCAAGGTTAGTCAATAATAACACCATGGTGACTTGGAAGAAGTCTCTAGCAAAGTGGCCTACAGATCTTTGCTTAGTCTTTTGCTATTTAAACACTTTTATCAATGACTTGGATAAAGGCAAAGATGGCATGCTCATCTGATTTACATATTATTCAAAGCGGGGAGAGAGAGCAAATATATTGGAAGACAGAGTCAATATACCGACGGATCTTGACAGTCTGGAATATTGGACCAAATATAATGAGAGAAAATTAGGATAGTTAAAGGGTATATGTGAAGCACTTTGCAGAACTTAAGGTGCTATACAAATGTTAGCAAATGTGAAGGTGCTATACACATTTCTAGAAATGCAAATTCAGACAGTTCAGATCTTACTGTCTGCAGGTTTTTGTTGCATAGCATCATATGGGTCAAGTGCTATATTGCTGCATACACTCAGATGCTACTGTCTTTCTCTCTAATAATAACTTCTGGGGGCAGCTAGGTGGCTCAGTGGATAAAGCACTGGGGACTCTGCTGCAGTTGAGGTAGAATTTGGTTGTTCTAACCTAACTGCTGGGAACCAGAAAGCAATCTTATGAGGCAGGCCCAGGTAGGGGAAGGGTGTATGCTCACTGGAGATATCAACCCATTGAAACAAAATTTTGTTTCCTAGTTGAAGATCAAGTAGGCTTGGGGTTATTTACAGACCACAGCACAGGCCAGGTAAATGAAGAACCTGACACTCCTTAAATCATACCACCTTGGACACCCTGAAGATTGGGACAATGTGGCCTCAAAGCAGTGCCCCACTTTAAGAAGGAGTTAAAAGTAAAGAAATAGGAGGGAAAGATGGGCAGACAGAGAAAGATTCAAACCATAGAGAGTTTCTTTAGTGACAAGGAAGATCGAGGTGCCCCCTCAGAAGAGGATAGCAACGTCAGGACTCCTAAATCTAAAGCTTCCAAGAAAAATATGAATTGGTCTCAGGCCATAGAGGCACTCAAAAAGGACTTTGAAGATAAGGTCAGAGAGGGAGAGGAAAAAGTGAGAGTGATGCAGGAAAGTCATGAGGGGAAAAAAAAGTCAACAGCTTAAAAAGCCAAATAGAAAAGCTGACTGACAAAAATAATTGTCTAAGAATTAGGATTGAACAAAGGAAAGGTAGTGACTTTATGAGAAACCAAGACACAATAAAGCAAATCCAAGTGAATAAAAAAATAGAGGGCAATGTGAAATATCTTCTTGGAGAAAGCGCAGACCTGGAAAATAGATTCAGGAGAGATAATTTCAAAATTATTGGACTTAAAAAGAAAAGAAAGAAAGAAAAATAAAATTATTGGACTACCTGAAAACCATGATCAAGGAAAGGGCTTAGCCATCATCTTCCAAGAAATTGTCAGGGAAAATTGCCCTGATATTCTAGAAACAGAAGGTAAAATAGAAATTGAAAGATCCAACGAGTAACCTCCTGAAAGAGATCCCACAATGAAAACTTCCAGGAATATTAAAGCCAAATTCCAGTGCTCCAAGGTCAAGGAGAAAATATTACAAGCAGCCAGAAAGAATTAAAGTACTATGGAGTCCCAGTCAGGAAAACACAAGATCTAGCACCTTCTACATTAAAGGATTGGAGGGCATAGAATATGATATTCTGGAGGGAAAAGGAACTGCGATTACAACCAAGAAACACCTACCCAGAAAAACTGAGTATAATATTTCAGGGGGAAAAAAGGATTTTAATGAAAAGGAGGACTTTCAAGTATTTGTGATGAAAAGACCTAAACTGAATAGAAAATTTCACTTTCAAATACAAGACCCTAGAGAAGCATAAAAAGGTAAACAGGAAAAAGAAATCACGAGGGATGTTAAAAGGTTAAACTGTTTACATTCCTACATGGGAAGATGATACGTCTAACTCATAAAATCTTCCCAGTATTAGGGCAGATGATAGGAATAAATTTAGATAAATGGCACAGGTGGTAATTGATTATGAGGGTATGATATCTGTAAAGCGTTTTTTTAATCTTTTTTTGTGGGGTGGTCAGGGTTGGATGGCATGCCTGGGGTCACTGAGTTGGTGAGAGTCTTGTGTCTGGGGCTGGAACTGCGTTTGCGTCCTCCTGTCCACTGCGTCACCAAGTTGCCCCATGATGATATCTGTGGGGTAAAACTGAGGGAGGAGAGGAATACACTTGGGGAGGGGATAGGGGAGTGACAGAATAGGGTGAAATCTCACAGGAAAGAAACCTGAAAGGGGGTATGGAGTTCAGGGAGAGATGGGGGAGTATGGGGAAGTGAAAGAACCTTATACTCATCAGAATTAGCTCAAATACCTTATTCTCATAAGAGTTGGGTCAAGGAGGGATTATCATCCACACTCAATTGGGTGGAGTAATCTATCTAACCCTGCATGAAAGCAGGAGGGGAAGGGGATAAGGAGGGAGGGGGGAAAGAAGGGAGGGCAGAGTGGGGGAGGGGGCAGTCAGAAGCAAAACACTTTTGAGGAGGGATAGAGTGAAAGAAGATAGAAAATAGAGTAAAGATTATGGGTAGGAATAGGATGGAGGGAAACAGTTAATAATAGTAACAATGAAAAAAATTTGAAGCAGAGGCAAGAGTGATGTAAAATGATGATGATAGTGATGCTGATGGATTGATTCACTGATTGATGGGTTGATGATGATTGGAGGAAGAAGAGGATTGATTGTGAGGATTGATTGATGATGACTGATTGATAATGATGAGGATCAACTGATGAGGATGAGGATTGATTGAGGAGGATGATTAGGATTGATGGGTGATGAAAAAAGTGTGGCACTTACGTTGCTGGGCTATTGTGAAGAAAATTGTTAGGTATAAGGTACTATATAAATTATCTATTATTATTCTTGCAATAATAAACCTCATTGGTTTATTGTAAGGACATTTCTCTTTAAAGTACTATGTAAATGTAGTTTACTATGAAAAAAAAATTATGAGCAGGATGCTATCAGAAAAACCTGGAAGGACCTGCATGAACTGATGCAAAGTGCAATGTACTATATACAAAATAACAGCACTATTGTGAGATGATCTGCTGTAAATGACTTGGTTATTTCCAAATGTTTGTCATGCCAGAGTGGGAGTGGGGATAAGCTCCCACTCTCTATAAAGTGCTCCAATCACGTGTGTCTCAAATAGCCTCTGACAACTGAAGCCCAACTCCTGGCGGAACGGTTTCCACTAACAGGAGAAGAGGCATAGGTGAGTCACTGGCACCTAAAAAAAAAAAAAAACAGTTGCTTCGGGCAGGTGGGGCTCGTTAACCTTGGCAGGCAACCCGCCTAGGGGAAGGAAACCCTGATTTTAAACCTCTGCTGCCTTTGGACAATACCCATATATGGGAAAGGCTTCCATAGTTAACCCTGAGGAAAAATCAGGAGTCGAAGTCCCTTAGGCAGTTGGATGTTGGACATCACATCCCTCTGGTAACTCCTGTGGCAGCACTGGTGCGAAACTGTATTGGCTCTGCCTCTCCTTTGGATCCACCAGTGTCGAGGAGAGGGAAAAACTGCTGCATGGGCAACAGCTTGTTTTCCATATTGATCCTCCCTGGCCAGAACCCTGGAAAGGACACTCCAGCTACTCCTCATGGGGTAGATACAACACGGGATGCAGCAGTTACCGGTTATAAGTCACTCAGGAGCTCAGCTCCCTTATCTGACTGCACAGCCAGAACATGGCCTGTGGCTCTCCAAGGCACTGATCCATGGTCGTCCAAGACTGGTGGAGGCCTACTACTACTATTTTCTTTAATGCAATGATGTAAGACAACTCTGAAGGTCTAATGAAAAATGCAGTCCATCTACAGAGAGTGAACTTTTGGTATCTGAATACAGAGTGAAGCGTAATTTTTGTTGGTTCCTTTATATGAAGTTTTGTTTTTGTCTGTTTTCTTTCACAATCTGACTAATGTAGAAATGTTTTTCATGACTGCTCATGTATAGCTTTAAGAAAAAAAAAGAGAAAATACTCTTCAGCTTGACACATAAAGTTTAACTTTAGAGTTGGACCTCAACCTTTTTCCAGATGACAGTATTTCTTATTTCTACCCCTTACATGTTTTTTATTTCATCCAAATTGGAATATTTACTATTCTCTATACAGGACATTCCATCTCCTGGCTCTTTTCATAGGCAGCTATCCATACCTAGAATGTTCTCCCTCCTCACCTCTTCCTTGTGGAACTTATAGCATCATTTGGGTCAAGTGTTATTGCCTTCTAAAGGCCTTTCTTTCCTGACTCAGCTGCTAGCACTTCCTTACCTCCCCCCCCCACCATACTTTGTATTTGTTTTTAATTTTTACATTTCATATTGAGATTTTAATCTTTATGTACACATTCTTTCCCCCAGTACAATGCAAGTTCCTTAAAAACATGGAATGAATGAAAGGTATTTATTCAGGGCTTACTATGTACTTTTTTAGGTTTTTGTTTTGTTGGGTTTTCTTGGTTTTCTTTTTGGCTTGTTTTTTGCTATTCATGCTTCATTTTCAAAAAGGACTGATGACATCCTGACTTCCATGTGAATTGGATTTAATTAAGGCAGATTTGTGTAGAGTCATCAGCCTCACTTCTCTCTTCCAGAGTCATTGAAGTCCAGTGGCAGGACAAAAGTCAAGACACTAGTGATTGCCTCAGATAGTACATACTTTAATAAATGCTTGTTGAGTTGAACTTTTTAAAATAAGATCTATCCTAAGTGAAGAAGTATGATACAAACAGACATTCAAGACAGACCCTGCTGTTAAGGTTGTAAGGAAATGGACATATACAGAGAACCCACTGAATCACCTCTAGTCTCAAATAAGCTGAGGCTTTTAAAAAATAACAGTATTTTTGGTTATGATAAAGGAAGGTCAAAGAAAATATGGGGTACAGTGACTATAAGGCAGAATTTCTCAAATCTTTGTTTCTTTAATTTTGTTTTCCTCTAACAAAAAGTATGTTCTTCAGGCTAATTGGGATAGATCAAAATTAGGTAATAGGGAATTAAAATCTAATCCAAGTGAGAGAATAAGAGAGGATTTGTTCAATCATGTCCACTCTCCATGACCCCATTTGGGGTTTTCTGGGCAAAGATACTGCTGGAATGGTTTGCCATTTCCTTCTCTAGCTCATTTTACAGATGAAGAAATGGAGATATACAAGGTCAAGTGACTTTCCCAAGGTCACACAGCTAGGAAGTTTCTGAGACTAGATTTTAATGCAGAAAGGTGAGATTTTTTGACTCCAAGCCCAGCAATCTGCACTCTGGTGCCACCTAGCTGTCTTAGTAAAGGGGATAGTGCACTAGTTTTGTGACTATGAAGACCTGTATTCAAGTCTTACTTCTGACATGTGGTACCTAGGGGACCCATCAAGTTGACTAGCCTCTCTGTGCCCCAAGAAAGCTCTCTATACTTGATCTGTATTGGCTCAGGAAATTTCCTCACTGAGAGTTCCTTACACTAATGCAATCACAGTTTATTGAATTTTATCAACTAGTACATGTTGCTGTTATTGTTGGTCCTTCACTCTGGAAGAGGACTGTGACATCAGGTGAATTGTAGTGAATTGGAATTAAGTGAGGGAGGGCTATGCAAAGTCACCAACCTCACTCTTTCCATCAGAGTCATCTGGGTCCAGTGGCAAGATAGATCAGGATGACTGGAGAAAGCCCCAGAATTTTAAGGCATTGGGGTTAAGTGACTTGCCCAGGATCACACAGCTAGAAAGTGTCTGACATCAAATTTGAACTCAATTTGAACTTCCAAATTCAGAGCCAGTGCTATATCCATTGTGCCACCTAGCTGCCAAAATAGAGGGTATCCCAAAAGTCATGGTGCAGTTTGTGGTCTGCTGAAAAATCTGAGTTTACATACCTCTTACGACCCTTTTAGTTATGCTACTATAGCTAAGACATATTCTCTCCAGGCCACAGTGTCTTCTGTAAAATGGGAATGAGGGTACTTGTAATCCCACAGGGTTTTTATACCACAGGATAATGTATGCATAGCACTTTGGTAAATCTTAACACTCTATAAATTTCAATTATCTGTTAAATAGAATGGAGGATCCCTTGAAAAATAATAATAATTCTAATGTTACCAAAATGACTTTTCTCAGTGAAACTCTTGATCTAATTAAACTTTGTCACTGTAGAGATGAAGAAACCAGACCCCAGTTTTGTGATCTTGTCCAAGGTCATAAAGCTGGTGATAGTACAGAGGCGGGAGGGGCAGGGGGACACAGAAATCTTGATTTCTGACTCTCACACTCTCTTGATTCTATAATTCTCATAGGTACTCATAGCATATTTCAATAGAGTATATGCCTTGGGAATGCTTTTATGGGGAACATTTATTGATTACTTAATAATTATATCTAATGTTTATATAGTGCTTTGAAATTTACAAATCATCTTAAAGGATTTATCTTATTTGGTCCTTACAACAACCTTATAAAGTAAGTGCTATTATTACTCCTTTTTCAGAGATAAGGAAACCTAAGATGAGAGAGGTTGAGTCCCACTCAAAGTCACACAACCAGTTGTTTGTCCTTCATCTTCATAGAGAACCAGTGACATCACGGGGTGATGTCTTGACTCTCTTGTAAATTGGATTTAGTGAGGCATAGCTGCACAAAGTCATTAGCCTCACTTTCTCTTCTAGAGTCATGGAAGTCCAGTTGCAAGACAAAAGTCAATACGAGCGGTGATGGCCCAGGATGCAGTGGATTACCTTGGTGTCATTTATGTCTAACAAAGCTCTAAGCACTCCTAGTGCCTGTTTCAGGTGCCTTCATGACCACTGGAACAAATTGTTCTCATCTGCCCACTGGATGGGTGAAAGTCTTTATCTGCTTGAGATGGACATTCCATTAACTCACCACCAGGTATGTGGCCCATTGGTTACCCAAAACCTGGTTTCTCCAGTCTGCTAATACAGTTTACCAGGTGTGGCCACTAGAATGCTACAGCTTCTTGAAACCAGCAGTATCTAAAGAAAGACTTGAAGCCACTTCTTTCTGCAGCAAAATTCAGTGCTCTATCCACTATGCCAGATGTTTTTACTCATCACACTTAAGAAATGAAAACTTCACTAATGGTAATATTTGTTTTTATCTAAGAACTAAAATATAATTGTAATATACAAACATTATTAAAAATAAAATTTAAAACACTAACAAAAGATGTGAATGCACTTAACACATTATATATGATTATGATTATGGTGTGACCTACCCACCTTCCCCCATTGCTCTGCAAAGGAAATAGAAATCAATCACATTGTTCAGAACTCACATTCAGAACAATATTCAGATTTCCATAGAGCTTTACAGCTTATAAAGCACTTTCCTCACAAAAGCCTGAAAGGTACTAGTGCAAATTTTATTATCTGCTTTTCCAAATGAGCAATCTGATGCTCAATGCCATTGAATGAATTAAAACTACTCAGGATCACATGGCTAGTAGGTGTCACAGACAGCCTCAAGTCTGGGTTTTCTTGATCTAAGCTCATTAGCCTTTCTTTTGCAAAATCCCCACTAATTTTAAGATCTTTTCAAAGGCTCCAAATGGCACTTTTAAAAGTGTGAAAAACTAAAATAACAAAGAAAATAGTGTGATTCCATATCACCACCTCCATTTGAGGTGAGAATCATAGCCTTTTCAACATTGTTTTTTTACTTTACATGTCATTTGAAGTTAACATTCATAAAACCAGGCTTGGCATAGGTTAGTTAGGGACTGCATCTTTGAAGCCAATGCCCACATCAATAAGATAACAGATGCACTTGGAGAATTTAATTAAATGTTATTTGCATACATGAGTAGCACAGAAGCAGACATTTCTGACAAAGACAGTAACCACTTTCATTCCATCCCAGTAACTACCATGAACAGAATATTCCCTCTTTCCCATTGATGCATTCCTTATCTATGGTAATCCTTCCAATATAGTGAACTTTCAATCAGTGACTATCCAAGCCATCTGTTACCATCAGTGCTTTGTCACAAAATAAAATGAAACCAAAAAAAAAAACCTTAAAATAAAGTGTCAGTTGTTTGGAAGAGGAGGAAGAAGGGGAGGCAATATGGCAGCAGCAAGCCCTGGATTCATTCATCTTCCAGGCAGTACCATCTTACTGTTATTTCAATCTTTGACAATAAGACTGAACTAAAAGCAATGGGTGGGTGTCACAAAGATGCAAATTTAGGATTTTAGAATTCCTGTGATGAAAAATATCTTAACATCGGCAGCTAGGTGGTGCAAGTGGATAAAGCACCGGCCCTGGATTCAGAAGGACCTAAGTTCAGATCCAGCATCCAGCACTTGTCACTAGCTGTGTGACCCTGGGCAAGTCACTTAACCCTCATGGGGCAATGAGGGTTAAGTGACTTGCCCAGGGTCACACAGCTAGTAAGTGTTAAATGTCTGAGGCCAGATTTGAACTCAGGTACTCCTGACTCCAGGGCCGGTGCTCTATCCGCTACACCACCTATCTGCCCCCCGAAAATATCTTAATAACCAGGACTGTCCAAATGTGGGATTGACCTCCCCAAGAAAGAATGTTTATAAAGTATGTTCCATGTGTGCCAAATTGTTGTTATTCAGTCATTTTACAATCACGTCTGACTCTCTGTGATCCTATATGGGATTTTCTTGGCAAAGATACTAGAGAGGTTTGCCATTTCCTTCTCCAACTCATTTTACAGACAAGGAAACTAAGGCAAACAGGGTTAAGTGACTTTCCCAGAGTCACACAGCTAGTAAGTCCCTGAGGCCAGATTTGAACTCGTGAGGATGAGTCTTCCCAATTCCAAGACGAGGACTTTATCTACTGTGCCACATAGCCACATTTGTGTGCCAGTACATGTCCTAATCTCAGCCCTACCCCCATTGCCTTTATTTTAATTTAATCACATATCTGCTCTTTTAGTTTTAAAATACAGATTGATGCATTATGCACTAAGCACCAAATTATAGATATATAGCTGTCACAGACATTTATAAAAATCTTGCATTTCCTCACAGCATGCATCTCTACTACTGCTGGGCCACAGCAATAGATGGACAGATAGACATTATTAAGTGCTTGCAGCATGCCAAGTGTTGGGATTATAAATTTGAGGAGGCAAGAACTTACATTCTAACGGAGAAAGAATTTATAAAAAGCACATGTAAAGTGGGAGGGGGAAAAGGGATAAAGAAAAGATACCAACATGGAGCAAGGTGGCTAGTGAGGAAAAAGAAAAATAATCCTGGAAAACACAGACAGGAGAGGAAGGGAACATTGCTGGATCTCTTTTTAAAAGAGTATTCCACTATTTGACATAAACTGCTGGGAAACCTGGAAAACAGTATGACAGAAACTATGCATAGACCAACATCTTACACCATATACCAAAAAAAGGTCAAAATGGGTATATGATTTAGACATAAGGGGTGATACCAGAAGTAAATTAGGAAAGGAAGGAATCATTTACCTCTAAGATCTATGGAGAAAAGGAAAAATTATGACCAAACAAGAGATAGAAAATATTATGAAATGCAAAATGGGATGATTTTGATTACATTAAACTAAGAAGATTTTGTACAAACAGAAGCAATGCGTCCAAAATTAGAAGGGAGGCAGAAACCTGGGAAACAATTTTTACAGCCAGTGTTTCTGATAAAGGCCTCATTTCAAAAATATATAAGGAAGTAAATCAAATTTATAAGAATGCAAGTCATTCCCCAATTGAGAAAGGATCAAAGGATATGAACAGGCAGCTTTCTGATAAAGAAATCAAAGATATTTATTGCCAAGAAAAAAATGCTCTAAATCACTACTGATTAGAGAAATTCAAATTAAAACAACTCTTAGGTACCACCTCACACCTGTCAGATTAGCTAATATGACAAAAAAGGAAAATAATAAATGTTGGAGAAGCTGTGGGAAAATTGGAACATTAATGCATTGGTGGTGGAGTTGTGAACTGATCCAGCCATTCTGGAGAGCAATTTGGAACTATGCCCAAAGGGTTAGTATGCCCAAAGCATGCATACCCTTTGACCCAGCAATACCACTATTAGGTCTACATCCTAAAGAGATCATAAAAAAGGGAAAAGGACCAACATTCATAAAAATATTTATAGCTGCTCTTTTTGTGGTGGCAAAGAATTAGAAATTGAGGGGATACCCGTCATTGGGGAATGGATAAACAAGTCGTGGTATATGAATGTAATGGAATATTATTGTGCTGTAAGAAATGATAAGCAGGCAGATTTCAGAAAAACCTGGAAAGACTTACATGAATTGATACTGAGTGAAATGAACAGAACCAGGAGAACATTGTACATAGCATCATCATGATCAACTGTAATAGGCTTAACTCTTCTCAGCAATACAATGGTCCAAGATAGTTCCAAAGGACTCATGATGGAAAATGCTCTAGAAAAAAAAGAAGTGTGGATTCTGGATGCTGATTGAACCATACTGTTTCTACTTGTTTTTTTGTTTGGTTGTGGGTTTTTTTTTATGTTTTTCCCTTTTGTTCTGATTCTTCTTTCAAAACATGACTAATGCAGAAATATATTTAACACGACTGTACATATGTAACCTATATCAGATTGCTTGCTGTCTTGGGAAGGGGGAAGGGAAGGGAGAGTGGGAGAAAAATTTGGAACTAGAAATCTTATAAAAACAAATCTTGGGGGCAGCTAGGTGGCACAGTGGATAAAATACTGGACCTGGATTCAGGAGGACCTGAGTTCAAATCTGGCCTCAGACACTTGACGCTTACTAGCTGTGTGACCCTGGGCAAGTCACTTAACCCTCATTTCCCTGCAAAAAACAAAAACAACAAAAAACCCCACAAATATTGAAAACTATCTCTACATGTAACTGGACAATAATAAAATACTTTTATGATTTAAAAAATAAATGGATGGATGGATAGATAAATGAATAAATGAATGAATAGATAAATAGATAAATAGGCGGATGAACAACCAAATAAATAAATAAATACAATCGTGGTCCAGGCAGGCAATCGTCATTCAGGAGAGTGGGTAATAGTGGTGCTTGTGGTCATGGTTATTTCAGGTCCAACTATTTGTGACCCCATTTGGGGTTTTCTTGGCAAAGATCCTGAAATGGTTTGCCATTTGCTTCTCCAGCTCACTTCATAAATGAGAAAACAGAGACAAACAGTTAAGTGACTGACCCAAGATCACATTGCTAATATCTTCCTGATTCCGGGCCCAGCACTTTATCCTCTGTGCCACAGGGCAAAAATGTCTCCAAGGTGGTAAGGCATCTGTCAAGAAGGAAAAAAGGGGGTGTTTGTCTATTCTGGAGCATCTCCTATGCCTGAGTATACTGTGAGAATTCAAGTTTTTTAAAAAAATGTAATATTCTATGTGTATTGCAAGGCACATTATTTAATCCAAATAGAAGCATGTACTTCAAATCAAAAAAATTTCTGATTGTGTGTATGTCTTTGTGCGCACGTGTGCATGTACATACTTGCTACCCAATCTCTTTATGCCTCCATGGCAAGGAATTTATAACAAGTAGGATCCCAGGAGAAGATTTTTCAAATCAAAGTCAAACACAACATGGAAATGCAGAAGAGAAGCAGAAAAAAAAATTAAAATTAAAACTACAGTCACTCTGTCACTTTACATACTTCACAAAAGATTATTAAAAACAACTTCCATTTTTGAGACCAACATAAAATCCGGGGGTCTCGTCCATGAAATAAGTTCATGTGGGCTCCTTTTTGCCCTTCTTATAATGCATCCTGTTTTCTAGGGGGTGATAAAATTGCACTAGGTCTCCAGCCCTTAACTTACTATAATGATGGAGCCATCAGCTTGTGTAACTCTTTGTGATGAGAAGTGACCCAGCATATCTTTTATGTATTTTCAATGGCGGAATGAAAATGTATGGAGACAATCATCTATCGATTACCCCGCATAAGAAGAGAAAAGTGTCTGCCCATATTGATAATAAGAATGAAGCCCAGCATGACTTTGATTCAAAAGAAAAATAGGAGAAAATGACATCATTTTACCTACTCTTAGAATCAGATATTATTGGCATTCACCAGAGATTTGAACATGAGATTTGTAGAACTGGCGTGGCATGGAAAAATACTGAGCCTATGTAGACATTGGCAGGAATGATGTGAAAATCATTGTCAACAAATTGTAAATGTCTTTAGATGATTTGGAAGCTGAAGCCAGATTCCTCTAGGGATAGAACAGATTTGTTCTGAAAGGCAGCACTACAAGCACCACTAGAGGGTGACTTGATTGGCTAAAGGCAAAGCAAACAGGCAGACAATTTATTAAGCACTTACTATGTGCCAGGCTCTGTGTTAAGTGCTATAGATACAAGGAAAAGCAAAAAAGAAAATCAGTCCCTGCCCTCAAGGAGCTTACATTCTAAGGCAAAACAAACAAACAAACAAAAACATAAAAGGGTCAGGGAAAGGGTGAAAAAGAAAGGACTTTCCTGGGGGAATGATATCAAAGTCTGTGCTGGGAGAGGAATGAAGGCAGGTCAGCCTGGGCCCATCCCCAAAACAAAGGCCCCCAAGAAGGACTCGCCAGTGGGAGGAGGGTGTTCTCATGGCAGAAGGATCTTCCAAGGTGGAAAGACCCCAGATGCTAAAGAAATGTTGGGGTAAGAAAACAGCAGAGACATGATGACAAAGTGCCAGGCCTTTAACAAATCCATGCAGTGCTTTGTAGTCTTAGTTGTTATAAGCTGATCGCTAGAAGGGAGTCTTTCAGCAACTAGCAAATGTGAAAAACAAGCTAAAAGCAATGTCCCAGCAACTCACTCACGATTTTGTATATGAAGCATTAATTACAATGATGCAATTGAGTAATTTAAGCCTATAACTCCTAGTGAGCAATGTTTTATTCTCTAGGACAGGAAGATGGAAACAGTTTAATTGATTTTAGTTCACTGGAATTAGCTCATGATCAAGTTAATAATAAAGATAGTGAAAATGGGCCATATTTTCATGAATGCAGCAAAAAAAATGTGTTTATTTTGTGTGTTGTTATTTGAGTTGGCACTTTTAAGTAAAACTTAGTTAAGATTTTTTTTCAAATTTAGTGAAGTTTTAACATATTTGGTAAATCACAATAATGTCCTTTGTGATCAATCAATAAATCATTCAATAAACATTTGTTAAGTGCCTACTATTTGCCAGGCGCTGTGCTAAGTGCTATTGAGTGTTCAATAAATCTTCACTTTTAAACAAAATTAAAAACAAAAGTCCCTGGGGCACACTCCAATGAAATGTGCCAAACTGGGTTGTCTCTCATTGGCATTCTTTAAGAAAAAACTGGATGAAGTGCGGTTGGGTGTGTTACAGAGAAACTGAACTAGAGGACCAATGACGTCCCTTCCAGCTTTGAAATTCTGTCATCTGGTCAAGTAGAGGTTAGGAGATGAAAGGGGTAAATAAGAAAGGTGAGGAGTATAATTAGAAGTGGCTGGATCAATGGTATTCTGCTATAGGAAATGACAAACAGGATGATCCCAGAAAAACCTGGAAAGACTCATGAATCAATGCATAGAGAAGTGAGAACTGGGAAGACATTGTACATAGTGACAGCAGTATTATTCAATGAGCAATTGTGAATGACTTAACTACTCTCAGCAATACAATGATCCAAGACAATCCCAAGGGACTGATGATGAAGCATACTATCCACACCCATAGAAAGAACTGATAAAAAGAGAACTTGTGGATTGTACATATATAACCTGGTTGCTGTCTTGTGGAGTGGGGTAAGAAAGGGAGGGAGGGAGAAAAATTTGGAACTCTAAATCTTATGAAAATGAATGGGGGGGCAGCTAGGTGGTGCAGTGGATAAGGCACCAGCCCTGGATTCAGGAGGACCTGAGTTCAAATCTGGCCTCGGATACTTGACATTTACTACCTGTGTGACCCTGGGCAAGTCACTTAACCTGCAAAAAAAAAAAAGATTAAAAAAAAAGAAAATGAATGTAGAAGTGGCTATATCACGCTGTTCCCTCATCTGGCAGTTTGCTCCTGCTACCACCAAATAATGTTGGCAGTTTCATTCACTGGGATCTCCAAATCCTGAAAACATCTTCCTCCCACTCTTATATAGAGGCCCACTATTCCTGTCTTTAACCATCATCAACTTTTAAAGTACTCCCAAGTTCTGGTGAAAAGGAACATCATTTCTCTCTTGCTGTCTGGGGGTGGTGAAGTAGAAAGAGGGTGGGGGGGGACCCTAAACTGTTAGTATTTAGGCCTGTATTTTTATTAACACAGTTTAGGAACTGGATCCCCGTTCTTCCAGATTCCTCTCTCCAGTCCCTTCCTAGCTATTTAAATAGATAAGTAATTCCATCAAGGCATGAACACCCTCCACTAGAACAGCTCCTCACTGTCCCTTCCCAACTGAACAAAGTCAGCTTCAAGGAAAGGGACAGAAAGCTTGGGCTATGGAGCCTGGGGTGGTAATGAGGCAACCCATGGGGCAAAGTCAGGAACTTGGAAAGAAAGCTGAAGCTAGCAAGGCTTCCAGCAACCCATAGCCATGACAAGGAGGAAAAAAGACACTGGCAGCAGCTGTTTCACCAGCTGCTGGAATGCTTCTGTTCCATTTTCTGTCCAGGCATCTCTGACCATCTGCTCTGCCCTATCATGCCTGGATGGGCCCTTGGGGTTTTAAGGACCCCTATTTATCTCTCACTGGGTGCTACGTTTGTGTGATCCCGCCAGGCTACACTTTCTGGACTATCTGGGAAACTCTTTGGCAAGTCTAAACCACTTGGGAGCTTAAATGTCAGCACAGATCCCTTCCTCACCATGATCATTTCCCCCATAAATGGGCAAGATTCGGAGTCACGCCCATCTCACTTTTCTACGGCAAGAAGCTAACAATCCCTGGCAATCCTTGTCTTTCTTACAAAACAATGAGGGTATATTAAATACTAAACCGCTCCCCTAATCTATCAGCAAAGGTATTTGCAAGCCTGTTAATGACATCTTAAAGCCTTGAAAACACCAAGAGCATCCACGTTGACTGGAGCTCATTTTGATGATAAGACTGAAATCCAGTCTTCTCTGACAAATAACTTACATTGTCCATTGCAAAGGGAACCCACAGACATACATATGTAAGAGCTTCTCTGTGTGGCTTCTGGAATATAAAATGTGTCTATCTTTTTTTTTTTTCCTAGACACATGGATTATGTAGTTGAATACACTCGGAAGCACATTTAAATTAGCCAGGCTAATCCTTGTGATTAAGATTCAGTGCACTCGGGTTGGAGAAAGACCATTGAAGTTAATATTTGAAGTAGAAATGCATCCAACCTGGGCCAAACAGCCCCTATTGTTGTGAAGGGAGGCAGGGGAAAGAGTCCATGATTACAGGCCTAGAGATAGGCAGCAATCTTTGATTCCTTGTCCTCATATCTCACTCAGTCCCCATAGTGCCAACTCCAATCAGATTGTTACAGAATGTACTCCAGAAGACTTCAGGAATCCTCACTGTACAGCCTTGTATAATGCCATGTCTTACATAGTGTGACTTCAAGTAAAACAAAGAGTCAGCGTGCAACAATAGGAAAGGGCCCTAGCTCTGGAGTCTGAGGACGTGGATTCAAAATCTACCTAAGTGTGACCCTGAACCTCACTTTTCTCAACTGTAAAATGAAGAAGTTGGATGAGATGGCCTGTGAGGGCCCATCTAAATCAGAATCTTAGTGTCCAGCCTTTCAATAGAATGTACATGTTACAATGGTACCTATGGCTGCCATGACACTGTTAGTTAAGGAAGAATAAAAAGCCAGCATGATAGTCTGGCTTAGGGCAGATACGAAAATGTAAGTGGGTAGAGATGTCAGTGATAACACCTAGAGCTGTCAACATGCCTGTTGCTACCTGGGACAGAACCTGAATATTGATCCCAAAAGGGCAACAGCATTCCTAGGGGAGTGTGAATGTGTAGCATAAGCTCTCCGATCTGTGTGCCCATGTTGAGGCAAAAGTACTCAGAGAATAGGTCTAGACTGTAGGTCAAGCTACCTGTGACAGTCATCATTGATGCTGATTAGACTTAGTATATTCTGGGTAAATGTTTATCTGCAAAGATGGTTCTAAGGTCCCACCCATGTCTAAGAATAGGGTAGCTTGCAGGGTAAAGCCATCTTTGTTCCCATCCTAGTCTCACCCAGACTCAGAAGGTCTGAAGGATGGAGCTTTTGGCTGTAGTGAAGATCTTGATGTCTGTCAAATGTAATAGTTGATGCTCTTTAGCATTGAAGCTTTTTTAAAAGGCAAGGGAGTGATTCTCCATAACCTGGCACTCACCTGTCTAGTCTTAGTTCATATTTTTGTTCTTCAGGACTCTCCATGACAGTTAATCTGGCCCATTCATTGCTCCCAAGACATGACATTCTGTCTGCCACTGGATGGTTTGGCAATGGCAGCCAGGAAGATGGGGAAGCCCATTTGCCAGTAAGATGAAAGCACATGCACCAGAGTCCAGGGTAATTCCAGGACCAAAGTGGGGAAGGGAAAGGGCTGTGTACGAGTGGACTTACATGAGCATGTGCATCAGTGCATAGATGGAAAATATACACAATGGATGGAAACCACTTCAGAGCAGTTTTGAGTTAAGTTCTAACTGCTAACTATTGGACCAAGAGCATCTGTGAGGTGCAGGTGGGCTTAGTTTGCCCTGGCAGGGGGTTGCCAGAAATCAGCAGGTTGTAGGCTGCTTTTTATGCTGTTCCTATGAATCTGATTTTCCAATACTGTGATTTTTACTGAAATATGTTTTGTTGAAAAGCCTTTTTCTTCTGATCATGTTAGCATCTTCCTAAGAAGCAAATGCTTTAACTTGTATCAAGCACTCTGTCTTCAAGCACTTAACATGAGATCCTTACATCCTAGCCCAGTCTGTAACTTGAGAGCAAGTTAAAAGCCAATCACTTTTTCAATAATGTCTTAAGCAAAGGCTTCTGACTTATAGTATCATTGCCATTCAGTTATTCTCTTCTGCTGCAGTTGTCCATCACTTAAATCCAATTCAGGGCAAGTCATGATATCACCCCAATTTCATGGTCCTTTTCAAGGATGAAAAACAAACAACAACAACTCTTCTTCTGTCTTCTCTATAATATAAAATTGGTTTTGGACAAATCTTTCATACTCATTCTTTTTCTGGTCAATTGCTCAACTCAAGATTGGGAAGGTTTTTTTTTCTTTGTTGTTGTTTGCTTTTTAGTTATTCGGGAAAAAATATGACCCAATGACTATTAAGTCTCCATCATTCCAGTGCAATTAACAGTAGGCTCCCCATTTCATCACTGCCATTCTCATATAGACTTTAATAGCATTAGGAGGTGAGAGTCAGTGTGAAAGACCCTATTGTGATACTAGTCGTAGAGGACCAATGACATCAGGAAGGTGATGTCTTGACGCAAGCAAATTCCATTTCAAGGAGGCTGGACTGTGCAGTCACCAGCCTCACTCTCTCCCCCGGAGCTATCTGGGTCCAGTGGCAAGATATAGATCAGGACGACTGGAGATGACCTCCTGTGATACTAGTGATAGCAATAGAAATGCCATAGACTAAAAGAGGGGAAGGACTGTGTAGATAACAAGACCTTAAAACATGATAGACCACAAGAATTAGGTCTATGAATAGATATATGAAAGATTTCCCCCCTTTTTATGTTTAAAAACCAAGCTTCTTTTTCTCTATTAAAAAACAACCTAGGGGGGCGTCTAGGTGGTGCAGTGGATAAAGCATCAGCCCTGGATTCAGGAGTACCTGAGTTCAAATCTAGCCTCAGACACTTGACACTTACTAGCTGTGTGACCCTGGGCAAGTCACTTAACCCCCATTGCCCTGCCTCTCCCCCCAAAAAAAACAATCTATATGAACACAGCATGGCAAAGTAGGTGGAATGCTGGATTTGGATTTGGGAAAACCTGGGTTCCTGAGATGAATCAAGCAAGCAGAGAGCACATAATATTGGCTTACTATGTGTCTAGCTCTATGCTAAGGCAATCGTGCCCTAAGGGAGTTTACATTCTAACTGGAGAGCAGAGACAGAAGACAGCTAAGCAGTCCTCCATCCCAATTTCTCAGGAAACTGAGGTCAAAATGGTTATGTGACTGATTTACCCCACATCATATGGGTGTACGTGAGCAGCATTGTGCTGGTTGGAATTTACCATCCTGGGATTTACAATCCATTGTTCCTTCCACAGTCCTCCAGCCCTCCATTGTGTGACCTTGAAAATGACAAACTCTGTGCCTCAAGCAACTTATAGAATGATAGGTCTAGAGATGGAAGCAATCTTGGAGGCCATAGTGTCTAATCTCCTCATTTCAGGAAATTGAGGCACAGAGAGGCTCAGTTCTTTGCACAGTCATCCA
Source organism: Dromiciops gliroides (assembly GCF_019393635.1). Lineage (NCBI taxonomy): Eukaryota > Metazoa > Chordata > Mammalia > Microbiotheria > Microbiotheriidae > Dromiciops > Dromiciops gliroides. The sequence continues at coordinate 46,854,925 of NC_057866.1, forward strand.
GCTAGTAAGTGTTGGTAGCAGGGATTGAACCCAGGTCTCCCAGATATTACAACATGCATGAGGGTTGAAAGTGTCACACACAGAGGAAATGATAGATCTTTTACTCCAAGACAGAAAATGACTGAGCGATGTATGAGGAAGGAGAAATGGGTTCTCATCGCACCTTTGCTGAGTTTCTGGGTTTCAATCAATATTAATTCTTTCTTTGGTGGTGGATAGTATGCTTCATTAGTCCTTTAGGATTATCCTGGTATTGCTGAGAAAAGTTAAGTCATACACAATTTTTCAACAAACAATATTGCTGTCACTTTGCACAATGTTCTCCTGGTTCTGCTCACTTCACTATACATCAGTTGACATAAGTCTTTCCAGGACTTCCTGATCTCATCCTGCTTGTTATTTCTTATAACACAATAATATTCCATCACCATCATGTACCTTAGCTTGTTTATCCATTCCCCAATTGATGGGCACTACTTTGTTCTCCAATCCTTAGCCACCACAAAAAGAGCAGCTATAAATATTTTTGTACAAATAAGTCTTTTCTATTTTTGTGGATGTCTTTGAGATATAAACCTGGGAGTGATATTGCTATACCAAAGAGAATGCACAGTTTTATAGTCCTTTGGGCACAGTTCCAAATTGCTCTCCAGAATAGTTGGATTGGCTCACAACTCCACCAACAGTGGGTTAGTGTTCCTGTTTTCCTACATCTCCTCCAATATCCAACATTTTCCTTTTTTGTTATATTAACAACTCTGATAGGTATGACATGGTACCTCCAAGTTGTTTTAATTTGGATTTCTCTGATCAATAGTGATTTAGAGCATTTTTTTTATGTGGCTATAGATAGTTTTGATTTCTTTGTCTGAAAACTGCCTGTTCATAGACTTGGACCATTTTTCAATTGGAGAATTATTTGTATTATTATTAATTTGACACAGTTCTTTATATATTTGAGAAATGAGGCCTTTATCAGAGATACTTATTATAAAAAAATCCCAGTTTTCTGCTTTCCTTATAATTTTGGTTGCATTGGTTTGTTTGTGCAAACGCTTTTTTAATTTTATATAATCAAAATGATCTATTTTACATTTTGTAATACTCTCTATATCTTCTTTGGTCCTAAATTTTCCCCTGACAGAGAAATTATCCCATAATCTTTTCATTTGCTTATGGTATTACCCTTTGTGTGTAAAATATGTACCCATTTTGACCTTATTTTATTATATGGTGTGAGATGTTGCTCTAGACCTAGTTTCTGCCAGTTTTCCCAAGAGTTTTTTTTTTTTAATCAAATAATGAGTTTTCATTCCAAAAGCCTGGATCTTGGGTTTATCATATACTTGATTACTGTAGTCATTTACTATAGTGTAATTAATACCAATTCTTTTCCACTGACCTGTCACTCTATTTCTTAGCCAGTACCAGATTGTTTGTGATATTTACCACTTTATAATACAGTTTGAGATCTGGTATGGCTAAACCACCATCATTTGCATTTTTAATTAATTACCTTGATATCCCTGAGCCTTTGTTTATTGAGATAAATTATGTTTTTTCTAAATCTACAAAATAATTTTTGATAATTTAATTGTTATAGCACTAAATAAATCAATTAATTTAGGTAGGGTTGTCATTTTTATTATATTGGCTCAGCCTTATCCATAAGAAATTAATATTTTTCCAACTTCATATCTGATTTTATTTCTGTGAAAAGTATTTTATAGTTCTATTCATATAGCTCCTGGGTTTGTCTTGGCAGACAGATTCCCAAGTATTTTATATAGTCTACAGCTATTTTATTTTTTGTTTGTTTGCTTGTTTTGGGCAGGGCAATGGGGGTTAAGTGACTTGCCCAGGGTCACACAGCTAGTAAGTGTCAAGTGTCTGAGACCAGATTTGAACTCAGGTCCTCCTGAATCCAGGGCTGGTGCTTTATCCACTGCGCCACCTAGCCTCCTCCCCCCTACAGCTATTTTAATTGGAATTTCTCTTTCTATCTCTTGCTGCTGGATTTTGTTAGCAATATATAGAAACGATGATGATTTATGTGGGTTTATTTTGTATCCTCCAACTTTGCTAAAGTTAATAATTTCAAGTAGTTTTTAGTTGATTCTCTAAGATCTAAGTATAACATCATATCATCTGCAAAGAATGAAAGTTTTATTTAATCATTGCCTATTCTAATTCCTTTAATTTCTTTTTTCTTCTTTAATTACTATAGCTAATATTTTACAGTACAATATTAAGTAATAGATGTGATAATGGGCATCCTTGCATCACCCCTAATTATACTGGGAAGGCTTCTAGATTATCCCAATTGCAGATAATGCTTGCTGATGGTTTTAGATAAATAGCATTTATCATTTTAAGGTTAAGATCCATGTATTTGTTTTATCTCTAGGGTTTCTAATAGGAATGGGTGCTCTATTTTGTCAAGGGCTTTTTCTGAATCTATTGAGATAATTATATGATTTATGTTGGTTTTGTTATTGATATGGTCAATTATGCTGATAGCTTTCCTAATATTGAACCAGTACTGCATTTCTGGTATAAATCTCAACTGGTCATAGTGTATGATACTTGTGATATATTACTGTAATCTTTTTGCTAGTATTTTATTTAAAATTTTTATATCAATATTCATTAGGATCTGATAGGGAGAGAAGGAGGGATAAAATTTGGAATTCAAAATTTTAAATAAAAATATTTATTATTTTTTAAAAAAATATTAATTAGGGAAAATGGTCTATAATGTTCTTTCTCTGTTTTGGCTCATTGGTTTGGGTATCAGCACCATATTTGTGTTATAAAAGAAATTTGGTAGGATTTCTTCTTCACCTATTTTCCCAAATAGTTTATATAATATTGGGATTAATTGTTCTTTAAATGTTTGGTAGAATTTGCTTATGAATCCATCTGGTCTTGGGAATTATTTTCTTAGGAAGTTCATTGGTAGCTTATTCAATTTATTTTTTCTAACATTGGGTTAAATATTTTTCTTCTGTTAATGAAGGTAATTTATATTTTTGTAGACATTTATCATTTAATTTAGTTGTCAAATTTATTACCATATAATTGGGCAAAATAGCTCCTAACAATTGTTTTACTTTCCTCTTCATTGTTGCTGAGTCAGCCCCTTCATTTCTGATACTAGTAAATTGGTTTTCTTCTTTCTTTTTTTTAAATCAAATTAACCAATAGTTTCCCTATTTTATTTGTTTTTCATAAAACTTGCTTCTAATTTAATGAGTTCAATGGTTTTATTGCTTTGAATTTTATTAATCTCTCCTTTGATTTTCAGGATTTCCAATTTCGTGTTAAATTGAGGATTTTTCATTTGTTCATTTTTTGTTGTGATTTTTTAGGTGCATGTTCAAATCATTTACCTGTGTTTCTTTCTCTATTTTATTGATGTAAGCAGTTAGAGACATAAAATTTCACCTAAGTACCACTTTGGCTTCATCTCATAAATTTTCATATGTTGTCTCATTGTTGTCATTTTATTTCATGAAATTATTGATTGCTTTTATGATTTGTTCTTTGGCCCACTTGTTTTTTTAGGATTAGATTATTTAATCTGCAGTTAATTTTAATCTCTCTTTCAATTGTCCATTATCGAACATAATTTTATTGCACAATGATCTGAAAGAGATGTGTTTACTATTTCTGCTTTTCTGCATTTGGTTATGAGGTTTTTATGTCCTAATACATGGTCAATTTTTGTGTAGATTCCCTGTACTGTTGAGAAAAAGGTACATTCCTTTCTACTCCCATTCAATTTTTTCCACAGATCTATTATATCTAACTTTCCAGAATTTTATTCACTTGCTCAACTTTTTTCTTGATTATTTTTTGTTCCATTTATCGAATTCTGAGAGGGGAAGATTAAGGTCCCCCACTAGAATAGTTTTATTATCTATTTACTTCTGTAAATCAACTTTTCCTTCAAATATTTAGAAAGCATATGATGTTCAGTCTTCTTCTTTCCCCTTTTTATCAAAGTTCTTTGAAATATTAAAAATCACTCTGATCTTTCCTTTTTGTTTTTTTTTTCTGTTCTTCCCAAAATATGGATGCCTAAATTTAAAAATAATTGTATTATCTGGGGTTTCTTTTTCACACAAAATGTCTCTCTGCTCTACCTTCTCTTCCCAATCTTCCTTTTTTTTCCTCACCAGTGCTCACCTCAGAAACTGATGTCTTTTCTACCCAGTGATCATTTGACTTCCAAGAGAATCATAGAGGGGTAGGAGGTGAGGAGTGTCTCAGTGCAGCTCCTGCAAGCATGATCCTGGGAAGAGTTATTTCCCAGATCTCTCACAAAACATATGTGGGGGAAAGTATTACCTCTCTTAACAGACCAGGTACTTAATGTCTTCAAGAACTGAACATTGAAACATGAGCCCAGGTAACACCAATGTGGCTATAGTCTGGAGATCAGGGTCACTGGTTGACCTCTAATGGCTATTTTCCCACTCTCTCCTGTCTTTCCACATTCTCTCCTTCTCCATCTGATCGTCAACTTCAGAAGCAATGTGATATACTACATGGAATGCTTGACTTTGTGACTGAAGATACCTGGATTCAGAGTTCTGATTTTCCTACCAACTAAATGTATGACCTAGAGCAAGTCATTTAACTTCTTTGAGTTAAAGTTTACACAACTCTAAATTGGAATGATGTATGTGCTCTCTAACAGGCTTGGGTTTGTTTTTCTTTTTTTCAGCTCTTGTTTTATTCTACCCCCTCCTATATATTTACAGTTTGTTTCGTGAACCAGATATATGGTTTTACATTTCTCTTGATGATATTTTTGACAAAATTTACCTCATCATTATGGGCATTTTTAAATCCATTGATGAATTTTGTTATAACACAATAGATACTTCCCAACAAACACCAAACAAATACCTCTGAAATAATTAAGTAAAATTGCCTAATAGCATAACTGCATCTGACAGCACATTTTACTTCATAGTCTATCTCTTAAAAATTATTTGCCTTTTAACTCATTCATTGTACTTGACTTAGAGAGATTTACTTTGTCTACTCTGTTTACTTTGTCTACTTTGACTTATTTCCACCATTGAGCTATTGTGTATGTTATTCATTAGGCTCTTTTTCTTTTTGCATCTCTTTGTATTAGCCTTCCCATGTTTCTCTGAATATTTCATATCCATCATTCCTTCCAGGGCAGTAATATTTAATTACATTCATATATAAGTTTGTGCAGCAATCCTACAACCTTTGAGGATATATTTGTTTCTAGCTCTTCTTACTACAAATAATACCTCTATCAACATTTTTGTCCAATACATGTATATTTTTATATCAATATCTTCTTTGGGCAATAGTTCCACAGCAGCGGCATTTCTGAATTAAGAGGGTGGGAAACTCTACATGTAACTGGAAAATAATAAAATATTTTTATTTTTTAAAAAATAGGATGGGAGCCATTTAGGAGCGTTCCTTGCATATTTTCTACCTACTGAACCATTTTGTGGGCAATGACTCTATAGCATGCCTCTTTTCCCAAGGTCTTCCAACAAATTTTTCCCTCAATTTGCTCATTTGATGGTCATGAGGTGATACCAAGGGTGTCTGTTTCAGGAGCGGAACAGAAACTGGACATACTAAAGGAGGATAGCTTCAAGACTCTATGTGGAGTCAAGCAACGAGCTCTGTCAAGCCTAAAAGGAACATCCTGAGTACCCCAAACAGGGGAAAGAACAACTTTCAGCAAAAGCATTTCCAGTAGTAATGAGTTCCTTCTTCCCTCCCTCTTTGCCGCATGTGTTCTAAGTCTGAGCCTGTGTTCCCCTAGATTCTGTATACATAGGGGAAAGTGGGCTTCAACTTTGAGAAGAGCTTTTTGTACCAGCTGTTCAAAATATACCACCTTAGTAAATAACCAATTTAATCCTAATTAGATTGGGTTGGCTAATTAGCTAATAATCAGTGGGGGAAGCATACTGATGTGCTATACTATTAGGAAAAGCACTCATCACCCCCTCAAACCCTCATGGTATCCTAGAATCTGTGTCATTTGAAAACATATGGGGGTTCCTGTCTGTTTTAGGTTTTAAGGAACTTAACTAGGATTTCTAATATGTTGTTACTTATAAATTAGAGGCTATAGCACCAGTCTTTGGCATTAAGCATTTATTAAAGCATATTAAATATTAGTAAAGAAAGAACACATTGCTCAGAATTAGAATCCCTACATACCTAGGTAGAAAAGAGAGAGAGGGAGAGGGGCCGCGTGGCTGCCTCCTCCAGCATCCCAGCCAGGAGAACACATCCTAGAAAAGAAGGGAAGAGAAGAGCGCAACCCCCCTCACCCCAAAGATTTTTATCCTTTCTCAGGTATAGGTGGGTCACTGCGCATTGATCCAAACTAATTGGCCAGTCCATTGATTGACATGACTTGGGGGGTCACCTAGGTAAGTTAACTTCCCTTACGTAGTCAGGAAGGTCAATATACATTTCTTTGGCAATTTCCTGACTCTGGGCTGACCTTAAAAAAGGTCAGGCAAGACTCCCTCCAGTAGGGGGCAGGCCAAAAAAACAATTATCTTCCCACAAACTTTAAGGGGAAAAGCAGCCAGCCACCCTTTAGGAATCTACTCTGTAGGTTCAACTGGAGGAATGAGATATTGTGAATGTATGAACCATATTTAAAATGTTGCATTTCCCTAATTAATGATTTTGAATAATTTCTCAGGTGAATAATGTTAATTTGTGATCCTTCTTTTGAAAATTATTTATATTTTATATTGAGGGATGGATAGTAATCCTATAGATTTATAGGCAGGGGATGAATTCCTGTTCAAGTGAATCTTGTTTGTCTTCTATATTTAATGTCATAAGCTCAACAATTTTAGGGCCTGGCTAGAGAATCAAATAGGAAAAATAAGCATGGAGTATAGAAGTTTGGGGAAAGGATCAGGGAGAGGATGGTGCAGAGTACATAATATAGGGCTAGGTGATGAGATAAGTATTATCTACCTTGGAAAGAGTCCTAAGGGAATGGGCCATATAGGTTACTTAAGAAAAAATGGATCTTAAATAGTTATAGTTTGCTCTGTGGGTAAGGACAAGAGCCAGGACTGTTGTCATATTTTGTGTGTGTGTGTGTGAGAGAGAGAGAGAGAGAGAGAGAGAGAGAGAGAGAGAGAGAGAGAGAGAGAGAGAGAATGAAGGAGTGAACAGAACACTGAACACTGGGCTATCAGAAGACCCAGGTTCAAATTAGTTCTATCACTATGTATACAAACCTGAGCAAGTCACCATTACATTGTGAGCTCCTTGAGAGCAAAGGCTGTCTTTTCTTTGTATCTCCAGTGCTTAGAACAGTGTCTGCCCCATAGTAAGCAGTTAATAAATGCTTATGAACAAATGACTATTATTGACTGATTTTTACCTCTGAGTCTCAATTGTAAAGAAAAACAGATCTTTATCCAAAACTTTTAAAAAACCATGAAGTACCAAACGCATATAACTTAAGTACAGTTTTTTAATACTATATGTCAAGGAAATGGGATTTCACCAATGTTGGTAGATCTTTCACTGATGCAGATCACAATCGTCTTAAGATTTAGTAGACCAAATCAATGATCTTCTAAATTTCTTGTGTGGGGGGGGGGGAGAAATACCATCCTGTTTCCAACCTGGTGACATCTGGGTTAGTAACTACACTCAAACATTAGCTCCTTGGAGACAGGGATTATTTAATTTTGAGCTTCATATCCTTAAAACCCAGAACAATGCCTGGTCCATATAAAATAACGCTTATTTGACTGACTGATGATATTCAAAAGAGAACAATAGAAAGAGACAGGACAAGGAACACACTGGCAGGTGAGAGAGAAAGGAAGGTTAAGGGAAATGATCTCACAGAATCAGGGTGAACACAGAGACATCCATACAAACAAGGAGGGTGGAATGAGACTTTCTTTATATATGGCTAATGTAGAAATCTGTTTTGCTTGATTATATATGTTTGTAACAGGTTGTTTTTCTTTCATTCTCAACTGGGGAGGTGGAGTGGGAAGGAAAGAAGGGAGATTTGGGGTAATGTAAAAATTAACATAATATATATGTATATGTATACACACATACATACTTATACCCACCACACGCATATATGTATTCCTATTTCTGAAGAAAATGAAGACTACCATAATTGTTTAAGTTCCCTTTTAGCTAGTAATCATTCAACAAAAAAGCCACTATATCAATATTTATGATTTTAATTATTAGTTTTAAGGTGTTTTACTAAAGAGAAATGAGTGACCTTGGTTGGTATTATATATTCAAATGTAAACAGCTTTGGATAATAGAATACCAGGAACTAGAATCTCAAACTCCATCCACTCCCAAGCTCCTGCCTTAACTGTGTAACCTGAAGTAAGTATCCCTATTTTGTCTATGCCTATGTTCCTATCAGTGTCACAGCTACATCTTCTCTTTATTTCCTGGCAATGCTGTGAGGATGTAAATCCACCCAGGAAAGGGCAAAATTTAAAAGCTACTGAATTAATGCTCACAGAAATTCAGCCTGGAGGCCTGCATGTTTACATTTTTTTAAGAGAGACTGACTCCCAGCTCTTCAATTAGCCTTCCTGCTTCTAAACATAAATAGAGAAATTTAAATGACAAGCTATGGTCTAGAAAGTGAATCCTGATCATCTGATGGGAGGAAGAGAGAAAAGAGAGGAAAATGTTTTAATGGGTAGTTAGCCCAGAAAGTGACAAGATAAAACGATTAAAGCTTTGTTAAGATACCAAACAGTTACCTTGGAAATATTTGCAAAGAAAATGATGATGCTGTCAGTGAAATAATGTCATTTAAGAGAAAAGACTGCCATCTGGACAACTTTTCAATGATGCAGCTGATCATTCCACTGTTTTATCAAAGGCTTCCATTGTTCTTAAACATTTACTGCTAAAGTCACACATTTTTAGAATTACACTGTTTTCCTACAGTCCTGTGAAACACACAGTGTTTCTTTGTGTACATTTCTATTTGTGGTGTTTATTGGAGGTGAAATGACAGTGTGTCAGTAGGAGCCTTTTATTTGGAGCTGACTCATTCAGAGATATTACAATCAAACTTTTGTGATGTCGCAAATGCCAAACACTAATGCCAACTTCTGAATCAGGAGAACTGATTCAACCCACTTATGTATGCATGGAATGTAAGAGATATATTCATAGAAGTGCAACATTTTAATCAGACCAAAGAAAAAGGAAGATAAACATTTCACAAAGTACGTGCTTTGGTTTTATGAAAATTGCATAGATTAATGCACTAGGGAAGTATCCTGATATACAAATTTTGGATTTTATATATATATATTAGAGGCTTCACTTTCCTAAAGGATTTTTGTAGGCTTCCTTTTAAACAGCATGATTCTCTCATAGATTTAAAATACTCATAACAAGAATGAAAGACCTCATATATACAAAAATATTTATTCACAGCAGCAATTTATGGTAGCAAAAACCCCTTTCAAACAACATACATAATAAAAATTTGAACTTTTTTTTAATAAATTAGTATAGTAATAGGATTACGTCATTAAAATTGTCAAATGTGAGGAACTTAGAGAAGCATGGGAAGATTTATATGAACTAATGCAGAATGAAGTAAGTAGATTCAAGAGACTACAATAATGTTAATGAAAACTATATACAGTAAAAGGCAGGTGAACATCTACTTAATTAGAATGACCAATTTTAGACATGAATAATTGATGCAACATATCTCACATCTCTTATCTGTCAGTATTAAAGTACAGGGCTGAGAAATGCAACACATACAAATATGAAATGTACATGTTATAATGTGGTCACGGGTGGGGAGGTTGGTTTTGCTTAAATATTTTTCTTTGTTATAAGAGTGGACTAAATGGTGGTGAATTGGGGTTATAAAAGAGAAATGACTGGTTTGTCATTACAGATGACAATAAAGTTTATAGAATATTCATGGGATTTACAGCTAAAGGGGGCCTTATGTTTCATCAAAGTTACTATTTTTTTTTTGTTTTTCAATTCTATCTGACTCTTCATAACCCCATTTGGGATTTTCTTGGCAAAGACATTGGTGTAATTTGCCATTTCCTTCTCCAACTCATTTTATTGATGAGAAAACTGAGGCAAACCGTGTGAAGTGACTTTCCTAAGGTCACACAGCTAGTAAGTATCTGAGGCTTGATTTCAACTCAAGTTTTCCTTACCCCTGGCCTGGTGCTTTGTCTACTGCACCACCTAGCTGCACTTATCATCAAAGGCCCATCCTCTTATTTTATTGATGGGAAAACTAAACCCTGATATGGAAGTCACTTGTTCAAGGTCACAAAAGCAGCAGAGCTAGAATTCAAACCCAGGCTCTTTAACTCTAATCCCTCTGCTCTTTCCACTTTCTTTCCATGGTTTTAATCTTTAACGGGTGTTTAATAAATCCTTGTTAACTGAATTGTCATCAAACATCAAATGTTTGAGCATTTATTAGACCTAAAGTTGTGCACTATTCTGTAGAGAGACAGACTGCAGTAGATAGAGAATAATAATAATTAACTAGCCTTTATGTGAAGCTTTAAAGTTTGCAAGGTATTTTACATATGTTGTGCCAAGTGAACTTCACAATAACCCTGTGAGTACTTCAATTTTATAAATAAAGAAATAGACCTGGAGAGGGAAAGTGACTTGCCCAAAGTTACATGGTGTCTGAGGCAGGATTTACACTCAAGTCTTCCTGTCCAAAGTTCCAGGACTCCATCCTCTACACCATGGAGCTGCTGGATAGAGAGCCAAACACATAACCAGGAAAGGGAAGGTTCAGATCCTCTGATAGGTTGCAGCTATGTGACCTTAGTTCAAGTCATATAATGTCTCAGTGCTTCAGGCATCTAGCCTTGGTAGAGGGAGTTGCCTCAAATGAGAGTTTCCTATGCCAAGAAAATCACTTGTCCTGACCTAATCATCAGGTTCTTTGCTAGGTGATTTTAAATGATTTTTATATGGAACTTTTCCAGAACTCATCAGAAATATCAAATGAGCAATGCTTATTTGTCACACTTAAATGTTATTGATTTCTTTGGGTTCTTTTTTGTTTACTTACACACACACACACACACACACACACACACACACACACACATACACACCCCCACTTCTACCCTTGATAGTGTCTTCCCCTTGACTCAGTTAATTTCCCTGGCTATTGGAAGTACTGTCCTTTGTGCCTACCCCAATTTGATTACCCTGAGAACTCTGGATTGACCCATAAAATGCTGCTAGGATCATAACTTCATAATTTTCACTATACCTTCTTTTCCCAAGGAACAACCCTCCTATTGCTTCCTGGTAATCATCCTCCAAGAGGCAGGAGAATGGCATAATGTAACATAACATAACGTAATGTAATATAAAGTAACACACCATAGCATAATTATAACAAATATAACATCGCACAGTTTGCATAACATACGAAATACTGCATGACATGACATTATATATGACAATGTAAAACATAATATATAACATAATTATAATTTTAAAATAAGGGTTTTTTTAACACCAATTCTCTTTTTTTCTCCATTCTTGGTTCAAACTCTACGTGTAAGGCAAAATAGAAGCTGATATTTTTGCTCATCTCACTGTTTAAAAAGCCATTATGAAATCTGATTATATAGCAGTAGTGGTACCATATAAATATATGTGTGTGCAGTTTACATACCAGGCAGTCGTAAAAAGAAAATATTCTGACAATTCTTTATATTGTCTCAATTTCTTTCTCCGGATTTCAGTGTCTGTTCATTTTGTGCAACTGTGGCTGTGCAATAAATAGATCTTTGAGGTTGGATCAGCTGGGCCAAGAGATAGCTGAACAGAATGTGTACATCAATATAAACTAGAGGTGCCACACATAGGCATGATAAACATGTTCTAGGACACTGTGCCACAACTTCAAGGCACTGTCAGTTCAGGTTGTTTCCATATCCAGCTCTAGACATCATTTTGTCAGTGTAAGGTATATCCAGAAGAAGGTGACCAAGATGATGAGAGGAGGGAAACTATGTTATGAGGATGGATTTAAAAGACCTTAAGATCTTTAATCTGGAGAAGATAATATCTCAGGACGACATGCTGAGATGTCTTCACCTATTTGAAGAGCGATGAGGGAAAGGAAAGTGACTTATGCTGGAGATCCTTTATAGCTAGTGTCAATGGATAGAAATTTCTAGGAAAGAGATTTCAGCTCAGTATTAAGAAAGCCTTCCTAATAACAAGAGCTATCAACAAGAGAATGTCTATGAAACAGTAAGTATCCTGTCCCTAGAAGTATTCTTGCAGCTTTGATAATTTGCTAAGAATGTTACGGAACTGCTTCATACATCAGACAGAAAGCATATAGTCGAGCCTGCTAAGGTCCCTCCCAACCCTAAGTTTCTAGGTGGCTAGTGAGGTCCAGGCTATGGTCTGATTGTTCATAAAAGTGAGATCTGGCCCATGACCCTAGACTGCATTCTTCACCAGTCAACTGTCATGCAAATAGGTTTCTTAGTCATTAAGAGACTATAAATAATGATCATGAGGCCAACGGAGCAGGAGAGGTCATGGTTGATATGCACTGTAACAAAAGTTATGCAACTATTTAAACGTGGTTAAGCTACAGAATATACTATGGGTGGAGAAAGAAATGGCAAACCAGTCCCGTAACTTTTCCAAGAAAACTCCAAATGGGGTCATGAAGAGTCAGACAAGACTGAAACAACCGAACAACAACAAATACTAAGGAAGAGAAAATGAAACAAGTGCTTATTAAGCATCTACTACTATGTGCCAGGCACTGTGCCAAATTTTTTACAAATATTTTCTCACTTGATCCTCACAACTACCCTGAGACGTAGGTGCTAATACTGCCTTCATTATGTAGTTGAGAAAACTGAGTCGAAGAGAGGTAAAATGACATGCCTAGGATCAAAGAGCTAGTAAGCATTCCTGACTCCAGGCATTATCCACTGTGCCACCTCCAAGATGGGATAGTGAAGAGCCTGGAGGTCATCCCTTAGGAGGACTTGGTGAAGGAACAAAGGATGCTTAACCTGGAAGATGGGGGCCAGGGCAGTGAGTGATAAGTGTCTGAGTATATGAAGGGGATGTTATTGGCCTCATGGAATGGACTTGTTTTCTTTAGTTTCTGAAGGAAGAACAAAGACCAATAGATGCAAGTTGATTCAAAAGGAGCAAATTTGAGTGTGATGCAGGGGGAAAACTGCCTGATAATTAAAGTTATCCTGAAGTGGATGCGCTGCCAAGGGAATTAATGAGTACTTCCTCCCTGGAACATCCAGATAAAGGTAGATGACTATTCATTAGCTATTTGGAAGGGGGAAAGTTATTTATTTATTCAGGTGTGATTTTTATTGGTGGCCTCTGAGGTCTCTTCTAATGTCCAATATTCATTCTGTAATTCTGAAATCTCATTGTTGCTTCCTTCCCTTTCCCCACCCCCTTCTCTACCAACCAGTACAAACTTGAATAATAGAGATAGTAGCAAAAACTGAGGGTAGGTAATGGAGAGGAGTCATGCCTGTGCCCCTTGTTCCTCCCACCAGGACCCTAGAGCGACCCAAGCTACCTGGTAAGCACTTTGTGAGAGCCAAACCAGCCCAGGGCCAATTTAAGTCATTTTTATGGGACATATCTCCCTAGGAAAGCCTATGGAAACATAGCCCATAGTAATAAATATTAAATATGAAAAAAAATTCAGCTAGAAACATTGTGAGAGGCCTACACCACAGAAAATGCTGCTGACTTGATAGGATGTCAACTGCCTGAGAAGACTTAAGGGTATGTGTCTAAAGCAGAATTTATTCCAGCTGAAAGTCCCCAACCAATATCCAGAACAATGTGGCATGCCATGCAATTGCCTGCAGAGACAGAAGAAGTTTTACTGAACTGATCCCCATGCAACAGAAATTTATTTATAATCTTTTGTTATCCTAGCATTGAGTCATCTTCAGGAAACTCAAGTGAGCCTGAACAACTAGCCCCAATTCTTCAGTGAAAGGCATTTTTTAATGCATTAAAGGCAGTGTTACAGAGTAGATAAAGTACTGGAATTGCAGTCGGGAAGACCTAGGAAAGATGCTAGCTGGACAAGTCACTAGACCTTTCAGCCTCAGTTTCCTTATCTGTAAAAGAGAGACAAAAACAGCATCGCTCTCACAGAGTTGCTATGTGGATCAAATTAACAAGAATTTATTAAGTATTGACTATATTCCAGGTGGGAAACTAGGTAGGAGGGTGAATAGAGTGTTGGACCTGGAGTCAGGAAGAGCTGAGTTCAAATCCAGCCTCAAACACTTATAGCTGTGTGACCCTGGGAAAAATCTAACCTTGTTTGCCTCTGTTTCCTCATCTGTACACTGAGCTAGAGAATGAAATGGCAAACCACTCCAGTATCTTTCCCAAGAAAACCCTAAATGTGGTCATGAAGAATCTGACTGGGGGCAGCTAAGTGGAGCAGTAGATAAAGCACTAGCCCTGGATTCAGGAGGATATGAGTTCAAATGCGGCTTTAGACACATGACACTTATGAGCTGTGTGACCCTGGGCAAGTCATTTAACCCTAATTGCCCCAGGAGGAAGAAAAAAAAAGAATCTGACTGGACAGAAAAACAACTCAACAACAATACTCCAGGGATGGCTCTAAGAGCTGGGAATACAAATTCAAGCTAAAAGAAAGGCAGTCCCAGTCCTTAAGAAGCTTACATTGGTTTTTTGTTTTGTTTTGTTTTGTTTTTAGTGAGGCAATTGGGGCAAAGTGACTTGCCCAGGGTCACACAGCTAGTAAGTGTTAAGTGTCTGAGGCCAGACTTGAACTCAGGTACTCCTGACTCCAGGGCTGGTGCTCTATCCACTGCGCCACCTAGCTGCCCCAAGAAGCTTACATTGTAATGAGGGAAGAGAAGGCATAAAAAGAAGATGAGAGATAGGGGAGGGGAAAAAGAGAAGGGACATGGTGAGGGGTGGGGGGAGGAGGTGGGTAAAGGGTAAAGGAGCCTGGAGAATCAGCAGTGGAGCCTAGAGAGGAATGACAGAATGAACATGGCTGGCTTAGACACTTTCCTAAAAATGGAAGGTCTAGGAGCAGAGGAAAGGACTACAGGGGCAGAGTGATCTTTCTCAAGGAGAAAACTAATGGGTCCTAATGGAGAAAGAATTCCAGAGAGTAGAGAGCAGAGCCCAGAGAGAGAATGGAGTAAATATGGCTGGCCTGGACAAAGGACTTTGAAATCCTCAAAGCATTACAGAAATGAGAGCTAATTTTATGTAGTGACAAATGACTGTGTAAACATTCAACTATCCCAACAAAGTCAGTTGCAAGTAACTGATTTTTTAAAGTTTTGTACATATATTCAAATAGATTAAGACCTTAATTACATTTGGTCTGATGGTGAGAAAGATCTGAATTGCAGGACAAAAATGAGTTACCCAGGCTATCATTTTCTGCCCAAGAGCAGCTGAGCTATGGGCATGACAAGATGTCAGCTATTGCCAGCAGCTTGAAGGATTGCCACCAGCAACCCCTCCACCCTGAGTGAGGGCAGCAGACATAAACAAGCAATGAGCAGTGGAGCTTCTGGGCTGCTGTTTGAAAGGGTGGCCTGCCTTCCTGTTACTGTACCACTTTTTTTTTTTCCTGGAGAAACAAGAGAGATAATTAGCCTGGGAGACCTCATCATGTTGGAAGAGTGTAGCTTTGGAGATTCATTGTTCCTGAGCGGATTTTAGTGAGTGTTATTCCATTCTTTCATGCTTTGTGTGTGAAAATGGGGAAGTACTGTATACCAGGCTAGGCACTGATTGAGATCTTAGGCACAGAGAATGGAGAACCCAAGCAGAATGTCAGAGATACATACATACTTGCCAACATCTTCCAATCTTTCCTCATTCCCTTGGATCTATCTGTGTCACTGCTGTCACTGCCAATAGGGTAGTGAACTCTGGCAGGCAGAAGTTAAAGGGTACTAATGATGTTGACATTAATAATGGCAATAGTAATTCAAAGGGGAAGCCTGGTGGTGAAGGGCAGCTAGGTGGATAAAGCACTGGCCCTAGATTCTGGAGGACCTAAGTTTAAATGCAGCCTCAGACACTTGACACTTACTAGCTGCATGACCCTGGGAAAGTCACTTAACCTCAACTGCCTCACCAAAAAAATAGTAATTTAGAAGAGTATTTCTATTAAATAGAGTTTTCATCACTCTACTTTAGGTTAACTAACAGAGCCTTCCAGAGGAGCAGGTGATTCTCACAAAGTAGCTTTTTTTCCCTCTCATTGTTAGTTTCAGCATCCACATTAATAGAAGTCATCTTTAAATGTAATCTCACTTAGTCAGGGTCTTTCCATCTGTGACATAAAGAGAAAAGAGAGGATAGGACACGGTTCAGAAAGTCACAGCTGTTAGGGACCTAACACAGCATCATGTTTGCCAAGACCTTTGGAATAGACTTTGCTGAAGCAAAGTTATAGCAGTTGTAAGTTCTAGCACCTCAAGCAACTTATAGCACAGCCAGCTGGATGCATACTCCCCCACCCCTACCTGGAAGAGAGATACTTAACAATACAAGAGAGCATACAAACAGAGTTCATGTTCCAAATGTGGTTTTCCTCTACCACAAGATCCAGGATCAAGATTGTAGGATAACATTCATTTGTTCCCTGTCCTTTGTTTATCATTCCACAATGCAGAGGCCTATAGCCACAGGTAAGTGGGCCAGCCTAAAAACTGAGGTGTTTTTTTTTATCATTTTTATCATTTCTAATCTGCTGTCTACTGGCACCCTCAGAGTGGGAGAGAGTGCATTGGTACCTGACTAGGGCTTTGTTTAATGGCTATTGTTGCTACCCAGATCCAGACCTGCTCTGTCTCTCTGGTTGGACTAACATCCCCTGAATAGGAGATTTTGTCTCATGGCAATTAACTTTTAAAAATGTATATTTCTAATATTTTTAAATACTTTAATAGTCTTTTTTAAACTTTTCCCCTAATCAATTGGGAAATGGCTAAACAAGTTGTGGTATATGAATGTAATGGAATACTATTGTGCTGTAAGAAACGATGAGCAGGGGGATTTCAGAAAAGGACTTAACATGAACTGATGCTGAGTGAGATGAGCAGAACCAGGAGAACATTGTACACAGAAATAGCAACATTGTGTGATCAACTGTGATATACTTGTCCCTTCTTAGCAGTGCAATGATCCAAAACAATTTCAAAGAACTCATGACAGAAAATGTTTTCCACATCCAGAAAAAAGAACTGTGGATTCTAAATGCATATTGAACCATACTATTTCTACTTCTTGTCTGTTTTTTCCTCTTTTATGAGGTTTTTCCTTTGTGTTCTGCTGCTTCTTTCGCAAAATGACAAATGCAGAAATATGTTTAATGAGATTGTACATATATAAACTATATCAGATTGCTTTCCATCTTGGGGGAGGGGAGAGAGAAGGGAGGGTGGGAGAAAAATCTGGAACCAAAAATTCTATGAAAACAAATCTTGAACACTATCTTTACATGTAACTGGAAAATAATAAAATACTTTTATGATTTAAAAAAAATTAAGCACTTTCAAAAACTCATTTTTTTTAAGCTTCACAACAATGCTCCAAGGTAGATTTTCCTAGTATCCTTATTCCCACTTCACCAATTAGGAAGCTGAGGCTTAAGGTTAAGTGATATGCTCAAGGTCACGAAGCCAGAATGTTGCGGAGTCAGGAATCAATCCTGGACAGGTCTTCCTGATTCTAAGTCCAGCACTATATCCATATTCTATCCTTTTAAACCCTAATGCACTACAGAAATATTATTCATATTACTGTTAGTCTTCTTATTTCTATTATAACATGTTCCCTACCAACTCCTTATCTTTAAAGAAGGTTCTAAACACTCTATAGCAATCTACATTGAAACTTGGCTAAGGTACTTTCCCAGGATTAATGGGGTCTTTACCACACATTTCTAAGAAAATGGACAGATTTGGGGGAATGAAATGCAAGTACACTAGGAACAAAGGAAATAAAAATTGTAATAATTTAAACAAGTGGTTTCACTGTGAGCACATTTAGTGAGTTACAGTGTATTTATATAAGGGATCTTGGTAACAAAATCACACAAGGGTATTGAAAAAAGCTAAGGACAGGGACCCTATTCAGTGGATTCAAAATGCAGGCAATTGATAGTATATATCTCTTTCATCTGTCACTGGAGACATGCACATGAACCAGAGAACAGATTATTATGCAAAAGTTAAGAGAGGCAGCCTACTCCTTTCCTGGTAGTTATTTCTTTCGCCTTAAGAATTTCTAACGTGATGGTTCACACAGGAAAATGAAGCTCCCCTACTCTGTTTCCCTAGTTCTCAGTTGAAATATGAGGTTGTAAATTCTGTGTTCTGAAGCAATCATCACAATTGAGCTAAGGCATATTTTGACCATCATTTACGACTTCCTGTTCTCACTCAGCAAGTGTCTTTGGTCATCCAAAAGGTGAATTACCTTTGAGAGGTTTTGAAGGATCTGGTTTTTTAAGTGAAATAACTAAAAGGCTTTTTTATGAGATTTCACTCAAAACACCAGCCTAAACAGGTGAAAAGGGCAAAACCAGGAATAAATTGTGTGTCTGCCCTTTGTTCCACTCACTCTCTGTATATTACATCTTTTCAGCTAACAGACTTTAGGAAGACATTCCTGTCGATAAGGGATGAGAGTCCAGAACGTCTTGTCCTCAGAAGCTGGTCAGTGATGGATGTGTTTTCCATCCCCTTTGGTACCTTCTAAAAAGCAAGTCTCAAATGTTGATAAATGTTCTCAGAGCTTCATATATATATATATATATATATATATATATATATATAGAGAGAGAGAGAGAGAGAGAGAGAGAGAGAGAGAGAGAGAGAGAGACAGAGACAGAGACAGAGAGACAGAGAGACAGAGAGACAGAGAGAAAGAGAGACAGACAGAGACAGACAGACAGAGACAGAGACAACCAGAGACACAGACAGACTAAAGGCCAAACTTTGGATTCCTCAAGCTCCTTTAAATTAGGTCAGGGGACATAGGGATGTGTAATTCAGTACTTACTACTAGTATGGCCTTAGCAAATTACTATAACCTCTCTGGGCCTCTGTTCCCTAATCTGTAGGACCAGGGCTTGGATTAGATGATGCCTAAGGTCTTTTTGGCTGTAAGTTTCTGACATTGCTTTTCTGAAAACTGCAAATGTAATATAATGTGAATAATGAATGAAGTGCTAGAAACCCTCAGGTTGGCCAAAGTATTTTCCTCACATTAACAGTATGAAGTAGATATTGCAAGAATGATGAAGTCAGCTCTATTTGCAACCTGTGTGACTCTGAACAAGTCACTTAACCTCTGTTTGCCCCAGTTTCTTCATTTGCAAAATCAGAAGGTGTGGACTAAATATCTTTAGGCTAATGAACTAAGATACCTTCTTGTTCTAATCCAGTGATTTCCCCAATTTAGAGATAGGAAAACTATAGGATCAGATAAGGGATATAACATGTCTACAGCTAGTAAAAGCTATTATTATAACAAACCAAGTATTAATATATGTGTATGTAAGCAGATATGTCCGCATAAATTTATGTTTATATATATTTATATATAAACATATATAAACACACATATATATATATGTGTGTATGGTTATATGTAATATGGATACATGTATACACATATACATATATGTGTGTGTGTTTTTCAGCAACTATGGGACATAGTGGATAAAGCGCTGGGCCTAGAGTCAGGAAGATATGAGTTCAAATGCCCTCTAATGCTTACTAGCTGTAGGACCCAGAGTAAGTCCCTTAACCTCTTTCTGCCTCTGTTTAGTGATCTGTAGAAGAGGGATTATAATGGCACCTATCTCCCAGGGCTGTTGTGAGTATCAAATGAGGCAATAATTGCACAGTGCCTGGCACATGGTAGGTCCTAGAGAAATATTAGCTAATCTTTTGTTTTTGTTTTTTGTTTTCTGGACAATGAGGGTGAAGTGACTTGCCCAAGGTCATACAGCTAGTGTCAAGTGTCTGAGGCTGGATTAGAACTCAGGTCCTCCTGAATCCAAGGCCAGTGCTTTATCCACTGTGCCACCTAGCTGCCCCAGCTATTCTAATTAATTATTGCTTTCTAATAATGAAATACTTAAAACCTTAGATTTAGAACTAGAAGAGCTCTTCAAGATCATCTCCTCCACCACCCTCATTTTACAGATGAAGAAAGTGCCACTTTCAGAGGTTAAGTGACTTGCCCAACATGAGTCAGGTAATCAGCGGCAGAGCAGAATCTGAACCCAAGTCCTCTCACTCCAAATGCACACTGCCCCCCAACTGTACTGAAGTTGGCTTTTCTTAATATGAAACACTTTTCCACACTTGGTAGTTCCTTGCTGGATCTTCTCTTTCAATTTAATAACCAAAATACGACGGCCCAACAGATGAGGCCTAAGAAAGCCTCAGTCAAAATTGAGTCTCGAGATCCACGACAGGAAAAATGGCAGCATGTTATGGAGTCAAAGGAAATCACCTGAATCAAAAGACACGTGTCTATTTCTACCTTTTATGATGCTGAGATATATTAGGTCTGCAGGCAAAGGACTTGAGTCTGCGGTCCAACTTTGCTTCTAACCTCCTGGGCAGACAAGATGAAGGCCCAGAGTCAACATGCCTGGCTGGTATGGGCCACATTCCAGCAGCCACTAATCCCTGGTAATCATTTCCTCAATAGGGCACTCTGCTCCTCCTCTGCCCTGATATCTCAAGGGCCACCTCTCTCGTCTAGGCCTTTATCGCCTCATTCCTGGGTCGCCCAAACCAGACTTCCTTTTTCCAGTCTCTCTCCCACGTAAGCCCATCCTAGGTACTGCTATCAGACAGATTCCCTCCTTTCCACTTATTGGAGGCAAGGGCAGTGATGTTAAAGGGGCTTGAGCAGTGAAAGATGTCCACTCAATAGACTTTTTTTCTTTTTAGTGAGGCAATTGGGGTTAAGTTGACTTGCCCAAGGTCACACAACTAGTCAAGTGTCTGAGGTCAGATTTGAACTCAGGTCCTCCTGAATCCAGGGCCAGTGCTTTATCCACTGTGCCACCTAGCTGCCCCTCAATAGACTTTTAAAAGAATGGGGCTGATTTGATGAGATGGAAATATTCATGGCTAGAAGATTTGTGGAGCGGGTGCAGCAAGGTTGCATAGTGGAAAAAGCACTGGATTCAGGAGGACCTGAGTTCAAATCCGGTCTCAGACACTTGACACTTACTAGCTGTGTGACCCTGGGCAAGTCACTTAACCCTCACTGCCTGCAAAAAAAAAATGATCTGTGCAGTTTAATAGTTATAAGATTTAATAAAGATCAAGACCAATGTAATCTTATTCAACATTGAAGTAAAGCCTAGAGTCTGGATAAAGGGATTAGGGTCCCTGCGTTCTGCCTTAGTCAGACCACACACAAGTGGAGTATTATGTTTCAGAGTTCATTTTAGGAGGAAAAATGAAAAACTGAATTGGATTGGGGCCAAAAGACAGGGACTAGGATGGCAAGTAAAGAAAATCATGCCATGTGTTAAAGGAATTGGGGGGGGGGTTACATATATAGCCCACACAAAGGGGTGTGGAGGGAACAGGAAAGCTTTCTTCAAATTTCTCAAGGACTACCATGCAGTAGAGGGAATAAATTTGAGTTATCTAGCACCAGGGGGAAGACCTAAGCACTTGGACAGGAAATAGGGGAAAAGAAACAGGAAAAGAAGAGAAAAGTTTCTAGGAAAGCTAGCAAGCTCCCCATCACTGGAGGTATTCAAGCAGAACTGAGGATGGCATCTTGGATGCTAATCACACCATAGCAAACATAGCATTTGCTGACTGTACCGTACTGTTCAATCATGTCTGACTCTTGGTGGCCCCATTTGGGGTTTTCTGAGCAAAGATACTATAGTGGTTTGCCATTTCCTTCTCTGGCTCATTTTACAGACAAGGAGACTAAGGCAAACAAGGTTAAGTGACTTGCCCAAGGTCACATAGTAAGTGTCTGGGGCTGGATTTGAACTCATGAAGGTTAGTCTCCCTGATTCTAATCCCAGTGTTATATCCACCTCTAGCTCTTGCACAGGCCACAAAGAGTTCCCTCATGGAAAGGCTGAACAACCCCTCCAAAAATATCTGGAAAGGAAGCAGGCAGGGGTTGCCTGCTTCTTTTTCTCTTCTGCATATGTTCCAACTCCTCTGAGGAGAGAGGGTGTGAAATGGGATGGTACATGGACACCAACAAGAAGCCCTTGGTTGTGCATATCCTTTCTTGAGAGGCCAAAGCATCAGTACTGCCAGGAGCAATCAGGTACACACAAGCAAGCCCTGGGTATTCTCTGTGGGATGGCTACAGTTTTATCCATATTTTATTTTTTCCAAGCCTTCATTAGCTCACTTTTTCCTTGTAAATAAACTCCAATACTATCTTTCATCTCTAAAATCAGGAGAGTAACATCTGTAGGGCCTACTTCACAGTGTTGTCATGAGGCTAAAACATTTCAAAGAGGTATACCAGCTCTTGTTGCTACTGCTGTTATTCACTGTCTTTCTAAAATACAGAACTAAACACAATATAGTAGATATAGCCTGACTAGGGCAATTTACAGTAGCCTATGCCCCCTCCCCCACCAAGTTCTATTGTGTTCCTCTGAATGAATCGTAAGATTGAATTTGGGTTTGTTTGTTTTGTTGGTTAGGGGTAAATCACATAGCTGACTCATTGACATAACTGTCCACTAAGCCACCTAGATATTTTTTTTCACATGAACACTGTCTAGTTGTGCTTTGCCCCATGGCATGTTATGGTTATAAAGTGACATTCATGCATCAGTTAATAATATCAAAACGAACTGTAGTTGAGCAGTATGGCCCTTTTTGTATTCATGCCTTGTCTCCATAAGCATCACTGCTTTGGTGCTGTATATTCTGGTCTTCATACCTGACTTCATACCTTTTCCCCATCAGCACTGCAAATTTAGATAGGCAGTATTTGAAATGAAAAGCAGCTGTTTCTTGGTTTAGCTGATGTCTGTCATCTCTAAAAGGGTCACTTGTCCCTTTTATTCCAATAGTAAAAACATCTTAAAATGCTTGGGGGAAAAGAGCATGACAAAGGTATATTTCATCTGCCAAGTAGTTTAAAAGGATGCCCAGTGAACAGGTTTATTTGTATTTCATATGGTTGGAGGATGATCTGATTCTTTGGGGGGGGGGGCAGGGGGGTAGAAAGTATATGTGAAACAGCCTTTATAGTCTAAGGAACCAGGACCCAAATTCCTATGGTAGACTTAAAATATACTGAAAAGTTGTTGGAACTAGGTATTTTAGCAACCATGTCAAGCCCATCCAGCTTTCCTGTTTCTGGATGAAAATTATAAGGGCAATAAATTTGGGAAATAAAATGGAATCAATGCCCAAATAAAAAAATCAAACTTTCTTTTAAGATCCAAAATCATCTCAAATACATTTTTTTATTCAAAAAGTATTTATTCAATATTCTGTTTAATGCACCATACTAAGGACAGGTACAGATGAAAAATGACTTTCACTTCTCTAAAGTGGTTTATAATATAATGAAAGAAAGTAATTCTATCTTTTTTCCCCAGTTGGTTTTCAGTTGTGTCTAAGTCTTCATGACCCCATGGGGTTTTCTGGGCAAAGATACTGGAGTAGTTTGCCATTTCCTTCTCCAGTTTATTTTGCAGATAAGGAAACTGAGGCAAACAGGGTTAAGTGAACTGTCATGGGGCACATATTTAGTAAGTGTCTGAGGCCAGATTTAAACTCAGGAAGATGAGTTTTTCTGACATTCTATTCATTGTACCATCTAGCCATCCCTGAAAGAAATGATATACAAATAAGCATGATAATTCATATTTATAAAACACTTTCCTCACAACAACCCTGTGAGCTAAGTAGTAGAAATAACATCCTCTTCTCACAAATGAGGAAACTGAGAATCAAAAAAGGTAAATAATTTGCCCACCTAAGTATATGTGACTATACATATGTTATGCAAGTATAGTATAGATCTGAGCCAGGATTTGAAGCTGGGGCTTTCCTGAACTTTTTAACTCTAGCACTTAGCACACGGCCTTACACACACAAGTCACTTAATACATACTTGATTGATGGATTAACTCCAAATCTAGCACTCTTTCCACTATATGACACAATCTTCAACATGAACTAGGATGTGATTCAGCAAAAGAAAGATCCAAACAAGGGCAGCTAGGTGGCGCAGTGGATAGAGCACTGGCCTTGGACTCAGGAGGACCTGAGTTCAAGTCCGGCCTCAGACACTTAACACTTACTAGCTGTGTGACCCTGGGCAAGTCACTTAACCCCAATTGCCTCACCAAAAAAAAGAAAAAGAAATATCCAAACAAAATTCTTTAGGAAAATGTAGGGTGAGAAGGCTCATTTACATTTTGGAAGATTATGAAAGACTTCATTTAGGAGCTCTGACATAAGCTGGTCCTCAAAGGAAGGAAAAGATTTCAATAAGAAAAAGGATCTTGTCCCTGATATGGGGAATCAGACTATGTGTTTGCACATGGGTAGGGGACAGCAGGTCGAGTTCAAGCACTTGCTAGTAGTCCAATGTCATTAGAAAGTGTAGTGTGTGGATTATAAAATAATGCCAGAAAAGGCTATTGGAAGCCAGCCGTGTATAGGCTATGGGGCTGTAAATTAACTGTGAGGACAGGCAGATGGGGAAAAAGAGGCAAAAGGAAGAACTGAAGGATTCTGAGCAGGAGGGAGATGTAATCAGATCTGTGCACTAGGAAAACTATCTTGGCAACTATGCGAAAGATATATTGGAAAGGGAAGAAACTGGAGGCAGGGATATCAATTAGAAGTCTATTATAATAATATGACAATTAATGATATCCTGAAACAGGCTGGTGGTAATAGGAATGTAGAGGTGAAGGCATAGATCCAAAAGAAATCGTGACATGAAATTAATAGCATTTGGCTATGGGAAAGGAGAGGTAAAAGTGAAGGAAAGGTCAAAGATGACTCCAGTGCTTTGAGTCTGGGTGATTGGTAGAATGTTGGAACCATCAAAAACAACAAAATAGGAAATCTGGGAGAAGGGTCAGGTTTGATGCAAGTTAGATAAGTTCAGTTGTGGACATGAAGAGCTTAAAATGGGAGAAGGGCCTTTAAGTTAAGATGAAAGGGTACAGGAGAGTCATCTATACAAAATAAATGATTTGGTCTTTTTAATTAAGATACTGTCATTTTACAGCAAAAATAAAGTGATTAAGGTTTAATCAAGACTTACCTCTATTTGTGCTTCACAGGTGATATAAAAGGAAGCTATCATCATGAAGGAAAGAAAAGCACTGGGAGGCTTGAGAAGACAAGCAGGAAAATAATTGCAGTAAAAGGGGTGGAGAATAGTAGTATTCCCCATCAGAAGATTGAGAAGACAAAATGAAAAAGCTCTTCTACTCAGCAGTGTCCTCAGATAAAATCTAAGACCATTGAAGAAATGTCAGCACATGCTCTGAGATGCATATCCGAACTGCCAAGCAATCTGATGAGTTGAATCCCCAGAGCTTGGCAATGTGATGTTTAAAATCTAAATTGTGGTCACCTTAAATTAGAAGCTTTAGCACCAGTCCTTGGGCATTAAACATTTATTAAAGCATACAGATATTCCCATGGAGTTCAGAAAGTTAAGAAAAAAGCCTATTTAGCCTAGAGTTCCAGCCTGGTCTGGTTCTTCCTCAAGTCCTCTGCCACAAGCCTGCTTCAATCAGGAACTCTCTCCAGCAAACTCATTGTAGAAGCTTTTTATAGGTCTGGAACAGAGGAGGTCCTTACACACTGCTTCAAGTTGATTGGTTGGCGTCATCCAAATCCATTGCTTCTGAAGGTGTTCTCAAGGTGTTATTACAATCCAGTTAACTTGAAGTAGGCTAATCAACAGTCAATCACTCTCACTTGATTCAATCAGTATAGATTAATCTCCCGTTGGGTCTTTGAGTATCTGCTAAATTCCATTATTTCATCACAGCAACTACAAACTCTAAATGCTCTGGGGATGCTCCAGGGAGACTTTGGGTGGGGCTGTTTGTTGGCATTTAGCCCATGAGGCCCAACCAGTATTCCTCTCCCAAGACTTTAGGTTAATGGCAAATTTAGTAAGTAACTAGCTTATTTATAAAAGGGGATTTACTAAGGTAGTGTAGTAAAAACAGTTGGCATACAACTCTCTAACCAGTACAGATAGAATCCAGGGGAAAGAGGCTACATGTGGCAAAACAGTAACTCACAGCTTCTGGTTATGAGAAGTCTTTTTCTCCTTTCCATGAAGTGGTCAAGGACACTTCCAGAAAAATGAGAAATCACAAGGGTTAGAGAAACTAAAGCCAAAGATGAAGGGCTCCTCTTTCCTCAAAGAAGATGCTTCTCAAGGGGGTTAACTAGGTTCTTGCTTGCCCTCCCTCTCCCTCTCCCTGTCCATCTCCCTGTCCTTCCCCCTCCTGCACTCCCTCCTCCTCTTTCTCCCCCTCCCCTCTTCTCTCTCTCTTCATTTGCCTCTCTGCTGGAATTTGTGCTTAATGCTTGAATAATGTGGGTTCTTCTGAACTGATCTTGTATTTTATACATTACCCATAGGGTTTGACTAAATTTGTTGGATTATTCAGTTCATCAAAGGACTATTCACACTCAATCTAAAGTCTTTGGTTGATTGGTTAATTGAGACTTTTTTCTCAACTCCTAACAGTATCGGAACATCTTATTTACTTTTAGGAAGGTGAGGTAACAATTAATTTGCTCAACTAACACCCCATCCTGACATGAATAAAATGTTATTTAAAATAATAAACATTGTGAAATTGAGACTGTCATAAAAGAGAGACTATTTAACCATCCTTTTGAATCAGCAAGCCTTGATTAGGCCCTTCTACATATAAGGCCCTGGCGATGACAAATGCTCTCAAGGAACTGAAATTATGCTAATGCAAAACAACAGTGTAGTCCCCCAAGATTTTGGATTGATTGTCAATCTAGTCAGACAGCCATAAGTAGCTTATTTATAAAGGTGTATTTACTAAGATGGTGTAGGAAGAACAATTCACAAAGAGGTGAATCAGGAAAGGCCTCTTGTAAGAAAGATTAAGAATTGAGCCTTGAGAGGAAATAGTAGTTTGAAGAAGTAGAGTTGAAAAGGAAAATATTCCAGGCACAGGAATCAGCCTAGGCAAAAGCATGGAGACAGGAGCTGGAACACCATGTAGCAGGAACAGCAAGTCAGCCAAGAGTAACTACCTTCCCTTCTCCTCAGAGGCTTCAGCTAAAGGTTGTGTCCAGAAATGGAAATGGTATCAAAACAAGTTGATGGCCTTTGGCAGGTCCCCTTACTTCAGAAGCTCTATTGGTTACCCCACTAATGCCCCATATGTTAACTGATTTGATCCTTGTAATCAGGTGAGATAGAGAATGGAGATAGAAGGATCTCTATTTTATAGAACTGAGGCTCTTTAAAGAGAAAAACTTTTCTACATTCAAGCTCAGGTTTTGGGGTCCAAATCCTTTGTTCCTTCCATTATTCATAGCTTTCAAAAGCGGTGGAACAATGTACTGGAGAAAAAAAAATCACCTTGGCAGTAAGAAGAACCTTATTTTAAGTCCCAGTTTTGCCACTCAGTATTTTCCAAATTACATGTAAAAACAAATTTTGACATCAATTTTTTAAAACTTCTTCCAACTTCTCTTCCTCCCTCTCTCTCCACACCCTACCACCAAGAATTCAAGCAATTGGATGTAAGTTATACATGAGTAGTCATGCAAAACATCTCCAAATTAGCCAGGTTCAGAGAGAAAACAGACAAAAACAAAACTTCATATTAAGGAACTATCAAAAAAATGATTCAAACTGTTTCCAGATACCATCAGTTCTTTCTATTTATTATTATTAGTAGTAGTAGTATTAGTATTAGTATTAGTAGTAGTAGTAGTAGTAGTAGTAGTAGTAGTAGTAGTAGTAGTAGTAGTAGTGAGGCAATTGGGGTTAAGTGGCTTGCCCATGGTCACACAGCTAGTAAGTGTTAAGTATATAAGGCCAGACTTGAACGCAGGTACTCCTGACTCCTGGGCCAGTGCTCTATCCACTGTGCCACCTAGCTGCCCCCTACCATCAGTTCTTTCTTTGTAGATGGATTGCAATTTTCATAAGTCCTTCAGAATTATATTGGACCATTGCATTGCTGAAAATAACCACGTCCTTCACAGCAGATCATCTTACACTATTGCTGTTATTTTGTATATAGTACATTTCACTCTGCTTCAGTTCATGTAGGTCTTTCCAGGTTTTTCTGATAGCATCCTGTTCATCATAACTTTTATATAGTACCTTAAACTTGACCAAGAATTTTCTTCACAATAGCCCAGCAAAGTAAGTGCCATATATTTTACCATTATAATCAATCATCATAACTGTTTCCCTCTGTCCTATTCCCTTCCCATGATATTTACTCTCTATTTTCTATCTTCTTTTACCCTATTCCTCCTCAAGTGTTTTGTTTCTGACTGCCCCCTCCCCCACCCTACCTGCCCTTCTTTCACCCTTCCCTCCTTATCCCCTTCCCCTTCCACTTTTATGCAGGGTTAGATAGATTACTCCACCCAATTGAGTGTGTATGTTAACCCCTCCTTGAGCCAACTCTGATAAGATTAAGGTATTTGAGCTAATTCTGATGTGTATAAGGCTCCTTCACTTCCCCATACCTCTCCCATCTCCACCCCACCCCTAGACTCCATACCCCCTTTTCTGTTTCTTTCATGTGAGATTTCACCCTATTCTGCCACTCCCCTATCCCCTCCCCCCAGTGTATTCCTCTCCTCCCTCAATTTTACCCCACAGATGTCATCATGGGGTAGCTAGGTGACACAAGTGGACAAAGCACCCACCCTGGACCCAGGAGGACCCAAGCCCAAATTCAGTCTCAGATGCAAGACACACTTTAACCCCAACTGCCCCCCCCCAAAAAAAACCAAAAAAAATGTTTTAAAGGTATCATCCCTTCATAATCAATTCCCACCTGTGCCCTGTCTAAATTTATTCTTATTATCTGCCCTAATACTCAGAGGGCTCTTATGATTTAGACATATCATCTTCCCATGTAGGAGTGTAAACAGTTTAACCTTTTAACATCTCTCATTTCTTTTTCCTGTTTATATTTTTATGCTTCTCTAGGGTCTTGCATTTGAAAGTCGAATATTCAATTCAGTTCAGGTCTTTTCATCACAAAAACCTGAAAGTCCTCTTTTTCATTGAAGTCCCATTTTTCCCCTGAAAGATTATACACAGTTTTGCTGGGTAGGTGATTTTTGGTTGTAAACCCAATTCCTTTGCCCTCTAGAATATCATATTCCATGCTTTGATCACTTAATGTAGAAGCTGCTAGATCCTGTGCTATCTCTAACGCAGCTCCACAGTATTTGAATTGCTTCTTTCTGGCTACTTGCAATATTTTCTCCTTGACCTGGAAGCTCTTTCTGGCTACTTGCAATATTTTCTCCTTGACCTGGGAGCTCTGGAATTGTGCAATAATATTCCTGTAAGTTTTCATTTTGGGATCTCTTTCAGGAGGTGATTGGTAGATTCTTTCAATTTCTATTTTACTTTCTGCTTCTAGAATATCAGGGCAATTTTCCCTGATAATTTCTTGGAAGATGATGCCTAAGCCTTTTCCTTGATCATGGTTTTCAAGTAGTCCAATAATTTTCAAATTATCTCTCCTGGATCTATTTTCCAGGTCTGATGTTTCTCCAAGGAGGTATTTCACATTGCCCTCTATTTTTTTTTTATTCATTTGGATTTGCTTTATTGTGTCTTGGTTTCTCATAAAATCACTAGCTTCTGTTTGTTCAATCCTAATTCTTAGGCAATTATTTTTATCAGAGAGGTTTTCCATTTGGCTGTTAAAGCTGTTGACATTTTTCTCATGTCTTTCCTGCAACACCCTCATTTCTCTTTCCATTTTTTCCTCTACCTCTCTGACTTTATCTTCAAAGTCCTTTTTTTTTGGGGGGGGGGCAGGGGGTGGTGAGGCAACTGGAGTTAAGTGACTTGCCCAGGGTCACACAGCAAGTAATTGTTAAGTGTCTGAGGTCAGACTTGAACTAAGGTCCTCCTGAATCCAAGGCCAGTGCTCTATCCACTGCACCACCTAGCTGCCCCTCAAAATACTTTTTGAGTGCCTCTATGGCCTGAGACCAATTCATATTTTTCTTGGAAGCTGTAGATCTTGCTATTCTCTTCTGAGGATGTACCTCCATACTCCTTGTCACTAAAGAAGCTTTATATGGTTCATAACTTTCTCTGCCTGCTCATCTTTCCCCTCTTTTATTTGACTTTTAACTCCTTCTTAGTGTGGGGTCCTGCTTCCAGAATATACTGTCCCAAGCTCCAGGGGGTCCCAGGTGTTATGATTTGATGAGGGGCAGTGTCTTCACTCACCTGGCCCTTTCTCTGCTCTGTAGATAACCCCAGGCCAATTTGCCAATCAACCAGAAAGCAAAACTGTATGTGCTATGTTTGCCAGCTCCAATGAGTGTACACCCCTCCCCCACCTGGGCTGCCACCTGATCAAGGTTTCTTTCTGGTTCCCTGCTGGGGTAGGACATCCAAATCACCCCTTAGCTCCTTCATACACCTCTGTAGACTCCTCTCCCCCATCCAGCTGTTCAGCCCTCTCACCAGACTATGAGCTTAGTTCCAGAAGATGCTGGCACTGCAGCTGATTCAGAGGTTTTGAGGTAAGTTTCCCCCAGGAGCAGCCTACCTGGGGCTGTATCTGTGTTGTCGCTATCATGGGGCTAGATTCCACTTCCAGCCCAGTTCCCCCTCCTGCCAAACTTCCAAGGTGTCTTTGGCTGGAAATTTATTTCAGTCGTCTTTTTGTGGATTCTGCTGCTCCGGAAGTTGTTTTCTCTTTGCCACTCAGTATTAGCAGGACCTTAGGTAAATCATTTACTGTCTTTGAAACTCAGTTTCCCCATCTGTCATTTGGCCTAAATAACATCAAAGGCCCTTTGCAGCTCTGAGAGCTTTGATTCACATATATATATAGTAGTCCCTGAGTGAAAGAATCCCAAGGGTTCCAAGAACAAATTATAGACACCACCACTTTTGTTAACAAAAAAAGTACAGTATGATATGAATATTTTTATTTCTTTCACATTGTCTGGGAATGATACAATGTTTGATTTTTAAGATCTTTTTTTTTCCTCTTATAAACTTGGCCACCATTGGTATACATATGTATGCAAATCTCCAAATAACAACAAATACAACACATGAAACCATAAAGTCCCATTGTTTACAATTTGTTCTAAGAAATATGACTTGGACTCCCTGTTCTTTTTTGAATTTCTTTTCCAAAATTTCATTGTTGTTTAAAATGTCAGTATCTATATTATACTTTCCATTCTCCATTTTTTCCAAAATGTAACACTCCATACAAGTTTTTTCATACTTCTTCATTTATTCCTCATATTTATCCCTTTTTGTTTTTAGTTTTGGCCTGGGCCTGTGATTTTATTAGATTATGTAATTCCCTACTATGATGACTCTTTTTTTGGGGGGACAGCGGGTGTAATGAGTGTTAAGTGATTTGCCCAGGGTCACACAGCTAGTAAATGTCAAGTGGCTGAGGGCCAATTTGAACTCAGGTCCTTCTGAATCCAGGGCCAGTGCTTTATTCACTATGCCACCTAGCTGCCCCCAGTGATGACTCTTGGAAAGCTTCCTAGGGGTATTGAGAATTTCATTGTCTTGTCCAGATGAACATAGCCTACATGTGCACAGTTTCTGAACCCATATCTTCTTGACTTCAAATCTGGGACTGTTTCATTTGTCATTTCTAATGCAACTATAATTTTCCATTATCTTCATCTATCCCCCAATAGAAAGCAATGCTATCTATTTTCCTCATTGTTAATTCAATACAGTGCCAGATATACTAGCAACAAGATGAGAAAAAGAAATAGGGAATAAGCCTTGATAAGAAGTGTATAAAATATCTGTTTGCAGATATGATGATGGGTTATTTAGAAGTCCCAAAAGACTCAGCTAAAAAAAAAAAAAGATTGAGATAATAGTTTTAGCAAACTAGTAAGAAGAAGAAGAAGAAAAAGCACAAAAAAATGAAAATGACTGCCACAAAAGACACCACACAGAAATTAAAATTGCATTAGGTGTCACTACAGTATAAATTAGATGTAACAAAGAAAAAAATGAGAATGTATTTTAGAAAATATGGTTGTCAAAACAGCAGATTCTAAAAGTGCATTTCAATTACCCCTCAAGGTCTTAGGGTAATTTCATAATACTTCATACTCCTTTCTCCGAGAATCCAAGTAAAAGAATAGGAGAGAAGGATAAAGCGGGAATTTAGGGGAGGATCTGAATTAGGCTGACAGGAAAATAATTACACACATGGAGACCTATATAGATGTGGAAACAGTACAATAAAATAAAGACGCCTTAAATAAAGAATCGTTTATTCATCTAAATTTGTAAGTGATGATGCAACAGAACAAGAAAAGGGGGTGGGGAGCTAGGTTGCAGGGGAGGGTGGAATAAGTGTTTTTAAGGTCAGTTAACGATAACCTTGAACCTGAGGAAAAACTGGATTAGATATGAACTTGAAAACAAGGGGGAATCTTAAACAATGCTGCCCACTACCGTTTAATTAGAAAAACTGAAGGTAGCAATTATTTTAGCTACCTACTCCAAAATCTGACAATCTTGAGCACTTAGCACCATCTTCTGGACAGTCTCATAATAAACTGTTCTTTAACATCATGTTCTTTTTCTTTTTCATACAAAGAAAGGACAAGGAAGGGGTGGAAATTCACAGATCAATCTTAAAGTACACATTTTTTTTCCTGCAGAAAATTTGTAAAATGTCTCAGCTTCTAGAATTTTCCTAAAAGATTTTGTTTAAATCCTGAATATTAAAGAATCACAATACGGAGTCAAAGTTAACACCCCCTATACAATTTAGACAAGCTGTTTAACCTCTCTCAGCCTCAGTTTCCTGACCTGCAGTGATAATAGCACCTATCTTATAGGGTTGTGAGGATCAAACGAGATAACATATATAAAGCATCCTCCCAAACCTTAATCACTGCCCCCAGGTGAAACCAAGGGAGCTTCAAAAGAAGAAAATCTCCAACCCCCTATTTCCTTCCCACTCCCAGGAAGGCAAGGTCACAAAGAGTGTTCTTCATTAATGAAAACTTCAGAGCAAGAGATCACAGTATCTAACACTAACCCTTCTTTGTAGACTAATCAGCCAAGTTCCTCTTGCACTCAGTTGATGAATAATGGCCTAGAGAGCTTAATTTACTTCCTTGAGGTTACACAGTGAGAGCCTGATACGAATTGGACTCTCAGCCCAGTGCTCCTGCCTATACAGAAGAGACTAGTGTCTTTGTGACTTTTGCTGATACCTCCCTATTCCTTACTCTCACTGGGCAAATTAAGAGCCCTATGAAGAGTTAATCAAAAAAAGCTGTTTGTTCATGGGGGCTTGACTAAGGAGAGTAGTGTACTTTAAGTGGTGGTTTTGAGGAACCTAAGAAGCAGTTCCACAAACATTTTTATTAAGCCCTTACTATGTTTAGGGATCTCCTGATAAACTGAAAATATAGAGATGAAATGATGTGGGTTTTTGCCTTCAAATGGTTTCCAATCTAATAAGGGGATGAGTAGTAAGTTGTACTGGGGTGTCTGTTTTCTGAATGGACCTCTCCATTGCTCATGAATACTCATACTGGAACACTCAATTAGTTGGCCAGTGGGTGTGTCCCATCCATGCCAATCAGCCTGAGGATGGCACAAGATTTTTCTGACCTAGATATCCAGCTCCATTGTCCAGGGGGAGGGGACACAATGGGTTAGATGAAGGTGTAAGATATTATATAGTTTTTAGTAACAAACCAGTAAACGTTAGCATAACAAAGTAAAGTAAAGCAAACCTGAGAGCTCTAATCAGTGACAAACATACAATGCCCTCATGGGCTCTCTTTACGGAAGACATGCAAACTGGCTATAATCAAGTCAGAATATGATGTTATAAGTCAATCAGATTACAGATGTATAACCTCTCATACATAAGTCATGGTACATATTAAATTAAGCACCATATGCCTTAGAGTAAGAGTACTGTTAGACCTGATGGAGATACAAATGCATACAAAGAGGAAATGACTTGAAGAAGTGGCAGGTGTCTGCCTATAGAAGGTATGCTGAATCATGTAATAGGAGCATGCATTCATTTAGCACCTGAAGGTTTGCAAAGCAACCACCCTGGAAGGTAGGTGCACTTCTCATCTCCATTTTATAGCAGAGGAAATTGAGAAAGTGGCTAAATGACTTACCCAAAGTCACATAACTAGTTAGTGTCTGAGGTTAGATTTGAATACTTTTCTTCTGACTCTGGGTCTAGTGCTCTCCCCACTCCATCACCTCCCCACCTCACAAGCCACTTATTATATAACACAGACAGCCACTGCTGAAAGAACGTTGCATGGGTCACAGCAGCATTTAATAGCCAGATAAGCTGGAGGGCTACAGAGGGAGAGAGAAGGAAACATTGAGATGTACAGTATGTCTGTATCATAGATTATGAAAGAGTCAAAAATAAAGCTGCAAAGGCAGGTTAGAATAATTTTGTTGTGGTTCTTAAATGTCGGCCTATTACTTGTAACCATGCCTTGCTGGGCAGAACTTCACTGCTATTGGTCGACAATGTTTCTAGTTTCTCTGCTGAATTATCTCACAATCTGCCTACCATTTCTCCTATTCATCTTTTGGGATACATCTCTAAACAGTAGTTAAGGCTTAGGGTTGCACCCATGACATCCAAGAGTACTTTTAACGATTGATGGTTTAGCAGAAAATGTCAAAGGACTTGATGGTAATGAGTCGCTGATTGTTTTTTTATTTTTGATAAGACTTAGCATACAGTCCAAAATGTTAAGATTTCTAGTGTTTAAAACCAATGTTCCAGTTATCCCGTTAATTACTGCTAATTTTCTTAAATGTCTAATGTTTAAGAGTGATCTGGAATAATGCCATACTAGGAGGAGGAATAGAGACAGGGTAATATGGTAGAAAAGTTTCTAGATTGAAATTCAGGAGTCCTGATTTTATCATTAACTTGTTGTATGACTGAACAAGTTATTTAAAGTCTCTTTACTGGAAAATGGTCTTGAGAATTCCTCCATCATTTAATTTCAATTCTTGTATTTTTCTAAGTGTCGAGTTGGGTGATAACTGTGGAAGTACTCTACACACATATTATGGATCCTCTGGCCTGCTCTTCCAAAGCCAGGCTGCTACATTGACCCCTTGGGGTGCTAGGTATCCTGGGGAGTTTGTGGAGTGGCTCCTGACCTAGATACCACTAGCTTGAGCCCCCACCAGCAGTCCTCTTTCCTGCCAATCCCTCTGTAATTAGCAGCCTGTGACTAGTGTCCCCAATTCATTAAAACTCAACGTTGGGTACCAAGCACAAAAGAATATTTACTTTGAAGATGTAAACAAGAACAAAGTAAAGCATTTCCCCTATTACTTTTAGAGTACTTACTAATTGTGCGTACTCCCCCTTATTCCCTCTGGATCTTAGGGAGGAATAAACTCAAAACTTAGCTTAATTCTTATATAGAACCGATCCCACTAAGTCTGGATTCAAAGTCTTCTCTGCCAGAAGACTCCCTGTCTCAGTTCCTAATGAGCTGATATCCCAAAGGTACCTTGTTTCTCAGGCCATTGTTACTGCACTGTTTCTAGAATGCTGAGAGATCAGATCACCTTTCTGACCTGTGAAACTGCCAAAGTCCTTGACTTCAATTCCTAAAGATCTCTCCCTTTACACATTGTCTCTCAGCAGATACTTCAATGAGCAAATCAATCATTGAATGAGGCAGAAGGGGCAGAAGCTGATAAGCCTTTTTGAATGCCTCTCTAGCCTGTTAAAGAGCCCCCTCTTCAGCACTTAGTTAGTGGACTGGAACCAGTCACAGAATGTCTACACATGATCCAGGACTTGCCTAGAAACAGGTTTCCAGCCTGTCCATGTAGAACAATGCTGATACAAGTACCCTGGGCCCTCATGACACATATGCAAGTCTTCACTATCCTTCTGGGCCTGCTACTAGTCTGTACAATAATACTGGACAAATATGTTAACTCATCTAAGATTCAGTGTTCAAATACATAAAATAAAAATAAGTAATGTTTAAGACATTTCTGTTACAGTAAAATAAATGTAACCCTGTAACTCAATGTTACAACAGCACAAGTTAACCAACCCAAGTGAAAAAATATGCACTGAGATCCTATATTTTTGGCACATTGTAGGACACAAAAATACATGCACTGATGACATAAATTGTAAGTAAGGGCACTGCAAAAAGTTTCCATTCATTCAACAAACATTTAAGCCCCTCAGGGTACAAAAATAAGTAAGCCATATCTCTGCCCTTAAGTAGGGGGATATAATAATTAGAAAGAGGAAATAAGATCTTGTACTCTAGTTAGTGGGCACAGAGCCTGGAGTTGGAAAGATCTGAGTTCAAATCCAGCCCTCAGGCAAATACTATCTGTGGGCAAGTCACTTAACCCTGTTTGCCTCAGTTTCCTCACCTTTAAAATGAGCTGGAGAAAGAAATGGCAAGACACTCCAGGATCTTTGCCAAGAAAACTCCAAAGTCAGACACAACTGAAAATTACTGAAAAGCAACAGTTCAGATTTTGATTATTTAGTAAGGAAAAGACCATACAACTGCCAATAATCAGTGTTGACATTTCCTACAATTGTTTTTCGGGTCCTGACATACAACAAATGTCTTCCCTGGGAAACATTTGAAATTCTTCTGATTCTGGAATTAATAACAAGGGAATAAGCTCTTTTTGAGCTCTGTATTGCTCAATAAGTAATGGCATTTTGGCTATATTTTGTTCAAATTACGATAATAGATTTTCAGCTGGAAGGAATGACCAAGGTCAGCTAGTCCATTCCCCATATTTTATAGATAAAGTAACTGATGCCCTTCAAGGTGAAATGAATTGCTCAAACCATACAGGCAGCAAGTAGCAAAGCCAGGATATGACTCCACATCCTCTTGCTCTAGATTCAGCCAGTTTTAGATGAACTTAAAAGGCCATAACTACAGAGGAAGCAATTGCTTTGTGAAAAAAGCCTGGGTGCTTTATCTGGACTACATTTTTCTTGCTTAATAAATAGTGTGTATTCTTAGGCTATAACAACAATCCTTTCTCTTCCATTCCATGAATTTCCACCTTACCTGAGAATTAGTCTTTTACAGTAGAATACTGTGTGCTCAGCCAACCAAGAAAAAAGTCTGGGAAGGAAGTCTTGTTAATACAATGCAATCAACTTTCCCTTTTCAGTGTTCTGTGGGTGTTCTGATTTCCCCGGGGCTCGAAAGTGCTTCATACAATAGTAATGTATACAAATTTTCACACATATAATGATCTGAATGAATTTTAAGCAGTCTCTTTGTCTAGACCTAAAATATAACATTATTCTCTGGAAACCGGGATTGAATTGTGAAATCATTTTAGTAAATTTAGGATTGTAAAAAAATGATTGACCTGAGTCTTTCCTCTTTTTGAGCAGTCTTCATTCAAGTGTACTAAGGCTTTGTTAGTGAGGGCATTGGCAGAGCTGAATAATAGTCCCAACTCCATAATTTCCTCTTCCTATGACCTTGGACAAGTCATTTCTTTGGTGGTTTGTTTCCCCATCATTTTTAAAGTGAAGGGAGTTAAACCAAAAGGCATCTAAAGTCTTTTCCACTCTGACATTCAATGACGTTGTGGCTTTTAATGTCCCTGGAAGGTCCTCAAATAAATAGTTCACGGAGGAATAAATTGGGAGACACTCACAGACTGCTCCTTCAACTTCAGTGACCTGCTCTCTCCATTCTGAGCATTGAGTTGTTAGCATTGCTGTTCCCACCCCAACAACAATGCTTATTTGTCATATAACTTCAGGAAATATGTATACAAGATAATTAAGAGATATTAAAGTTTGAGCTGAATGTTTTACACTTCATGGTTTGCAAACGAACTTCACAAATACTAGCTTAATTCATGCTTACAACAACCTTGGGAGGGAGGTGGTGTTATTATTCCCATTTTACAGTTGAGAAAATTGAGGTACATGGAGGTTATATAACTTGTCAAGGGTCAAACAGCTGGTAAGTGTCTGAAGTTGCATTTGAATTCAGGTCTTCCTGATTGCAGGTCTGGCACAGAGCCACCTAGTCTCCTTAGGGAATTAGATGTTTCAAAGATGGAAGATCTGGGAATAAATTACTCTGAACTTGCCTCATCTCCAATGGCTGCCTCCTGTTTGGCAACTTTGATTTCTAAGACTGATTTTTGTCTTGTCTTGCATACAAAAAAGTCCCCATAAGAGTTCATTTAGAGCTTTGTAATGGTCTGTGTAGCAGGAAATGGAAGCCTAGATATACTCTGGGAAGATGCATCCAGGCATTAGAACAATTTACAGCAAAATCATACTAAGTACAAAAGGTATGACTTAATGCAAAAGTGATGATGTGATGATGATGACGACGATGACAACAACCATGATGGAACACACCTAAAGTATCAAAGCATGATGAGAAATAGGAATCAGAATGTGCCAAGAACAAACTACCTTCACTGCCTTGACTCACCACTTCCCTGATAGACCCTGGTAAAGACAACCTAGTGGAAAAAAAAAAAAGGAAAAAAGCAAAGAGCCTTGAGGATTACATTACATACCCCATAGCCATCACTGAAAGGAATAATTCATGAAGAGATAGGAATCCCCATCAACCACTTAAACCAAATGCCACCTCAAGAAGGCACTTCCTGTCCCCACCTCCTCAGTAGTCACAGTTACTTAATATAAAGGAAGGAAACTCCTCTCCACCCAAGTCCTTTGAACTGTGAAAAGTTTCCACATAAGGAGCAGATATGGTGTTATAAATAGAAATGACATTAAAAAAATGTGTTAGGGGCAGCTAGGTGGTGCAGTGGATAAGCACTGGCCCTGGATTCAGGAGGACCTGAGTTCAAATCCAGCCTTGCACACTTGATATTTACTAGCTGTGTGACCCTGGGCAAGTCACTTAACACTCATTGTACCACAAAAACAAACAAACAAACAAAATGTTACTGTCTGCTTTGCTTTTCTGCTAAACCTTTCTCAAAGCTGAAACCTCTTCTATGGGTTGCCTTCCCCTACTGGAGAGTGAGTTCCTTGAGAGCAGGGATTATTTGCATTCTCACCTCCTGCACTTAGCACAATGCTCTGCACATAGGAAACAGTTAATAAATGCTTTCTTATTCATACGTTCTCTCCATTGTTACAGGAAACAGTGAGTCTGGATTCACTGAATTCCAGAAGGTCTGATCTTTTACTCAACATTTTAATGCGGTCTAAAGGGTGAGATCGCAGTCCTTTTCTACATAAAAGGGAAAAGGAATAAAAGTAGTAAAGCATACAAGTCCCTCCCTCGAAAACATGAGAGATTAACAAGTGCAAGGTGACTAAACTTAATTTCATAACAATGAGCATACCACACTTATAACAGGTATTCCAAAAAAGATAAATTAAGTCAGATAAAATAAAGGAACAGAAATGATTTAATGTAGTGTAGTATTCAATATAAGCAAAGGCAAATAGCAGACCACCATGGGGACAGAGTAGATATTTTGTGACACTTTCAAGTGTATGTTGTCACTTTCTACCACATATGCCTCTCTTCTTTTTCTCCCTATCATTTACTTTGTTTATTTTCTCCTTCTTCCTTTTATTTATTTATTTTAAAGTTCCCTACCTTGCACGCCTTATGAACTATCAGTAGAGCCCACTAGCATATCCAAAGCCTGCTGCTGCTATTCATGCCTGAAAGCATTTGCTTACAGGGAGCACCTTTGGCATTCCCTACAGTTTGGATCTCAGGTATTCTTAGAGTAGTATAGTCAAAGGCTCAGTGCTGGTCAGGAGAGGACCTGAGACTTTTCTGGGTTGAGTTATGCATGTTTTTCTAAGGGAGCCAAGTATGAGTACAAATTCCATATAACCGATCAAATATATGATAACATTGTAGTAACAATACTGACCATCTCTAATTCTGTTTACAACCCAGAAAATTGACAGTCTGGAATTAGAGACCTCCACTAAAGTACTTCTCTGATGCCTCACATGGGTAAGGAAGATAAATTACAACCAAAATACATGTCTATTCAATCATCAATGAGTTACCATGATTTGTATGGTATAAATACAAGAATGTATGACTATATAGAACACCCCAAGTAGAGACAAAAATTATTAAATTGGACATAATATGATAATTGCCTGCTTGTCATATTCCTGATCTTTTAAAAAAAGGCCTCTCTGAATAAAGGAGTCCACCCTGTAGGGTTATATGTGTATATGAGATAAGAGGCCCTTCATGCCCCATGTAGGCATGTATATGTTGGCCATGATAACCTGCAAGGTTAACCACAGACTGAGCTATCCTCTTTTTTGCCCTTTTAACCAAAGTTGCCCAGTCTTCAAAGCAAATATCAGAGGCATAGGAATGAAGAGACCACCTTGGAAGCAGAGTTTCTCTCTTCCCCCAAATATAAAATCACAAAGACTGAAGTTTGTTCTACCCCTGGCCACATTATGGTTCACATTACATAGGCTTGGGAGAGACATCCCCCAAGAAATCCAAAAAGGCTCACTCAGGGAACAAATACAATCATGTCTTGCCCTTATTTTGCTGAATCATACATATGCTACATCCATATTATATACCCCAATTGTGGGTGTTCTACAAGGTTCTGTCCTCTCTCTCTTCTCTTTCTTTTTTTTTTTTTCATTTATTTAGACTTCCCCCCAACTCCACGTAAAAACAATTTTAAAGTCCATTTTTAAAGCTTTGTGTTTCAAATCCTCTTCCTCCCTCCCTCCCCACACCCCCTTAAGAATCCAAGCAATTTAATATAAGTTATATATGTGTAGTCATGCAAAACATTTCCAAATAAGTCAGGTGGTAAAAGAAAACAGACAAAACAACTTAAGAAAAAGAAACTAAAATAATATGCTTCAATCTGTATTCAGACACCATCAGTTCTTTCTTTGGAGATGGATCACATTTTTATAAGTCCTTCAGGGTTGTCTTGGATAACTGTATTACTGAGAATAGCCAAGTCATTCACAGCTGATCATTTTACAATATTGCTGTTACTTTGTATATAGTACATCTATCAGTTCATATAAGTCTTTCCAGATTTTTCTAATAGCATCCTGCTCATCATTTCACAATTACTACTGCTAACTGAATTTCCCTCCATCACTATTCCCTCCCCATATCATTCTATTCTCTATCTTCTTTCATCCTTTCCCTCCTCAAAAGTGTCTTTTCTTTTTTTCACATTTTAATTTTCTTTATTATTCAAAAAAACATATGCTTTTTATTTACTTTTTTGACTCTGTGCCTGTGCCTTCAACACCTTCACAACAATTTTCTGCTCCTCAATCAGGAAAGCATGCTTGATCCTGTCATGGACACATTTAGCACACATAGAGCCACCATAAGCCCTGCTGACATGCTTTTTGGTCTTTGATAGCCTCATAAGAACTTTAGGTCTCACTACACAAACACCTTCAAGTCTTCCTGGGCACACACCACAGGATGATTTTGGTGCTTTTCCAACTTTCTTAGTATAAAGGTAAACAATTCTGTTACCTGGGGTTCATGACAGCAGAGTTTTGTTGGAAGCTGTGTTGTAGGACGACCTACGGTGATATGTCAGACGCTGAACCATTTTTAATTTCTGTCGAGTCCATCACCGGGTGAGAGAAGAAGACTCCTCAAAAGTGTCTTGCTTCTGACTGCTGTCTCCCCTCAAATCTGCTCTCTCTTCTATCACCTTCTCCCCCTTACCCACTTCCTCTCCTATTTTCCTGCAGGGTAATAATTGATTACTATACCCAATTGAGTATGTATGTTATTCCCTTTTTGAGCCAATTCTGATTAGAGGAAGGTTCACTCACTCCCCAGCACCTCCTCCATCTTCCCTTCCACTGGATAAGCTTTTTCTTGCTTCTTTTATGTGACATACTTTATCCCATTCCACCTCTCCCTTTCCCTTTCTCCCAGTGCATTCCTCTCTCACCTCTTAATTTTATTTTTTATCCAACTCACACCTGTGCCCTCTGTCTCTTTGTCTAAATATATTCCTCCATTCAGCTGCCCTAATAATGAGAAAGTTCTTATGAGTAACAAGGATCATCTTCCCACGTAGGAATGTAAACAGGTGAAAATTTTTAATATCCCTTACGGTTAATTTTTCCTATTTACTTTTTTTTTTTTTTTTGCAGGGCAATGAGGGTTAAGTGACTTGCCCAGGGTCACACAGCTAGTAAGTGTCAAGTGTCTGAGGCCGGATCCGAAATCAGGTACTTCTGACTCCAGGGCCGGTGCTTTTACCACTGTGCCATCTAGCTGCCCCCCTCCTATTTACTTTTTAATGCTTCTCTAGAGTCTTTTATTTGAATGTCAAATTTTCTATTCAGCTCATGTCTTTTCATCAAGAATGCCTGAATGTCCTCTCTTTCACTGAATTCACATTACCCTCCCCCCCCCCCAAGGATTAAACTCAGTTTTACTGGGCAGGAGATTATTGGTTGCAATCCCTGTTCCTCTGCCCTCCAGAATATCTTATTCCAGGGCCTCTGATCCTTTAATGTAGAAGCTAGCTGCTAGATCTTGTGTTATTGTAACTGTGGCTCCACAATACTTGAATTGTTTCTTTCTGGATGCTTGCAATATTTTCTCCTTGACCTGGGAGCTCTATAATTTGGCTGCAATATTCCTGGGAGATTTCATTTTAGGATCTCTTTCAGGAGGTGATCTATGGATTCTTTCAATTTCTATTTTACTTTCTGGTTCTAGAATATCAGGGAAATTTTCCCTGACAATTTCTTGGAATATGATGTCTAGGCTCTTTTTTTGATCATGTATTTCTGGTCATCCAATAATTTTCAAATTATCTCTCCCGGATCTATTTTCCAAGTCAGTTGTTTTTCCAGTGAGATATTTCACACTGCCTTCTATTTTTTCA
The DNA here is from genome assembly GCF_019393635.1 of Dromiciops gliroides. Classification (NCBI taxonomy): domain Eukaryota; kingdom Metazoa; phylum Chordata; class Mammalia; order Microbiotheria; family Microbiotheriidae; genus Dromiciops; species Dromiciops gliroides. The sequence continues at coordinate 46,898,227 of NC_057866.1, forward strand.
TTCTTTTAGTTTTGTTTTATTGTTTCTCGATTTCTCATAAAGTCATTAGCTTCCATTTGCTCAATCCTAATTTTTAAGGCATTATTTTCTTCAGAGAGCTTTTATACCTCCTTTTCCATTTGGCCAATGGATTTTTAAGGCACTTTTTAACTCATTGGCTTTTTGTACCTCTTTTTACCATTTGGCCTAGTCTGTTTTTAAGGTGTTTTTTTCTTCAGTATTTTTGTGTGTGTGTCCCTTTAACCAAACTGTTTACTTTTTTTCATGATTTTCTTGCATCACTCTCACTTCTCTTTCCATTTTTTCCTCTACCTCTCTTTATTTTCAAAGGTTTTTTTTGAACCCATCTATGGCCTGAGACCAATTCATATTTTTCTTGGAAGCTTTGGATGTAGGAGCTGTGACTCTGTTATCTTCTTCTGAGGGTGTATTTTGACCTTCCTTGTCACCCTAGAAACTTTCTAGGGTCAGCACTTTTTTTTTTCTGTTTTCTCATTTTCCCAGTCTATTTCTTGAGTTTTTATTCTTTGTTAACGTGAGGCACTGTTTCCAGGGTGGAGGTTGTACTAGCCCAAGCTTCAGGGTGTTTGTGCAGCTGTTTTCAGAGATACTTTTAGGTATTTGTAAGTTTTTAGTTCTTCCAAGGTGGTATGACTTAAGGAGAGGTATGCTTACAACTCTCCTGGCCTATGCTCTGGTCTGCAAGCAACCACAGGCCTGCTTCTCTGCCCTGGAACTATGAACAGAGCCCTGATCTACTGTGGCTGCAAGTTCTTGTATGCTCATGCTCCTCCCCTGCCTGGGACTACCACCTGGATCTGAGTATGGGAAAAACAACAGAGTCCTGCCTCAGTGCTAACAAAGAGATTCCTGTAATCTTCTGCCCAACAGTTAGACTGAACATAGCTGAGTTCCAGAAGCAGTTGGTGCCACCACTGATTCAGAGGCTCCCAAGGCCTGCTCCTGGCTTCCTGTGGCTAGGGATGTGTCTGTGCTGGAACTGGGGCTGAGTTGGTATGGACTTCACTGGGCTGTGCTCTACTCTCACACCAGTAAAACAGATCTTTCCTGCTGACCTTCTAAGTTGTCTTTGGTTGGAAAAGTATTTAACCTTTTCTTTTTTTAGAGGTTCTTGTGCTCTAGGAATTGTCTTATGGCGTTATTTGAAGGTATATGGAGGGGATCTTAGGGAGACCAAGTCCCTGCCTTTCCTCATCCATCTTGGCTCTGACCCCTTTCTTCTCTTTCTTTCCCACTATCTCAGTGACCTCATTTACATCCTTGGGCTCAAATATCAACTTTATGCAAAGGACCCTCAGGATAACATATCTAGCCCGACACTCTCTTGCTCCAGACCCATATCACTAGCTTCCTGTTGGACATCTCCATGTGGATATCTCATGGACAACTCAAACTCAACATGTTTATAAAAGAATTCATTATCTTTAAAAAAAAAGAATTCATTATCTTTTCCCCTAAAGTCACCCCTTCATAATTTTTTTTTCTATTCATGTTGAAGGTACCACTAGCCTTTCAGTCAGCCAGGTTTACAATCTTGCCTTCATCCTTGACTCCTCCTTCTTCCTTAGACAGTATTTTCTTGTGGTCCCCTTAGAAATAACTGCCCAGATTCATTTCACAGTGTCTGAGCTGTAGTTTCTATAACCCTTTGTTATAATGTGTACAAGGCTATGTTTGTTTCTTAGAATTCTGTAATCACAAGTGCCATCTCTCCACTGGGAAATGCAAATAATTGATATCATTCATTAGAAAAGAGATACATACACACATTCACATAGACCTATTTTAAATATTGAGGCCTATCTAAGCTTTTTAGGATGTTTATGTATTAGAAATAAATTATAAATTGATACAATATACTTATAAATGTTTACCTTGATTTACATATTCTTAATTGGATATTGCCTTCTTTTGTTTTCATCTCTGAAGCTAGCCAAGAAATTCTGTCCTTGTTTCTCCAATTATATCTTCATAGATAAACAGCTACCCAGGCTCAAACATTCCCATAGTACTTGGGACATTCCCCTGGTATTAACTGACACTGAAAAAATGAGGAAATTTCATATCTCATAATCTTATTCCACTCCAACATTTACTCAGAGATCTCAAAACATAGATCTGGAAGCAGGTAATACTTTCTTCCCCACCAATCATCATCATGGAAGCCCCAGAAAAGAGGACGTGTCAATAGCACAACAAAAATAAGGATTTTTTCTATAACAAAAGGGGAAGCTACATTATGTAGGGACTGCCACATCATCATCCCAATCTGTACTTAGATTTGGAGGCCCACAACAACCCTTTCTAGTCTCTAGATAAAATCATGGCTACCTTCTATACATCTCTTTTGAAAACAGACATATTTTTCTCGGGTTTCTTTCTTTACCCTTCTCTGTTCTAGGTGCTGGGTTATGACATAATCACTCATATGGAGAGTTCTTTGCTGATAAATGTAGGAACTGCAATGTGTAGAAGAACCTGGTCAAATCTCATTTTCAAAGCTCTTCAGGCTCATGGAGAGGGTCCCTTATTCTCACTGTTGCTATGAGTGGCTCCAATTTACATTTCTAATCCCTTGTAAAGTCTTTTTTATTCTACTTCCACAGCATCTTTTTTCATTCTTTTCCCTTCTCTCCACTCATATAACCTCCACTCTAATTGAGGCCCTAATCACCTCTGACCTAAACTATTGCAATAGTCTTCTAATTGGACTCTTGGTTCCTCATATTTTCTCCCTCCAATATATCCTTCACATAGCTGCCAAAACAACATTCCTAAAGTTCTCCATTTCTATGCTTAAAAACTTTCAGTGGCTCCCAAATGCTGTTAGGATAAATTCTATCTCTTCCAGTTGCCATTTGAAACTTTTTTTTTTTTTTGGTGAGGCAATTGGGGTTAAGTGACTTGCCTAAGGTCACACAGCTAGTTAAGTGTAAAGTGTCTGAGGCCGGATTTGGACTCAGCTCCTCCTGAATCCAGGGCCGGTGCTCTATCCACTGCGCCATCTAGCTTTCCCCATTTGAAACTCTTGACAGTGTTTCCAGCCTAACCTGCCATGACTATTACATATTCTCCCCATTCGTGAACCCTATATTTCAGTCAAAGTAGTCCACCAGCTACTCTGATAGCCATCCATCCTCCTGTCAATTTGCCCAATATGTTCCCCATGTCCAGAACACACTAACTCCTCACTACTGCATTGTACAATCCACAGCTTCCTTCAAGGTTCAACTCATGTGCCACAATGTTCCCCAAGACAATTGCACTGATCCCACCATCTATTAGTACACTCTCCCTTCCTGAATTATTGTTACATTCAATACTGTTTCCATTAATGTACTTAATGTTTGTGGGGCAGCTAGGTGGCACAGTGGATAGAGCACCGGCCCTGGAGTCAGGAAGACCTGAGTTCAAATCCGGCCTCAGACACTTTACACTTACTTACTAGCTGTGTGACCCTGGGCAAGTCACTTAACCCCAATTGCCTCACTAAAAAAAATATACTTAATGTTTGTTAGATTGGAATTAGAGCATATGTCTTTTCAAATATTGCTGAATGAAACTGAAACCAAGAACACAGAAGCGCCTGTGTTTTATCTGCGTTTTAAGAGAAGCCAAGTTTCTCACAATTATAGTCAAGATTCCAAGGGTAAGAGGGCCTGATCACCAGGTTCTCCAACTAGACTTTAACATTGTACCATGAAGGTTAGCAGATACTTTACTAGGGGAGCACGAGCTCTGGAGGGGTCTTATCAAGCACGACAGCAATTGGACTTATATATATATTCAGCCAAACATGAGAACTGTCACATTGCATCAAATCAGAAGTCCTTCCGAGACAAGACTTTCTCAACAAGGGCATACAGGGACATTGGGCTATATCTCTACTCTCTTCAATAAATGCTACTACATTTTTGAGGCCTGGGATCCTTTTCTATACCAAACTTTGCCATAAGAATAACAACTACCATTTTGAATTTTAATGTTTATGAAGTTTTCCTTGCAACAACCTTGTGAAATAGCGTACTACCATGTTTTATGGTAGGACATAATCTCGAGGGGGATATAACCTAAGCATGCCCAGACCTCCCTTATAACTCATACCCAGATGGATTTATCTCATTGATTTGAAGTTCCCTAGAACAATGCAGATCGTTATCTATCCTGTTTCACTCTTATCCAATCCCTCCCATAAATTCAACACAGGAGTGTCCACCCAACATGCTAGAGGCCTTTTTTTCTTCTCATGATATTGTGAGGATGCCAGTGGGGACACCCTGTGGCTATATACCTGTAGTCTCACCCTTTCCACATGAACAACCCGTTTTATTTATTTTTTTATCATAGTCTTCCCTGGTAACATCATTTAGTGCTACTTTCTTCAAGGTTCTTCACTGGTAATATGTTGAAACTTCTGACAACAAATCTAGCACAGCTCTTTTCTGCAACCTGATAGTAGGCATGATTATATTTTTCATTGATCACTGAATAGTCAGTCAAAAGCACATTAGTAGCACTGTTTAGTGAGGAAAGCTCTGTTCACAGGACTCTGCTTGTTTTGCTTTGGTCACTAATTTGGACTTCACTCAAAATTGGGCCTTGGTTGCCCTCTTTAAGTGAAGTGACAAGTTTTAGTATTTAATAACTTTTGGCTTGTTATCATTTCCAATTGAGGAGTTGGGCCTCATTACTGTAAAGCTAATTGTCTACATTCTATAAATCACAGAATAATAAGTTTATAAATAGAGGTTTTCCTTCACTAATCCAAGGTTAGAAAAGTTTCACAAGAATAGAGGCTTAACAATTATTTGGTGGATTTTAGTAAGTATTTCATAAACACAAACTGAATGACTGATTGTTTTGATAGAATAACTCTGGACCTAATGTATATGGATTTAATTATCTGGATTCTTTGGTAAAAAGCCTTAATTTTCCAGTAAAATATGACTGCTAATACCTGACCTTATCAGTTTTCTTAGGTCTCTTTAAAAGAGCTCTAAAAGTACAAATTATATATAATATGCATAGGGGTATATGTGTATGTATACATACATGGAATTGGTTTTAGACTTTATGGGTATTCATTCTTGGTTCAGCTTATCAGCAGGGGCAGAGTTCATACTTAATACCTTGGAGAACCAACATATCTAAGCCCCTATCTTGATACACTCTTCAAAAAGAGTTCATATTGGAAACAAAAGTATCGTCTTCATGCAGACCATTTTTTCATAGACTTAATCAGTATGGCCTGGTCTTGAATATGCTTCCTTCAGAAATGGATCAATGTCAAAAAAAGCAATGTAGTCCAAGAATGAAAGGCACAGTAGCTAGAGTGCTAGACTTCGATTCAGGAAAACCTGGGATCAGATCCCATCTTTGCTATTTATCCTACATATAACCAATGTGTCAGTCACAAAAGTCTATGATTCTCACTTTCTTTATATGTAAAGTTGTGCATAACAATGCTTTTATAAACTACAACACAAGATTAACTTTTAATGGAACCTTTAAAGTGTTATCTAAATACCAGTTACTACTAAAGCTACATTTGAGTAAAAAAGTCTTAATCCAAAGGGGACACGGTATATTATCACTGTTTAGTGAATGCCCTGCACAAAATATAGGCTTACATTTGTTGATCTGAATAGAATATTGGATAAAAGAGGGTTAGAGCATCTGCACATTGCCTGGCTTCACAACCTCTAGTACATTAGCTGAACGCTTTCTCAATAGGTTCAATTTCAGTTTGACCTACATTTCAAAGCACTGTATTTGATGGTCAGTAGTGCTGGCATAAAAACCCCATTTGGATGCTCAGCTGAACAACTACCCTGAGAGGCCCTTCTATCAACTATAAGCTTTGTTAGCACTACATCTTAGCCAGGATTATTAGAACTAAACAGCATCAGCAGGTGCAGGATGCATATACACATCCAGGCTCAGTTGTGTGCTCTCCAAGTAGGCTCTGTGCCCATGTCCAGGGGAAGATCAGTATTGGACCAAGTCCTACACGACATCATTTGCACCTGGATCTCCCTTGGGGAATGAATATTTGGGCAATCCTCCCTCTCTACTGCACAGATCAGTAATGGGTTGGTCACAGGGCTCAAAGGAAGGCCATGAGACTGAGCCTCAGGTTCAGTAGAGATAGGCAAAGCAGCTGCCACCTTTGGCTGGGAAGCAGGGATTGTGGAGAATGCCATCAGCCATTCAGAAAGGACAGAGGCTCTACAAAAACAGGTTTACCAGGAATAACAGGTTGGTTTGCTGACACTAACTGAAAAGTATTGTGGCTACACTTTAACAAACCCAGTGGAGCACAATCAAATAACTTCCCTCTACCTTCTGAGTCACTACCTTTAGATGCTACACGTTGCTCACACAATGCCATTCCAATGATTCTCCCTCCTATTCTGCACCACCTAACCTGTGCTTGCCAAGGACTCCTGGGCCACTCTGGCATCAACCTGGCTTGGCTTTCTGCTTTATCCATGCCCTTCTTCCAGTCTGAACATCATCTCCTTATCTCCAGAGGAAGAATGCTTTCCCAGAGGTCTGTCTAATCACCTATACATGGAGCCCTTGTCTTGCTTCAAAAGGGATGTGGCACCATTATAGTCATTGATGCATTGCTGATATTAGCTACTAAACATGTGCAGTACTCACACAGTCTGAGCTGGAGATCCATTCTGGCTCCATGTCCCTGCTTTCACACAGCATATGGGGCCAGGATAACACTGGATTATACCCAACCCTTGAAATGCTTTGAAGATCATGGCAACTGATCCTCTCCGGAATCACTGGAATTCTGCTCCCTCTATATGGTTCTGTTATGAATCAGAATTCCATCAGGACCTACCCATTTGGGTTCGAATAAAAAGAGGTGGGTCCTGCCTGTTTGTTGGGGGAGAACAAGTATCTCTTGAAAGAGTCCCAAGTCTGTATCTGTGGGCAATTAGAGGTCAGAGATGAGCTGACAGAGCCAGAAGGGTGTTGTGGCAAGCTACTAAAAGAAAGCAGCCAAGAATATGAGTTAAAAATGTAGCTTTGTTCCTTTCTATTTGTGTGACCTTGGCCAAGATATATGACCTCTCTGGGGCAGGACAGGGAGGCAGGCTAATTCTCCTTTCCTTTCTAAAATCCTTGGAGTAGGTGACCATGAAATCTATGGCTCATAGCAAAGGGACAGAGAGTGGGCAATATAAGAGAAATAGTCCAAGCCTAGCAGCACTTCAGAGACACTCTCCAAGCACATTACTTTTACTCTGACAAGCAGTCATCCTTATCTCCATCCCACAGGAACTTTGGCCTCTCCCTCTTAGGTGCCAAGCTCTGCTCATCAGTAAACTTTTTCCTTATCTTAGCCAGAACCAAGCTTCCATGGCATGTCCCGAGCATCTCCAAAACATGCTGCCTGGGTACTGCCCTTCTCCCCACCCCCTTCTAGATCTTCTTTATGTATTGTCTTCTTCCATTAGAATGTAAGCTCCTTGAGGGAAAAAATTGTTTTGCTTGCTTGTATTCATATCCCCAGTATTTAACATAGCACCCAGCACACAGTAAGTACTTAATAAAGTTGCTTGCTTGCTCATTCTATCCTTCTGTCTTTCCCTCATCTCTGTTTTCTTCAACATGAATAGGGAAGTTACAAACAGGGAAAGCATTTTGTTTTGTTTTGTTTTGTGGAAGATGAGTTCCATCTGAAGCATATTTTATTTGAGTTGTTGGCAAGATCCAGTGCAATGCGGGGAGGAATGGATGGGGTGGGGGAGAGGGAGGGAAAGAAGAGAAAAAGAGGAAGGGAGGAAGGGAGGGAAAGAGGGGGAGAGGGGGAGAGGGGGAGAGGGGGAGAGGGGGAGGGGGGAGGAGGGAGGGGGGAGGGAGGGGGAGGGAGAGAGAGGGGGAGGGAGAGAGAGGGGGAGGGAGAGAGAGGGGGAGGGAGAGAGAGGGGGAGGAGGAGGTGGAGGAGGACAGAGCCTTAGAGAACACCCATAGTTGTAGATGAAACATCTGTGATACCCAGACAAAAGAGAGTAAAGAGTAAACTAAGAGGTTAACAGGTTGAAGGAGAACCAAGTGATAGATGTCTCAAAAATCCAGGAAAGGGAATCTTTGATAAATGAACAAATAACAACCAAAAAAAAATCATCTACAGTAAAGTCTTGAAAAATCAGTATGTTGGAGTTTATTGCCTTTTAATGTTTAAGTCAGGGGATATATCTGTACAGAAATTGCAAAACTGTTCATTAAAAACATCCTAAAAGTCCACAATGTGCCCCCATTACTATGAAAGTAGATCCCTGGATCAATAAATGGAAACCCTCATTTCTATGGCAAGTGATCATTATTTCTCTAGTTTAAACATGAGTAAATGTCAGAAATCAGTAAAATAAACCTAGGATAGGATTTTATGTACTTTGTTTTGCTTCTTTTCTTAGCTATGGGGTGTTTTTTATTTTATTTTAGTTATATTGCTAATGCAAAATTACTTTCTTCTTCTGAAGTGTTTCAAATTATAATGAGATTAGTTGGATGCTTTTTAATGTGTTTATGTTTTTCATTTCCTGGGAGACCAGCTTATGGCCAAGGGCGGAAGAAAGGCCTGTAAATTGGCTTTCTGCAATTTTGGCTATATTGACTCTTCATTCAGCTGGAATGAAGATTCGATTCAATACCTGGAGGCTTAAGAAAAAGGATGAAATTCTATATAACATCTTAGATGACTTTTAGGCAAACATAACAGAGACAGAAGACAAATGAATATTCTCCTCCACAAAGGAGTCAAGTCAGGAGGACACAAGTTTATTTCAACAACATTGTAATGCCAATTATGCCCATTCCTATACTGTATCAAATTAATCCAGGCCCAACTATGACTGAAACTACAATAAACAATTAATAAGCAATTTCCTAAAGGACACTGTTAGCAACAAGCATGGGGGGTAAGAAGAGTAACTGGGACAAAGCTAGCAAGATAAGTTTCAAGGGAAGCTTATCAGCCCCGGCTGAGCTTCCCTTCCACCCCGGGGCCCTCTCCGAGACCGGGTGGGGGCTGATGGCGGCCCATTGCAAGTGGGACAGGAAGTATTTAAGCTACATTTGCACTGCCCTCATTGCCAGTGTACCTTGGTGAGAACAGTTTCAATCCTTATTTGAATTAGTTTGATTTAAGAAAGAGTCCCAGTAGCCCAAAGGCAAAATACTGAAAACGAAACAGAATAGCAGCACTTTATTTGTGGGGAACCAAATCATGGGGCTCAGTCCTGGGAGCAGAGTTCATTCGGAAGGAAGCAAGTAGTGCACACAGGGAAAATGGAGAGAGACTAAATAAGGTAGGAATGAGGTGACAATTCTCAGCAAGGAGGGAAAGTCTCACCAGAAATCAGGGGGCAAAGTTGGGTAAACTGAGGAACTCCCCCTCCCTGTTTACCTGTGTGATGAAAGCCGTTCCAGTGTCCTGTAATCAGGTCAATTCTTTCAAGTCTTTCCAGTTTGAGGCAAGCTGGCCTAGCCCTTGAGAATCCAGAGTTCATCACCATAGGCACCAAGGGAACAGAGTAGGATTTTTGTGGCAGAAACTATATAAAAAAAAAAGTGGAACAAAATACAAAATATACAATAACATGTATATACCACTTTAAAATTTTAAAGAGCTTTAAAATTGCGTAGTTTCATAAATGTGTTTTTAGTATAATATATAATAAAATTCTAAGATTATTTTAATGCAAGGCACTCAGACAAAGAAAGCAGGGGAAAACCCCCTCTACGTTCTTCTCAGAAGAATCAGAGAAATATTTTTGTCTTATAAAAAAAGAAGGAAAAACCCAAGTCAGTTTTCTTTATTCATTATGTAGCTGGTGCATAGGCCTGGGATATCCCTTTCCTGGATGGGGATAAAAAAGAAGAGTCTGTGCTTCTCCCAACATACCTCAGCACCATCCTTAAAGGACTTACATTTAGTAAAGCAGGATAAGACCAATGTACAGGCAAGTGTAACAGAATATAGAGTCTGATAGAGGCAAAAAAAACCCAAACCAAATAAATTCCTTCGGGAAAGAATAAGAGATCAGTTTCACCTGGCTCTTTTTAAAGAAACTGCTCCCTCCCCCATTATTGCTCTTTGAAAGTAGACTAGACTGGGAATCAGAGGATCAGACCTTCAAACCCTAACCAGGAGGCAGTGTGGACCGGCTTCTAGACCTGGTCTGAGGGAAGCTGGAGTTTAAATCCCAGCTCAAGGCATTTTTAACACAGCCTCAGCCCAGAGGAATTCTTTACACCAAACAATACAGTTCTTTATCAATCTTTCACCCATCACCTGCTAAGCTGTGACCAATTCACACCCTCTCCGTGCCTCCGTATACTCATCCGTAAAACAAAAATCCTTTGCATCCCTCTTACTCTGAATGTGAGATTCTACAATGTCGCCGGGTCCTCGGATTCTATTAGGGAAGTAGGTAGGAGGGTGGAGTCAAAAATACCTGGCCTCTAAAGCCTCTGCTCCGTCACTTCTGTGTTGTGACGTCACCTCTCTGTTCCTCAGTTTCCCTAGCTATGAAATGAGTGCGTGCGTGCCCCTGTTTGGGGAGATGGTCAGGTCTCTCTATGGTCCCCTCGGGATCTAAATCTATAGTCCTCCTGGGCCTATCAGCCCCGGGTTCCAGTTCTGGGCCCCTCTCCCTTCCCTGGATCCCTTCTTGCACAACAGGTGAGAGTGGGGGAAGCCTTCGGAGAGGGGCGGGGCCGGGGGCGGGGCCGGGCGGCCGGGCGGCCGGGCGTGAGGGGCGTGGCGGGAGCGCGCCGGCCTGGGCGTGGCCCCGCCCCGCCCCAGTTTTCTAAGCAGAGGGCGGCTGGGGCGGCGCCACACGGAGTGGACATGGGGCTGTGCCTGCCCTGCCTGGGAGATGGGCCCCAGGACCCGCCAGACATAGTAAGTAGGGCCTCGCCGCCCTCTCCCTTCCGGCCCTGCCAGGCCCGGCTCGCGGACGTCCCCCTCGCCCGGCAGCGACAGGTGTCCCTCGCGGCCGGCTGCCCACGTCCCTAGCCCCGGACCGCTGGCTTCCGCCTCCAGCACCTCGAGGCCCCGGCTGACCTTCCCTTCCACCCCGGGGCCCTCTCCGAGACCGGGTGCGCTGGGCCTGGGGCCGATGGCGGCCCCAGGTGCCCCGAGGGCGGGTCTGGAGCCTTCCACGTGCTGGGCGGGGCTGGGTGGGGGAGGGGAGGCACGCACATGCGTGGCCTTGACAATGGGGCTTGTGTCTGGCGGGGGCGTCCCCCTCTCCCCCGGCCCCCCACTCAGCCGCGCAGGGCGCGTGGGGCCGGGGAGCGGAGTCAGCAGGCCCAGGTGGGATGGGTGGAGAAGACGGACTGCCCCGGGATGTCATTAGTTAGAGCACCCCCAGGTGTGCGAGCGTGGCGGGTACCCGGCACACCTGCCCGCTCCACCAAGGAGTCCGAGGGTCCTTCGGGCGTGGGCAGGTGGGGGGGGCGGTAGAGCGAGCGCCGGGCAGACCCCCAAACTGCCCCGCGCGTCTCAATTCCTCATCTGTAAAATGGGAACGGGAATGAAAGCTACCCCCAAGGTGGTCGGCAGGACCAAACGAGATCATAACTGCCAAGCGCCTAGCACGGTGCCTGGCGCCTAGGAAGTGCAGTATAAATGCCAGCCGTCCGCTTCGTCATTGCAGCTCTTGTGATCGGGGCAGCGAGAGGTTCCCTGACTTGCCCAGGGTCACAGAGCTGGTATGTACACCACCTATACCTTCGGCGTATAAGAGGATAGGGATCGAATACAGCTCTTCCTGGCTCTTAAGAACGGTTCTCTATTCACTGCACCACGTTGCCTCCCTTCAGGAGCTCTTACAACACTCACAGCGATTGTGGGACAGCCATTGACCTATTGTTTATTTGGTATTAGGACTTCCCTGGTGAGAAAATTCCCTCCCCAGGACAACTTAAAGAGTAATCTAGAGCTCCAAAGAAGTTCACGACTCACCCTTGGGACACAGAACCAACAGATGTCAGAGCAGGGACTGAAGCCATGTCTGCCCAAGCTGAGGACTGCTTTCTCTCTACCACACTATGTAACTGACGGTTTCCTTCCTCAGAGACTCATTCTTTCTATTCCTTCCCCCATGTTGCCTCTTAAAGATGAGACCAATAGGGAGAGAAATTGATTGGACCAGCATTTCCCCTCATTTATGAAACTCTCGAGAGGGGATACTCTCTAAAAATGCAACAACAGGCTGCACCTTTTCTGCAATTTATAGTGTTGGAAAGTTGTCTCAAGCATGGAGAGGTGACTTGCTCAGGGTCACCTAACCAGTATGTGAGGACTTGGAGAACCTGTTCTTTATGGGGCTCAGCAATGCTCTAGAAAGAACCTAGGATTTAGATGAGACTAAGTACTAACACTGCTTCTGTGGCTTACTGTTGTGTGATCTGAGCAAAGCCTTTACCTCTGGGGCTCAACCTCAGTTTCCCCATGAATAATATAATACCGTCAGTTACTTGCCTTAAGTGGCTGCGAGGGTCCAATGAAATAATATTTTTTAAAGTTTTGCAAATTTGCCTGTCTTGATGAAAACGGTTTAACCCCTGTGGGTCTTCTTGTGATATATGCTTTGCCAAGGCCCTTCCAGCACCAGTTCTGTGAATGGGAGTTGAAAGGACAATGAGGAAAATTTAAACTTGCTGGAAGAAAAAGGGGGAAAGACCTCCCCACTGGCAGTTTGAGCTCTCACAAGGTATAATGAACTAACTTCCCAGTCCTTGGATGCCTTGGTCAGGGCAGACCCTTTGCTTCTGTTGTAGAAGGTTATTTGTGGCTTTCTATTTATTTGCATTAATAAAGGTCTAGAGCTGGAAGGAACCTTAGAGACTTATTAAATCCAATACATTCATCTTACATGTGAGGAAACAGGCCCAAGGTTAACTGACTTAAGCAAGGTTGCCCAGGTACAGTGTCAGAAACTGGATTTGAACACAGATCTTCTGACTGCAGAATCAGTGCTTTCCAGTATATGTTGCTGGGCCCAAGAGTGGACAAGGTCCCTTCCGGTTCCAAAATTCTGCAGTTCTGTAATCTTTGATCTATCCTGGTGAAAATGACAGCTGGAGATTTTACTTACCCCAGGGCCATATTTTCCTTTCCTTTTTGGTCATTTAACTATTTTGGCAACCTGTCTGGCAGTGAAGATTATTTATTTTGTGGTGTTTGTAGGAAGTTCAATGTTATTCCCCCCCACCCCCCTCCCTTTTTTTTTTTGCCTTTGAATTTTAGCAGGCTTCTAGGACTTGGAGTTTACATTTTTACCATAGACTCAATACTGGAATGAACCTGAGAAATCAGTTAGTTTGAAACCCCTTAGTTTGTAGGACTGGGGAAACAAGCCTAGAGAGTTTGAGGCTTGCGCAGAGTCACCTAAGTTGTGTCAGAACAGGGTTTTATACCAGGTCCTCCCACATCAGAATCAGCACATCCTCCCCCTCTATAACCTGCTGCTTCTCACCAAATGTGTTCTTGTCCATTGGCACAGAGTCCCACGAAGCAGAGTTTGGGTAGGAGAAGATTTGTCTTCACATCCGACGTGATTTTCTAGTTACACGTTTACTGGACTCCCAGAAGTATTCACTTAATTCTTGGAGTGCTCCTAAGGTTACTAATTATTCTCCTATGATTTCTGGATCCACTTTTGTTTACTATTAAAAAATCCGTATGAAAATGTGGTTCCAGTTTGCCTTTATGGTAAGGTAGATGTTCATTCAGTTTATTCATCTTTGTGGAAAGATCTTTTTTCTACAGTTTGTATCAATATGTTAAAAGAGGACTCCTAGAAAACTGGAGGGACTCGGCGCTTCCCTGGGGCGTAGGTCCCTTGAGAAGTGCTTGTGCAGCAGTAGAAGCTTGCAAGTCAAGGGGCCTATGTTGTATCTTAAAACTCTGTCACATGCTAACATCTGCCCTTGGCACTTAGAGTAGTTTTTCACTTGTATAGTGTGTGTCATATCTTTTCAGCTACATTATAGTGGGGGCCTTACACTTGTGTTTATCCCCTGTATAACCTACCATGCCTCTACATAGCAGAAAAGGGGAAGTTTACAGACATAGGTGGCCAGTATGTACTTTTCTGAGAAATAACCATTTATATACCTCAAAATTATTAACACTTCAGGAAAACAAAACATTTTATGTACTTATTTGAGCCTTTCACAATAAACCTTCCATACCTTAAGGGAATTCTTTCTGTTAGAATATTAAGTACCCAACAAGTAAGGCCTTCAGTGAGGAGGCACACACACTGATTCCTTCTTTACTTTAGTCTCTGACAAAAAGTAACAATTCTTACCAAGGCCAACTGTGGAAATTTATTTTGATTCGGGGACCCTACCTTTAGGCTGAGATTTGAAAGCCTTAGGCCCTCAGGGCCTCTTCTGTGTGGGAGGTGCTGGTGCCCCACCCTTCCCCTCTGCTTCAGCTGAGCCCCAAAGCCCCGTGGGCTGTACAAGACGCCAGGTCAGACAGCTGGAGGAAAAAAAAAAAAAGCCCCCAGCTCCCTCCGACCTGAGTGGAGCTACCTGAAAGATCCCGGATGGCCTGTGCTGAGGCACTGAAGCTGAAGCACCCCCCCCCCAGCCGCAGCCCTGACTGGCAGATTAGCTTGGTCTGTGGGGGCGCAGGAAGCCCCGAGATTTGAGTGGAGAGAAAGAAAAAAAGGCATATATAGACCTGGGAGTTAGATTAGAAGGGATTTGGGGGGGGGACACGAGATGAACAGTAACGCAGGACTAGGAGCAAGGAGGAAAGGCCGGCGGACAAGATTAGAGGGGTGACAAAGGCGGCAGAGGATGGAGCAGACAGACAGACCAGGAGGCATCGGAGAGCACAGAAGGGTCAGCACAGGGTACAGGTTGGAGAAAGTGAAGATTAAGAGGAGTTAGAAGAAAGTAGCTGAGCAGGGAAAGTATAACGTGCCCTGAGGCAGGAGGTGGCTAAGGCCCTTATTGTATTAAAAAAGTTCAAATCCCTGCAGGTGGGAAAGAGATGCAGTGGAAAGAGACCTCAGGAAAGCAGTCAGGTTGTACATTTTATTTCCCTGTATTCTTAATTTTAAATGGTATCTCATGAATCAACTTTGCTTTGATTATTTAGTTAAGAGGCTTCTTAATCTTTAGTTTATCCATTTGGGAGTAGAGCAGTGTGGTGGAACTTTATAAACGGCCCATGTTAAATTAGTAGCAGTCAGATAGCCAGTTAGTCAAAAGTCCCCAGATTAGGCATCCACAGATTAGGCCCCCCAAAATTAGCCTTAGTCTTCAAAAATATTTTCACACAACCCTTCTACTGCAATTTAGTAAGCATTTATCCAGTGCCTGTGGAGTAACTGGTACTGTTAGGTGCTGGGGATGTAAAGAAAACTGCTGTGACACCGCCCCCCCCCCAAGAAATTTACATTCTACTTGAGCACTTGATTATAATTCACTTGTAAATTCTTCAGTTATACTTCAATTATAAATGCTCATGCTCTCTCTCTCTCTCTCTCTCACTCTTTTTCTCTTCTCCCTTATATTTAATCTTTCCCTCCTGCTTACAAAAATTCCCAGAACCTTCCTATGTTCTTAAAATAGCAACAGAAAAAAACTTTTAAATTGACCACCGCATCCCTTCTATCATGCCTTATTTTGCAATTGTTTTTATGACTAAACTCTACGGATATTGTTTGTTTTTAAGCTTTCTGTAACCCTTGTGTTCACCCCCTTTTCCACCTCTCAATCACTTCTCATCTTCTGAATGTCACCCCAAGATCTCGTCTGCCTACCCACACAGCTGACCCATCAGTTGAGGGTGATAAGGATCCCCTCTTCAATGAATTCTCTGATGGAACTTTGGACTTTCTGTTCCCTCCATAGCCCATGGTCCACTAGCCGCCAGAAGCAGAAGTCTGGCAATGTCATGTACTTTCTTAAGACGTTTTGGTGATTTCCTGTTATCTTTAGGAAAAGACAGGAATTCCCCAGCTTGGGTTTTAAAACCTTTCAGAGTCTGGCCCTAGCCGACCCTTTTCAGACCAGCCGCGTGTTATTCACCTTCACCTTTGGTTTTCCCAGCCAAGCTGGCCTTATGCAACCTTGCTTCTCCATCTCTGCCCCACCTGCATGGAGGGCTCTTCCCCTTCCTTTACAACCCATCTTCCACACAGTGGATGAAGTGGTTTTCAAGCACAAACCTGACCATATCATTCCCTCCTCCCCTGTCTTCCCCTCATTCCATAAGCTCCTGTGACTCCCTCCCTATCAAATCTAGGATAAAATATATACTCTTCTGTTAGGCTTTAAAGCCCTTCTTAACCTAGCCCCAAAGTTCCTCTCCCATCTTGTTGTCCATTGCTCCCCTTCCTGTACCAGCCAAATTGTCCTCACTGTTCTCACACCAGATATCTAAATAAAAAGGACTTGAGTTGGGAGAGAGTAAGGCCAATAGCAGCTGGGAAAATCAGGGAGAACTGCCTGTAGAAAGTGAAACTTGAGCTAAGACTGGAAAGAAATGAAGGCTCCTTGGAGCCTAGGATGAGGACAGTGTGTATTCCAGGCATGGGGACAGGGGGAGGAGGAGGCCAGCAGCTGGTCCCCATGTTAAGGCCCTAGCTCTCTGTCCTTGGACTGATCTTATAACGTCTGTCTCATTTACATATGTAGCAACAAGGCTCTGAGGTGTGAAATAATTGGCCCAATGTCTTACTGCTAGGAAGTAATAGACCAGGCTGCCCAACTTGAGGGTTTAGATTACAGTTCTGTATTCTTCCTCTTGCAACATACAGCTTCCTGAGGTAGCATGGTCACTTGCGGCTCTGTTTTCTCAGGGACTTTCATGGTCATTTTTTTTTAAATGTTATCAATTTTTCACAGGAAGATAGAAGATTAAAACTTGCAGAAGCTGCAGAAAGAAGACAGAGAGAGGTGAGATTTGAAAAATATAGCTATGGCTATTTGGAAATATTTTTAATATTATGTGTGTTTTGTATACATAAGATTCCTATTTTAAAACACACACAAAAAGATGCCCAGTAAGTTCAAAGGCAATTGTCTACTTTATAAAAAAGATTCATGATACAATTCACATAAATTGAGTTTAAACTAAGATAAAATTAATAAGAATATTTTACATGCATTTTTAGGAATGTATCTTTTATGAAATAAAAAAATATTTATTAATGATTTACTAGGTGTTGAGCACTGAGGGTACAGTGCAGAAAATCAAGGCTCCTTTCCCTCAAGAAAGCCACACCCTAATCAAGGGAAAGGATACATAAAGGAGTAAAGTTTCATGTAGAAGACTAAGGGTACTTAGTTTCTGACAGGCAAAGGTGGGAGGAGATGGCAAAGCTATAAGGACTTTGGGAAGCAATGGCAGGGAATATGGTCCCTGATCAGAAAAGAGAGTGGGTTCAGAGATCAGAGGGAAGTTGGGGGGAGTTGGGCTTTGGGGTATCTTCAGAAGAAGATGAGGATGGGAAGATGGTAGCCCCCTGAGAAGTGTGTCTAACTGTGCTGTGAGTGTACATCTCAGGTAAAATGCCCCAGTCTCTTTTCCCCCAAAAGATGGTCAGTGCCATAAAAAGCCAGAATTTCAAGAATGCATGATGTTATTGCTTTTGGTACTTTGCAATCACAATCCCTCGGTGCTTTGGCATTCAGTCTTCACAAGTTATGACTGAAAAACAATCCCCCTGTGGTTGGATTTGTGATGATTAGCCTCCTCGAACTTGAATTAGTTTTGACCTCTCATAATTAAACATATATTCTGTCACTGATTCTGAATAAAATATAAATAAAAACACATACGTAATTACTATCACAAATATATGTTGAATGAAGAAATGATTGTTTCCAGTAAAGGCAGGCTTAAAGACTTTGAGAAGAAATTTCATTAGTATGTTTATCAAGCAGTGGTTACATGAGGGATTTAGTAAATTAAGCCTACCTAAGAAGGGATTTTACATATGATAAAACTTCATATAAAAGTGTAAAGACTACTCTGAGCTCTGAGCTGACAAAAACAAGCCTAAGGCTGATTTGACCTGCAGGCCATACTTTTGGGGCCACTGGTCATGGGCATTCTTCACTTTGTGTACTGTTGCTGTAGACGTGGCCTAGCAAAGCACCTGGCTTTTATTTTGTGTTTTAACAACAGCAGAAATCGTTTCTATTACGCTGATTTCTTTTTCCTAAAGGCTTCATCTCGAGGAATTTTAAATGTGCATTCTGTAGAAGAGAAGAAGAAGAGAAAGGAGAAAATCGAAAAACAGTTGTCTTCTGGTGGTCCCTCACAAGGAGGGCTTCGAGTAAGTGTAGGGATACCCACTGCACCTGGAGTCTGGGGACTTAGTTTTATTTTTACTTTGTTTTCTTCTGCTTTGGTAATTGTATTTCAATATGATCCTACATATTTTGTGATCTTATGGGTTTTGTACATTTAAAAACAATCCGAGGAGAGTTCTGTAGGCTGCGGCAGACTTCTAAGGGCTCCATGACACAACAAAGGTTAAGAACCTGTGACTCAAAGTATGATGTAACTTCCATTCTTTTTTTTTTCCATTTATGGGAAAATTATTTTAAAAGTTTGACACTTTTTTGTTAAGGGCTAAAATTCTAGCTAAACTGTCTAAAATATCTAATGAGTGGTCGCCAATAAATTATAAGCTTTAGCAAGAGTTAGACTTTTAAGCATTTATTAAGGAGAATAAGAGTTTGGTAAAGAGAGAAGAAAAGGCCTAGATTCCTATCTATTAAAGGGAGAGCACATTTCTAACTCCCCTCTCCACCAGCATCCTCAGGAAAGGAGCCTCAGTCTCTCCCTTCCTCCTCCCACTAGCCCGCGTCACTTCCTTTTCCAAAGAAAAGACTCCTGGTCTTGCCCTCAAAGACCTTCGCTTCATGGGCAGAACTCTTCTACAGTAAGTCTCCAGCAGGTGGCATCGTTCCAATCATTACAGTTCCCCCCTTTGTTTCCTCAAGAAACGGTACGTTTCCTTGATGAAACAGTCAAAAATAACAGAATATAATACCCTATGCTAACTAACAATATGTTAATAACAATATAGAAAAGGAAGAGAGGAAAGTTTTGTCCAGAGGGGCGATTTTTTTTGTCCTCATGAACCGACGCTTTGACATTGGTCTTGCAAAGGGAGGACCTCTGCAGAGAGTACATGTTACAGATGGTGTATATTATAACAGAAAGAGAAAAGAGAAAAAAAAAAACAACAAAAACAAAACTGTTCATTTAAAGTCTCTGAAAGTCTTTTCTCAGATGTCCTCTAGGTGTAGTCATGGAATGGAAGTCTTTTCAGGGGTTGATGTGTGGATGCTGGTAATCAGCCAGGAAAATTTCCTACAAAATTGAGCTTAACACAACTTTAAAATAGCTTTGTCAATAATCAAATCAAACAATGAAAGTTCTCAAAAACATGTCTAAGGGAATTCAGAATCTTAGTTGTTACACATGAAACATATAATAAAACAAAAATTTAAACATTCTTTAAAATTATAATATTACTATAGTCCCCCCTTATGGAGGGTAATTGAGAAGACAATTGCTGCGATATTAATTATTAAAAATAATTTTTATCTTTGTTTCATCACTTTTTGCATCATCTGCCTAATTATCCTCATGCCATTATGAGAAATTAAAAAATCTAATATAATTGTTAACAGGTGTCAAGGCCAAATTCAACACTATATTTATCATGACACCTGAGATAATTATGGGGGTTACCATAAAAGAACAGAGAAATGATGGGATATGAGCATTTCCACACCTGAGCAATATGTACCGCCCATACAGTATGCCAGGCTTAAAATAGGTGGATGGAATATATGTCCATGCCACCGAACATATTGGAGGAAACTGAGTCAGACTTAATCAGATGCATGGGATTGAGATGTCCATGGCATCAAGCATATAGGAGGGAGCATAGAAGTCAGGTGTAGAATGAGATGGGTGGGATGAATACTTCCAGCCATCTGTATAATATTGTGGGGAAAAAGAGAATAAAATATTAAACCAAGAGAATCCAACCTCAACATTTGTCAAAAGCCGTTCTCTCGGCCATACCTTGACTTCATGCATGTCTCCCCTCATGTGACAGTTCAGTGTCTGCTCTTGCATGTATTCCTCTTGTGATTGGATGGCATCTTGGCCAACTGGCATCTGATAACTCAGAATAAAGGCAATTAGTGTCTTAAATGATAAATTCCCATAATCCATGTCTCATATGGATTTAAAAATTGAGGATAATAAATGATTGCAAAAAATGTGAATACATCTTGACTCGGAATACAATATATAATTATGCAACAATTTCAAATAATACCCCCTTTTTTTTTACTTAGTATACAATCACTTTTGTGAAAAATCAGAACATATTTAAATACAAGTTAAAGCACAACAGAATCTCAAAGAAAACTTTTTTTTTGAAAAAAGAAAACTTTTACAAATGTTCCCCTCTTTTTTTTTTTTGGAATATGCTTATCAAAAATAATAGTTATTATATTCTTTTTACTGTTCCGTCAAGGAAACATTTTATTTCTTGAGGAACAAAAGGGGGGACTGTAATGATTGGAATGACGCCACCTACTGGAGACTTGCTGTGGGAAAGCTCCACCATGAGGAAAATGCCTCAGAGGCATTGTGGCTTTTCCTTGGCGTCAGGAAATGACGTTTGCTCATGGGTGCTGTCTATCAAGGCTACCAGCCAATCAAATTGAGGAACCTCCTATGGTCTGGGAGGAGACAGGAAGGAGGAGAGGGAGCCTGCACAGAGAGCGCTGGGCCTTTTGGCTTCCTGACTTGATGGTGGTGGCGGCAGAGGACTTCACAGGAAATTTGAGGAAAGATAGGAATGCCAGGCTGTTAGAATTCTGTTCTCAATCTTTTTCTTTCTATTTTCCAATAAACCCTTAAAAACCTAAACTCGTTTTATCAGTGATTTTTAGTCAGTTTCCCCCAAACTGGGGGAATAGATTAGAATCCACATTTAGAATCTTAAATTACACATTTTCCTTATTTTGGGTATTTATCTGTAAGAAGGAAAACTGAAAAATATTATCAGCCAGGCGGATTGTTGATTAGAAGGCAATGATAAGATTATTTGAACATATAAATTGCAGAGTTAAGTTAATAGCATATCTTTATCTAATAGGAAAACACGTGTACCAAGTCAAAGAATTTTAGATAAGAGCTGAAAATGAGTGGCATGGGTAGTTATTTCATTTTTCAACAAGTCGAAATGTTTTTCAAGTCAGGGTAATTAAAGTCAAGTTTTTGTTTTGTATTTTTAAATCACTTTCACTAGTGAAGAGAATTCAGTAGAGCGGACAAATCAAAGGTCATCTTTTCTATTTGGGACCCAAGCATAGCCATACTTTTGCAAGACCATCAAGTCATCTAGTAGGGATAGTGTAAGAGCAGGCTAATGATACTTTCTTTTGTAACTGATGTGATTTTGTTTAATTTTGTATATACCTCTGACTCTGAGCTTCTTGGTGACTACCTAAATGTTTGTCTGTTGCTTCTTGGGTAGGTATGTTAAAAATCTAGGAATTTTCAAGAAAAGTTTTAGTGTTCATTCACCAGATTGTAGTTATCTATTTAGTACAATGTTAAGTTTTGGTGATTTTTCCTTTTTTTCTTTTAAACACCATTATAGAAGGATTAATAATAAAGCAAATAGGGGCAGCTAGGTGGTGCAGTGAATAGAGCACTGGCTCTGAATTCAGGAGGACCTGAGTTCAAATCTGACCTCAGATGCTTGACACTTACTAGCTGTGTGACCCTGGGCAAGTCACTTAACCCTCATTGCCTTGCCAAAATAGTTATAATAATAATAATAAAGCAAGTAGGAAATAAATATCTCTAATATAGATTCTTTACTTCCTTGAGAATTTTATCAATGTAGGATTTTTGTCCAAACTATCATCTTACTTCACCCACAGTTTATAAAAAAGGATTCTCTATACACTGATACAGAATGTGAGCCTGAGTGGACCTTCCTTCTCTTCTAGGGCTTTTTTCCTAAATTTATTTGCAGATGAGAAAACAGGGAGAGAAGGGTTACCTGTCTTACCCCAAAGCCTTATAGCAAGTTTCCCATTTAGCTCTAATGTAGGAACCACCTTTTTGCCATTCTTGTATTTGTTAAGAGCACCATGCTAAATCAAGAAAGAAAAGCAGGTGTAGTAAAAGGAACCCTGCCTTGGGAGGTAGAGGATATAGGTTTGAATTCCAGATCTGTACATGTTTCCTGTAGGAAGACCTTTGCGCCTTGCTGAGCCTCCTCCATGTTCTTTTCTAGACAGGTAGGTGATGCAGGGAGGGGATAGACTAAGAATCAGGAAACTCAGGTTCAGATCCTGCCTCTCACATTTATGAGGGCAGAGAACCCACGTGGCATGTTACCTAACCTCTTTGAGCCTTAACCCAGATTGCCTTGTACATCCATTGCCTTCTCTAGTGGTCCTGATGTATATCTTGCCTCTGGACCAGATGGCTCATGAGGAGAGAGTGAGGCTGATGATGTTGTACTGCCCTCCTTTACTTAAATCCAGTTCACTGCAAGTCAGGACGTCATCTCCCAGTGTCATGGACCTCTTTGAAAATGAAGGACAACCAACCAACCAGCAGCCAGTGTAGTAATGTCCAGTAGCGCCTGACATGTAGGTGGCACTACATCAATTCTTGATTTGACTACCTCCCAGGGTGGTTGAGAGAACCTAATATATGAAGGCTTTGCAGACCAAAAAGTGCAACACATGTGAACTATTCACATTACTATTATCTGTAAAACAAGTGGCATGAGTAGATAATCTCTACAATCCTATAAAGGTGCCAAATGAATTTACAATCTCCATAGCCAAGACAGTGAGTGAGCAAGAAATATAGAAGCAGATGGATTTTAATAATCCATGCCCTCAAAGGACTCTCATCCTCACAAGTGGTCAAAAATGTCTTGACGAAGACAAAATACATACCTTGGACTATCTTAAGGAGTGTAGGGATCAATTATCTTTATTCTTAGCACCAATCCCTGAGCTTACAATAACTATTTAAATAGAACTATATGTAGTCCCTCAATCGTAGGCCAAAGGGCTTTTATCTCTCTGTGCCTATCTGCCAGTTCTTTCAAATACAGTTCTTATTTGTTACTACAGTTATAATCTTAGCATAGGCTAGTGTTTAAAACTGAACTGTGTTGATGGGATGCCTGTTTTTCCTTATCTATCTAAGTGATGTCTCCACATACAGTGCATATCTTTATCAGAGAGTCATATTTTTCATTTCTCACTTTGGTCTGAGTGTTTCTGACTCAAATCCTGAGCAATATTCCTAGTTCTATACAGAGATCATCTTGCTCTGTGTGTGACTACTCCTGGTTGTTTGTACATTATAAAAGCAAAACTTTCTTTCCTATAGATTTCTCTGGAAGTAATATGTAACTTTTCATCTTTTTTTAGTGGACAGTTTCATAAAATTGTGTGCCAAATGGAAGACAAGACTACTGCCGATAACCTGTGGAAAACTGCAATCAACTGGCGCTTCGTAATGTGGCTTTTGCATTCAGCACATTAACACTTCTGTTTTAATGTGATAAATGATAAGTAAACTGTATACTGGAAATTCTTTATTTTTTTTTGAGCAGACAAACCTCAGGATATTTAACAAGATGACCAAGATTTTTCACTATAGTCTCTTTATTTTTGCACAAGTAGCTATCCTGAAGGGCAAGGGCTTCATTTGTGACTTTATGGAGATAAAGTAATACTGCCTAACAATATATTTCTGCTTTGGGTGTTGGTGATTAAATCTTTAATCAGTTTTTCAATGACATTTTCTCCTTTTTATAAAAAATTAAGTGGGCATTTATAGCTTTGCTGACATACATTGTGTTTATTTTGTATTTATACTGACTTAATGTTTAAACCTGTTGATTTAATGACTAAGTAGAAGGAAATAACCAAAAAATAATTTTGTGGCTCATATGAAACCAACCCTTCCCATACCTTTTGATTCATTAGATGCTTATTTGTAAGTAGATAAAATATTTAATCTGGTTATTTTCTGTTTAAGTTTTATAAATACGTTATGTAGAAATGGGGGATTTTCATTAAGCTAAAATTTATTTGCTATATTTAAAACTTGGTCCTTTTGGTACCATAAGAGGGCAATGCTGAGGTTGCAAAGAGATCAGGTTTGTTTCTCTAAAGACTTCTTGTAATGAGATTACTTACTAGCATTTGTCAAAGGATGAGCTTTAGTGTCATTTTTTAAACTCTATTAAATACTATAAAGCTAAGTGTAATTTCACTAGTGTGGTTTTATTTGTTAAAACATTCATGAGGGTGATATTTACTTATACAGACATCCACATACATGTACATATATATTTATATGTATATGTATGTGTATCTCCCCGGCCAGTGTTTTCCCCATACACCACAGTATCTTTCATAGTTGATAACTATGGGGACTTAAAAGTTCTATGCTTTGAGGAATACCAACCAATCATCTCACCTCTCCTTAGTAGTAGTATCATTATATATTATAATACATATCAACAGATATTATAGTACATGCATTTATATATATATGTACATGTGTACAATATATGTATACACACATGCATAAAATGACCAGAGGGTTCTTTCTACATGATAGTAATAGCATAATTCAAACTTGTAAAGACTTTGTTCTTTAGGCACATGTTCAATTTGAAAAACCTGTGTCCTTATTTTCATGGTTTGAAATGTCAAATGCCAAAATTGATCTAATAGTTACATATTCCTTCATCTAATTTACTCCAGGGCAAAGGATCTTAACCAAATCCCTTTTACAAAATATTGAAGCCTAGGGACCCCTTCTTCAGAATAATGCTTTTTAAATGCGTGAAATGTAATAAGATGCAGAGAAACCAATTATATTGAATTAGTGATGTCTTTTTTTCCCCATTCAAGTTTAATGTTGCCTTGAAATCTTTCCATGGAGCCCAGGTTAAGAATCTTTGCTCTAATAGTTTCACAAACGTAGGTCACTGACCTGCATTTGAATGCTATTTAGTTGTGTATATGGAATCAGACATAGGTATGGACAGGAAATAAGCCTGCCCACTTGGACCAGCTACTTCTGCTGCCCTTTCAGCCACCCTTGCCCTCAGTATGTTTACCTGCTGCTTTCCCCAAAACATCTTCTCTTGGTTTTCCCTCTTTCTGTCTCATACCACCATCTGCTCAGTTTCCTAGATTTAAAATCTCAATGTAGCCTAAGTTTTCATATCTGATCTGTACCATATCCTGTCAACTCTGGATTCTCACACATCGGATCGTTGATTTAGAGCTGGAGATGAACTGACAGGTCATTCACGCATATATTTCCTATATTTCAAGCAGCTTCTTGCTTCATGAACCCAGTGACTCAAAAATATTCCTCATTAGTCACATTTTCCTGTTTGGAAGCTCTGACTTCCTTAGAAAAATAATTAAGATTAGTTTCCTAAATAAGAAAGTTAGTTTAGCACAAGTACTATATTTAAATAACTTTTAATCATAGAGACAAGATGGTGTGGTGGAGAAAGTGCCAACTTTATCAACCTTTCTAGTTGAGAAAGGCAAGTGATCTTATTGAACTGGGGTCTTTTTGACTCTGAGGACAGCACTCTGGCCACCACCACTGTGGTCCTTCAACATCACTTCCTTTTCCTCCCCCACTGATGTCATCCTATTGCAGGCCTCCATTCTATTTCTGTGGCACATTGAACTCACACACTAATCCTTCACAGGTATGGATTGAGCCGTGTACATTAAAATTGTGTGATTCCTTAGCTTGGCATCTAAGGGTGTCCCATAACCCTGAGTGACTACATCTCCAACTTGATCTCACAGAGCACTCCTTTACCTACTGCAGGCCATAACCAAATCATATCTCTCTCTCTCTCTCTCTCTCTCTCTCTCTCTCTCTCTCTCTCCCCCTGCCTTTGTCGTGCTGGTTCCTATGCAGCAAACTCCTCTCTGATCCATCCTCATCCTTTGACTTTTTATTCATGATTTAAAACTTAATTAAAATTTCATCTTGGTGAAGCTTTCAAACATTTCCCTAACAATAAGGGTCACAGGTTCCCAAGATTTAGAACTGGAGAGGACTATAAACATCAAATGACTTATGCCCTTCCATTTAAAAATTAAGCTAAGGCTCACAGAAGGATTCCAGGGCTCTTTCCATAACACTGCTTGAATTATTATTATTTTTGTCTCAACCTGCCACTTAGTGTAAGGGCCAAAATTGGTATGGGGGAATTAATTGGGCAGCTCACAGAAACCACAAATCACAACCAATTCCTTACATCAGTTTGGTGAATTGCCCATGCAGAAACTCCCTTCACCAATAGAACTGGTCTATAGATTAGTCTCAGCACATGGTCTGAGGCATTGAGGGTCACATAACTAGTATATGCCTAAGATATGATTTGAACTCAGAACTTCCTGAGTTCAAAGTTGGCACTTTCTCTACCACACCATCTTGTCTCTATGATTAAAATAGTTCTTTAAATATAGTACTTGTGCTAAACTAACTTTCTTATTTGGGAAACTAATCTTAATTATAGTTCTGAGAAAATCAAGGCTTCCAATCAGGAAAATGTGACTAATGAGAAATATTTTTGGGTCACTGGGTTCATGAAGCAACAACCTGCTTGAAATAGAGGAAATGCTCTATTTGTTTCAAAACCAGAAGACTTTTAGTCATGCCAAAATGATATTAAAAGCATTCCTTATACCAAGGTAAATTTGTCTCTGATCTAAATTTAAATTGAATTTTAAATTAAATTTAAAATATTTTGGAAGTAGTTGATACTATCACCAGATTCCAAATGTTTAGGACATTGTTAATACCACCCCCCCTCCACTCCCGCAATGCACAAAGGTGTTCAAAGATTTAATCTATTTTGGGAAATCCCAGTGTGATAAGTCCCTCGACCAATGCAGCAGCTTATTCATGGTTCATTGCTTAGGCCCTAGGGAGTTACTTAAGGTAGATAAAGTTTAAGGGACCGGTTTAGCTTCAGACAGCTAGTAAGAATCAGAAGCAAGATTTGACTGCTAGCCCCACACTCACTATACCCACTGTGTATCGTGCTGCTTCTAATGGCAGACAGTAAAGTCTTGGTTAGCTATAGCTATGCTTTCAAAAACTGAGTATTATCATTTTAAAAATCACATGAAGGTACCTTCTCATGATAATGGGGCTTAGAAATTAACAGTAAGAACTACTCCCCCATACCTTTTTTTTTTTTTTTAAAGTAGACTTCTCTTGAATTAAGAAGTGAGGGAAAAAGGAATAAATAATGCTTCTATTTTCAAACCCCAACCCTCACCCAAGGTAAAAAGAGTTCCGAAGAGATTTGGAAAATCTTAAAAATCATTTAATCTGGAGCAGCTAAGGTGCACAGTAGATAGAGCATGGGCCCTGGAGTCAAGAGTACCTGAGTTCAAATCCGGTCTCAGACACTTGACACTTACTAGCTGTGTGCCCCTGGGCAAGTCGCAATCCCCATTGCCTCACCAAAAAAAAAAAGTCATTTAATCCACATTTGATTTTCCAATTGAGGCTCAAGGAGGTCAGGACTTGCTTACTTAACATGGGAAAGTAGCTTCAAATCCAAACCCTCTAGCTGCAAATCTCCTACCCATCACAAGAGCTCTTACCTGTTTTGGCACTTCTGAAAAGAAGCATTGGTCAGTATTCACCTACTTGGAGGTCACTGTTGCCAGACATGTAATAAATATTCTTTTAATGGAAGTGAATTATTATTATTAAGGGAGTTTTAATTCATGCAAAGCTTCCAAATGCAGTTAAGTGAGTAGTTTCCCCTGGTAATTCTATAATACAGAGAGGACTGGACTGGGAACCAGGAGGCTGGGGTCTAGTGCTGGCTTTGCTTCTTACTGGCTACATGACTTGAACAAATCACTGCCTCCTGAGCCTCAGTTTCCTCCTCTGTAAAAGGAATCAGGCTAAATGCCTTCAGAGTCCCCGCTGGGTACTACTTTATGTTCGGATATCTGGATAAGGCATTTTTGTGGGCCCTGCAGAAAGCTTCATAAGTTGCATATGCAGATTTGTATTTTGACCTTAACATGTTTGACTTGACAAAATTATGCCATGAAGTGGCAATTTTCTGCCAGGAGAAATAAGCACATTTAGAAAAATGAGTCAATAAAGTTCCTTTTCTAATCTCCCATGGCCATCTCTGACTGCCTAATTTTTTTTTAAAGCTAGTGTATCAGCTCTAATTTTTCATAGCTTTTTTATCTTTGCGTTTCCTTGAGACTAATTTGTGTTAAGGGAGATTGCAGAGAAAGATACATTTTGTGTTGATTCTTGCTCAAATTAAAAAATGCAATGTGACTTTTTACCCATTGGCAAGAGAAAATAAGTGAATTTCAAAGATTTGTGATTTCAGATATCTGTAATGAGTGTAAGTCTTCAAAATGTTAGGAAACTTTTTTTGTTTTTTTTTCTAAGAGTTTAGGAAAACTATAATTGATTGTATGGCCATCTAGTCAGATGGACCAGCTCTCGTTTATGGGTTTTCTTGGTAGAGATACTGGAGTGGTTTTCCAGTTCTTTCTCCACTCATTTTACAGATAAGGAAAGTGATGCAAAGAGGGTTAAGTGACTTGCCCAAGGTCACACAGCCAGGAAGTGTCTGAGGCCAGATTTGAACTCAGAAAGATGAGTCTTCATGACTAGGCCCAGCATTCTTTCCCCTGCACCACCCAGCTGCCCTCTTGGCTCTTCTAGAAGCTGCCAAATCGCACCGTATAGGGCAGCTAGGTGGTGAATGGATCCAGCACTGGCCCTGAAGCTGGGAGGACCTGAGTTCAAATCTCACCTTAGACACTAGCTGTGTGACCCTGGGCATTTAACTTAATCCTGTTTGCCTTAAACATTGAGGGCCATCTCCAGTCATCCTGATATATATCTTACCACTGGACCCAGATGACTAGAGGAGAGAGTGAACTTGGTGACTTTGTACATACAGTCCTCCCTCACTCAATAATCCAGTTCACTGCAAGTCACGATATCACCCCGATGTCATGGTCCTCCTCAAAAAGGAAAGACAAACAACAACAAATGGCACAGTCCATAGAATGCTCGGCCTGGAGTCAGGAAAACCTCAGTTCAAATCCAGACTTAGACACTTAATTAGCTGTGTGACCCTGGACAAGTCACTTAACCTCTCTCTGCCTTAGTGTCTTCAATTTATAAAATGGTGATGATACTAGCACCTATCTCACAGGATTGTTTTGAGAATAAAAAATATAATGAAATAATAGTTGCAAAGGTGTCTGGCATATATTAGACATTAATAAAGGTTTATTCCCTTCCCTTCTCCCTTTGCAACTTCTGCGCTCAAATAAAATGAATTTGAGTATCAATTAATGGTATTTTTAAAACTATAATGGATAGTCAGGGAGCTAGGTCATTAGAAGAGGTGACTACCCCCAAAGTATTGTGTTCAGTTCTGGGCATCCCATTTGAGGAACGACATTGAGAGGAGGGGCAGCAAGCAAAACGGTGAAGTGCCTCAAGCTGCTCTTCAGCAGATCAGTTGAAAGAAATGAGGATGTTTGTATACCTTGGGAGGGGGAAGAGGTAGCAGGGCAGATGATAGCTTTCTTTGAGCTTTTGAAGGGTGACAGTGTGGAAGGGGGCATTAGACTGTCTACTCCTCAGAAGTCAAGGACCAATGGGAAGTTGCAAAGAGGGAAATTTAGGTTTGATGTAAAGGTGGGGGTGGGAGGA
The DNA here is from genome assembly GCF_019393635.1 of Dromiciops gliroides. Lineage (NCBI taxonomy): Eukaryota > Metazoa > Chordata > Mammalia > Microbiotheria > Microbiotheriidae > Dromiciops > Dromiciops gliroides. Next base: position 46,928,099 of record NC_057866.1, read on the forward strand.
ACTTTACCCATTAGAACCATGTACAAATGGATGGGCTGGCCTGAGAAGCGGTGGATTTTCCCTTGGTAGAGGTCTTCAGACAAGGGCTGAATGACTACTTGCCATTTTAATGTAGAAGGGATCTCTTTCTGGGGCATAGGTATCACTGGATGGTTCCTGCAGTTTCCTACCTACTTCTGAAATTCAGCAAAGAGGAGTTTCATTTTAAATTAAGAATGGGGGCAGCTAGGTGGCACAGTGGATAGAGTACCGGCCCTGGAGTCAGGAGGATCTGAGTTCAAATTTGGTTTCAGACGCTTAACACTCACTAGCTGTGTGACCCTGGGCAAGTCACTTAACCCCAATTGCCTCACCAAAAATAAATAAACAAATAAATAAATAAATAAACTACACAGATGCATGTTTCGTTTTAAAGCTGTTTTTCTTTAATTTTGTGAATCAAAGGGGGATGCTTATTTTGCTGTCTTTATTAGCAAATCCAGTTCTGCTCCAACATACAGTGCTATATATAAGCCCATGCCACAATGAACTTACTGCACTATACGGCACAGCAAAGAGGGATTCACCCCAAAAACACACTCTAACCAGAAAACATTTTAAAATAACATGGAAGTCAAAAGAAGGCTCAACTGTACAATTTATTGTCAAAATATCAACATGGAAATTACCTGTGTGTATTGTACTAAATTAGTTGATCTGCAACTGTGCTTTTGTGAAACAATTCACAATCAGTTCCCAAAGGACATACTGGTAACTTTCAATGGGAGCCCCAGAGTATTTGGTCATATAAGTAAAGAGATGATCTTTAAGGCAATTGTCTAAGTGAATGTAAACTTATGGGAAGTGAGCTTCCAGGAAAACATGCTTATTGATGGTTGGTGTCTGATTGTCTAGCGACACACGATCACACTAACTTCCTCTTTTTAAAGCTTGATCAGAAATCCTGAAATGTGTCGAAAGTCTAGGATGCTCAATTTGTCAGAAACAGGGTAGATATATTCCACTGACTTGTACTTAAACCCTAAATGTTCTTTGTTGTTTTTTTTTTAATTTTTGTTTTGTTTTGTTGTTTTTTTTTCCTCTTAACAAGGTTCTGTAGTTACCTAGAACCAAGTCTTTTAAGACATTCTAAACATAATGTTCACATATTGAGGAGTAATGATTCGTCTAAAACTTGGCTAGTATATTTGATATTAGCATTTCACCTAAGAGGTCATTTTCTACAAAAGCTTTAGAAATAAATAGTGCTACATTTAATGATCCTTCAAGCATAATGCCATTGTCTGTCTGGGTTTGTTCCATTTCCGGAAGTCCTTTCAAGGCACGTGGACTACACTGACTACACGGGAGAAGTAAGTGATGTGGGCCTCTGTGGAAGTCCCTGGTGACCAGCTATGTTCATTTAATCTCCTTTTTGGCCTTATAATGGGCGGAGACCACCAGGTAATTATCTGGATTCATGTCCTTAAGGGTTGGTGATTTGCTCTGGATGGGAGAGGTCTTGCCGTCCACGCGGGAGATCTGGAGCATGCGGCAGGGGTCGTGTTTCAGCAAGTAGCCAGCAAAAGTTTCCCATCCTCCTCCCACACGGACCATGACATGCTTGTTGTGCAGCATCTAAAATGGTAAGACGGCAAAAATGGAAATATTTTAGTCAAGTAGCCTCGGAGACCTGGTGGAAGGGAGTATAGGACACCAGCCTTGGAGTCAGGAAGACCTACTTTAATGAAATCAGGTTTATTTCCCATCCCCTCTTCCCAACGTTCCTCCCATTCAAACCAATCACTAGGCACTTATTAAGCACTTGCTTTCTTCAGTGGATAGGGTGCCAGGCCTGGGGTCAGGAAGACTCATCTTTCTGAGTTCAGATCTGTTCTCATACATTTACTAGCTGTGTGACAGACCCTGGACTAGTCACTTGACCCTGTTTACCTCAGTTTCCTCATCTGTCAAATGAGCTGCAGAAGGAAATGGCAAACCATTCCAGTATCTTTGCCAAGAAACTGAAAATATGTAAAGCATTGCTTTAAAAAAAAAAAAGAGCTTGTGTCCTTGAGGAACTTGGCATTCTATTTCTGGTGGAATTAGGGATATCATTAAGGACAGTGAGGTGAGTCCTAACCAGAGAAACCTGGGAAAAGGCAAAGGGAAGATTTCAGTTAAATAAACGTCAGACTGAAAATATCCAGGTGTTAAGGGCTAAAATTCTAGCTAGTCTGTCTAAAATATCCAATGAGTGGTCGCCAATCAATTACAAGCTTTAGCAAGAGTTAGACTTTTAAGCATTTATTAAGGAGAATAAGAATTTGGTAAAGAGAGAGAAAAAGGCCTAGATTCCTATCTATTAAAGGGAGAGCACATTTCTAGCTCCCTTCTCCGCCAGAGTCCAGAGGAAAGAGCCTCAGAGTCAGCGCCAGTCTCTTAATTCCTCCTCCCACTAGTCCACGTCACTTCCTCCCGCCAAAGAAAAGACTCCTGGTCTTGCCCTCAAAGACCTTCGCTTCATGGGCAGAACTCTTCTACAGTAAGTATCCAGCAGGTGGCGTCATTCCAATCGTTACACAGGGTTCTTGGCATGGACTGTTAAGGGTTTTGTTCCCCTCTCCACCAAGCATTTGGGTCCTAGAGATACTGAGCCAAGAAAGACACAAAGTCTCTGACCTCTGAGAGCTTCTTTTCTACTGAGGGAAACCACACATACATATGTAAAGAGATTTAAAATACATGCAAAGGCTTTACAGAATAATCTTAAGAGGAACTTCTAGCCACTTGGGAATAAAAAGCTAACATTCATAGAGCACTGACAGTGTGCTAGCTGGGCACGAGCTAAGCACTTTACAGTTCTCTCATTTGATCTTCACAACCACCCTGGGATAATGGGTGCTATTATCATTCCCATTTTTTTTTTTGGCGGGGCAATGGGGGGTTAAGTGAGTTGCCTAGGGTCACACAGCTGGTAAGTGTCAAGTGTCTGAGGCCGGATTTGAACTCAGGTACTCCTGAATCCAGGGCCGGTGCTTTATCCACTGTGCCACCTAGCTGCCCCCATCATTCCCATTTTAAAGATGAGGAAACTCAAGTCTTCCCAACTCCAGGCCTGGCACTCTACCCACTGCACCACCTAGCTGCCCCTTGGACCAATTATCTAAACTCTCTAGGCCTTAGTTTTGTCATCTCTAAAATCTTCTGGTTACATTTCAGTCTGTCTATCCTCCCAATTTAAAAGAGGAGGACTGGATAAGCCAAGCTTTTTATCCAAAAGTTATGCATCAGTAATGGTGAAATTTAAGGTAATTTGTCCCCCGCCCCCCATCCCTCATCCTCACCGGCCTTGGCTTTTGGAGACTCTCTCTTTGCCTGATCCCTAAACTAACTCTGTGAGCTTCTTTGCCCTCCCCTTACCCTTACCCCCAAATTGTGAACTAAGACTTTTACTTTAATTACTCGATTCTTTTTACTTTTCTTTTTTTCTTCTTTGAATCCCCAGGGCCTAGTCCTGGGCTTGACACATTATCAGCAACTAATAAACATTGCTACATTTCTTGATTTATTAGAGAGGTTAGGGCATAATCAGGTAAGTCATTCTCTACTATTTTGTCAACTGTGAAATGCATTTTAGAAAACAGCAATCCTATGACTTTAAACGTACCTTGCCTCACTGTCTTGTAATGTCTTTGTTTCTCCCCACCAGCACCTGAACCCCAAGACCATAATGTAACCTAAGATGGCTGACTGTCCATTTTGGTACCTTGACTTCAAGGGACGAATTGCAGCCTGAAAAGAAAGCCATTTTGCTCCCACTAACTATAGGACACAATGAAAAATTCATAAGCCCTTCAAATGATCAATCGACAATAACAACAACAAAACCTCTTAAGAGGTCACCAGTCCACCAGGGAACCCATGGCCCTGGCTTTTGAATTATGGAATAATTGGATTGCAGGGAAGAGGCTCAGGGAAACACAAGGGAATTACACTAAGTAGAGGCATTAACATTTTAAGGTAAGATAGGAAAAAAATGTATTTTTTTCTTTTTCCTACCTAAAGCTATTAATTTGTCTTTGAAAACCTAAAGCATGTTAACCCATTCCGCACTGAATGAAGAAATCTCTGTTTATACTGACCACAAGAAAGGTAAATAGACTTTCTAATATGGAAAAAACACCAATCATTGATTGACTCCTTAAGCACCTTCAAAATGAGTTTTTTCATTAACTCTTCCTCTTCCTAAGGTGAGCGATTTTCCTAAAATGTTTCTAAGAATAAATGGAAATGATTTTTAGACGCAGAGTTCAACTTTAAGCTCCACAGAATCAAAGCCAGTAACTTAATATTTGCATGATCAAAGTTCCTAAAATGTTTTTCTTTCTTTCTTTTTGGATACTCCCCACATGAAACTACTTGGATTATTATTATTCCTGCCCTGCTCCAACGTGGATGAAGCTCCTAAGGCATTTCCTTGGGAATGAAAGCCTTTTATTGAGAAAACCACCATTTCAGGATATATAGTCCAACCTCCTTCCAGCTTTGAGTCTTATGCCCTTGCTACACTTGAATAATGAAAGAAAAACTTTTTTTTTCTTCTCCCTAACATTCTGCAGGTAATTACCTAATGCTTTAAAGTGGTATTTCTACCTAGAGACCACAAACCTTTTTACCAGTACATGGTCATTGATAACTATTACTCCCATATGTATCCTTTTCCATACTTAATTAGCCATGCAGGAACTTTGACATTACATCAATTCCCTTCCCTCTCAGGTCCTAATTATTGTCCAATCTACAGCTATTTCCATTTGGAGCAAAGTTTTCAGGAACCAGGCTCCCTCTGTTGTTCATTTCCTCCAATGCTCCCATGAAGAGAAGAAAACCTACCTAAATTTAGATCCTCTCAGTCCACAGGGACATCTTGTGTTTATCCATACCTTCTTGTCTAACCTAATCACTAGCTGTTTTTACAAGCTATCATAACTTAAGTGAAAACATTTTTTTTAATTTAGTCATCTACTCTTTAGAGGAAGATTATTAAATTAATTTATAGAGCAATGCAATCTCTTTATCCTCTTTTAACATTTTCCTAACAGAGCATATGTTCAACACTGGAGCTGTAGGGAATAGAGTTTATTTGCATTCTGTTCCATGCTATATTGAATTGGGTGAAAGCAGGTGTTCAATATTTCACCTAAAAGCCTGACAAATCTGGCTTGATACTAATGGGTACATAATCAAAAATGGGGAAAGACAGTATTGCACTCTGAGGCAGACCACTGTACCAAAAGTGAGGAAGACATGCATTCCAATCCTGCCTGCTGGGTAACCTTAGGGTACTCACTTAAGTGCTCTGAGTCTCAATTTCCTCATCTATAAAATGAGGATACATGTATTTTTATTGAAAGGTGGTTGTGGGCTCTAAATGAGAAAATATGGGAAAAACCCTTTGAAAACTTTAAAGCACTATATAGATGCCACCTATTGTGATAGAATATAAGTTCCTCAAGAACTGAAATGACGTTATCTTTTGTCTTTCTGTTCCCAGTGCCTAGCATAACCATTAGGTAGTATTAACTAACAAAAGCAGTCATAGGAGGTAGAAGGTGAGATGACTGAAAGGACAAGTTATTCTCACTCCCCTCCTCTGGCCCCCATCCTTGGAATGTGATAGTACCACATCATGACCCTTTTGATCATTCTTCCTGGGCTATGAAGCTAGGGATTCCAGAAGTTAGAGGTGAGGAAGAAGTACATTTTAGCACTTAGTACATTGCCTAGCACATAGTGGGTACTTAATAAAGGCTTATTGAGTGATTGATATTGGACAAAGGCATAGAGGGAAGAGCAAGTAAGCCAGTTTGATTTAAATGAGGATTTATATTTAAAGACTCAAATATAAGTATTTAAAGAGTATTGAGGGGCAGCTAGGTGGCACAGTTGATAGAGCACTGGCCCTGAATTCAGGAGGACCTGAGTTCAAATCCAGCCTCAGACACTTAACACTTACGAGCTGTGTGACCCTGGGCAAGTTACTTAACTCCAATTGTCTCACCCACCCCCCAAATAGTATGTATACAGGAGTGAGGCAAAATCAGTGTAAAATGATAAGTTTGAGTCATATTGTGAAGGACTGTAAATTCCAAATGGAAGAATCCACAATGATTCACAATAAGTCCAGACATATCAACTAGAACAGCCAAGAAGTTGACCTATAACCAATGGTTCTAGGCTATGATCTGACACAAGCTTGGTCAATATGATTAAAAACAGAAGGAAATTTTACTAGGGTCATCAACAAAGGATATATGCGCAGATAACGTTATACACACATGTAGATACACAGAACTTTTCATTTCTGTGGAAAATTATTTTACCCCTGTTACTTGATAAGCCTCCTCATTAACCTTCTCAAGGCTTCCAAAAGATCTGGGATTTTATAGAAATATATTTCTGTTGCCCTAATGCAAATCTTAACCCCTCCAAATCTTGGTGAAAAGTTTATGAGATACATTGCCCCGCACCCCCACAAGGAATCATCATATGTTGGATGTTGAACTGTCAGTAAACCTCTTTGAACTGAGCTAGACTCATCCTCAGATGACAGGCACTAAATATTTCACTTAGTCTGTTTAAAGAAGTCTTTCTTAGCAGGGCATGAATTCAACAGGCAGAGAGCCCTCAAGAACAATGGATTATCTATGTATCACAAGAAGATAGCAGTGTAGGTAGGACTTTTGTAGAGCTAGCTTTTTAAAAAAGTTGTGGGTTTTTTAAAAACATGAACTTGATCAATAAACATAAAGATTTCATATATAAGGAAAGTCAAGAAAAAGGCTTGTGTTAGAAATTGGCCTGCTGTTATGTGCAGATTGTTTTCAAAAGAAGTTTATATTTATAGATCATATATGTAACGATATATCATATATTGTACATATAGCATACATAACGATACCTATAGAACTATAACAATAGTTATACATATAGATGACATGCTATATAATATAGTATTATACATGACATCTACAATTATGTAGTTATATTTATAACATTTAATAAAGTAGTAACAAAATTACTCTACTTGGTGGTCTTTTCTTTACTTCTTTTTGTATCATTTTTTAAAAAATGATTAATGCTTTTTGTTTCTTGCATTGCTCTCACCACCCACTAACCTGCCACTCTCTTTCCAGAACAGAAGCCCTCAGGGGGCAGCTAGGTGGCGCAGTGGATAGAGCACTGGCCCTGGATTCAGGAGTACTTGAGTTCAAATCCAGCCTCAGACCCTTAACACTTACTAGCTGGGTGACCCTGGGCAAGTCACTTAATCCCAACTGCCTCACTAAAAAAAAAACCCCAAAAAAACAGAATAGAAGCCCTCCCTGATAATAAATATGCAGAATACGGCAAAACAAATCAACACATTGGCCAGGTCTGAGAACCATATGACAAAACGCTCCAAATCACTAATTATAAGAGAAATGCAAATTAAAACAACTGGGAGGATCCACCTAACACCCACAATATTTCAAAGATGACAGCAGCAGAAAATAGCAGTTGTTGTATGGGATTATTGGAGGACAGGAACACCAATGCACTGTTGGTATAGTTGTGAATGAATTCAATGATTCTGGAAAACAAATTTGGAACGGTACCCTTCCAAAGCACTAAACTCTACATGTACTTTGATCCAACAATACTACCATTAGGGGTATACCCTAAGAAGTCAAGCCTGAGGGTAAGTACCCTTACATACAAGAATACTTGTAGCAGCAGTTTATGGTATAGCAAACAACTTCAAATAAAAAAATGGGCCCATTAATTGGGAAATGAAGCTGTCCTCTTTCAAAGATGCAATATTATTTTTAACCACAGCATTAATATGATTAGTAACAAGAATTTATCAACTCCAACCTAGAAAAAATTTCCCTCTATTTTTGTGGCTCTTGATATTCCTTGTAAAGTCCCTTTACATTCTTCATTTCATTTCCCTCTCACAGGATTTAATTTCTAATATAAAAATAAAATACGTTTAACTAATATATTTTCTGAATTTGCCCATTAAGTCCCCAACATCTGTAGACACTACATACAATGTTCTTAGATCCTCATGTGTTTTATAGAATTAAATAGTCATAGGTCTACAATTGTAACAGACCTTGGAAGATACATAATCCAACCTCCTCATTTTACAAATGAAGAAACTGAGGTCCAGGAGGGTTAACAGACTTAACCATGGTCACGGAGGTAATAAGTTTTAGAGGTGAGATTTTAACCCAGCTTTTCTGACTCCCTAAAAGTATTCTGTAAATTGTAAAGCTCCGAAGAGTTTTGAGATTTTTGTTATTATTCTCATAGTGAGTACTTCTATTTCTGTTGTCTTCTCCTATTCTGACATATTCTTTTTTTTTTTTTACTTTATGCTTTATTCTTCTGGCTTGTTTTCTTGATATTTTCCAATATTTATAAACTTCAACATTTCTGCTAGTCCAAGCAGATCCCCAAGATCATGCTTGGTGATTATAGGCATTCTCATAGGTTCATTTGTCAACTACATGCCAATGTATTTGAAATTATATGCATTCTCATTCTCATAGGTTCATTTATCAAATACATGCCACTTGTTCAAACATTCATTTGCACCCCGACCGCAGCCTCTTCTCTGAGCTCCAGCCTACAATCTCCCACTGCCTGCTCAAATTTTCCACCTATGTGTCACATCAGCACCTCAAACCGAAATTGTTCAAAATCAAGGTCACCACCACCACCACCACCACTCCCCTACTTGCATCTGCCCTTTTTCTCAGCTTCCCTATTTCCTCATATTGTATCCTCTAAGTCACCTAGGCTTGAAATCTCAGGCATCCTTAACTTTTTCCTCTCTCTCAATACCATCCTACTCCCACAGCCACCAACCTCCCTAAGACCCTCAATGCTTCTTGATCAGATTTCTTCCTAGCCCCCTAACTAATCTTCCTGACATTAGTCCATTCTCTACAATTACTAAAAGTCTCCCTTATCCAAAAGTCTAACCCTTTCACTCTCCTGTTCTCAAAGTTCCAGCGGCTGCCTGGTACATATGTTAAAAAATAAGGTAAACTATTCAGTTTGGCCAGTAAAAACGTTTTATTTTCACCCTTGTTTTTATACCATGTTTTATTTTCTCTTTAGCACTGTTCCATCTCCCTAAACCATGGCACCTTCTCTTGTAACAAAGAAAAGCATTTAGGCAAAGGCAACTTATACAGTAAATGGGCTGGAGAGTATATTTAGTATTCCATATCCACAGTCCCCAACATATCTATTGAAAAGCAGGGATGTTGCATCCTTTATCAGTTCTGTGCGACTGAGATTGCTCATAACATTCCAGCAAGGTTCAACTTCAGCCTGACATTTACAGTTTTCTACAATCCTGGCCAACCTAAGTTTCCATTGTCATTTAACACAATTCCTCTTAACACACTTTGTATTCTGGCTAAACTGAACTATTAGCCATTTCTTGGTCCTCTCATCCTTCACCCTCCAATCTGTGGCTATTCATATCTGCATAAAGCCTTCTCTTCTTCCATAGTTCAGCCTCTATGCCAGCTTCTACATAAAACCTTCCATGATCTCAGAAACTAAAAGTGGTAACTCTCTCCTCAAATTGTACAGTAGGACTTTGCCTGGATTTTTCCTTTGCCCTTTGCCCTTGTATGACCTTTAGTTGTGTGCATCTTCATATGCCCAGTACCTAGTATAACTGGGTTTAGATTGTTTATAATGGTCCCTTGATTCTTTACATTTCTCTCCAGTTTGATCAAATATTTAGAGTAGTGGAACCATAGTGTGTTAAACCTTAAGAAACTGGAGATAATCTAATTCAAGTCTCTCGTTTCACAGATGAGCAAACAGGTCCAAATCCCTGTACATTGCCTTCTTCCCGTAATATGCTTTTCTCTGATGGAATTCATTTGGTCTTCATATATGTCTGAGGCTACTTACATTATTATATCCAGGTGATTTTGAGACCCCAGGAATGGAAAGGATAACCAGAATTTCATGTTGTGTTTTGAGTTGGAAGGGACTTTAGAGATGAGCTCCTTGAGAGCAGGAATTGTTCTCTTTGTAACATTTGTATTCCCCGTGCCCATCACAATGCCTAGCACACAACTTACTAACATTTGTGTATTGGCTTAATGCTTGATTTGGTTCAAGGTCTGCATTCTGGATTCTGGGGCTCAAAGAGTTGAATTCAAAAAGTTCCACAATATAAGAGTTGTAGTAGGCCTCAGAAGCCACCTGGTCCAACTTATATACGATCAAGAATTCCCTCTGTGGGCAGCTAGGTGGCACAGTGGATAGAGCACTGCCCTGGATTCAGGAGGACCTGAGTTCAAATCTGGCCTCAGACATTTGACACTTACTAGCCGTGTGACCCCGCGCAAGTCACTTAACCCTCACTGCGCCACAAAAAACAAAAATAAATAAATAAAAATAAATAAAAAAAGAATTCCCTCTAGAACATTCCACATCAGTAATTGTACAACTTTTACCCGATGACTTCTGCTGAGTTAGAACGACTGCCAACCAAGACAACCCATTCTGCTTTTAGACAATGCTACCAATTAGGAAGTGTTTCCTTCCATTCTAAATGTTCCTTTATAAAGTATCTACCCATTGTTTCAGGTTCTGCCTTCTTTACTGATGTAAGAACACCTTTAACCCTGTGCAGTGGGATCTAACTCAAATGGAAATGAAGGACACATATTGACTTAGAAAACCATGAATTAACATTATCTATCTGGTATCATATTTTTATTTATTTGGTTAGACATTTCCCAGTGTTTAGCATTTTAACTTAGTTTGGCAGCACTGGGAGGTACCCCAACCTACAAGGCATTCAAATACTTATAGCAGCTCTCCTATCCCCTTAACTTTCTTCTTCTTACACCTAAAAATCTCTACTTCTTTCAACCAATCCTCATTGGGAATGATCTCCTGTCTTCTTGGACACCTAAATAACATAGTAGATATAGAATGCTGGGCCTGGAGTTAGGAAGGCCTTAGTTTGTATGTGGTCTCAGACACTTATTAGCTGTGGGATACTGGGCGAGTCACTTAACTTATTTTTGTCTCAACTTTTTAAACTGTGAAATGGGAATAATAATAATAATAGCATTTTGTTTCTTGTATTGAAGATCAAATGAGCTAATATTTGTAAAAGCACTTTTAGCACTGAGTAGCTGCCTAATAAATGTGGATGCCCTTCCTTCTCTCCCTCTTCTCTGTGCCCCAGGCTTTGTCTCACAGTACAGACTGTCCAGCCCACTAAAAATGACTTATTCTTTCTTCCCAATTAATCTCACTTAATATACAACAATAATAACTTATCTTTTAAGAGTTTAAGCAGTCCCAGAATCAGCTCTTGGGCCCCGAGCAATGAAACTGCTTTTTAATTTGGTTCCACAGTAAATTAGGTGGACCTTCTTTTTTTGAGTTTGACACAATTCAAATTCTTCTGACTCCCCATTATGTATTTAAATAAAGTAAGTATTCCTGGCAGTATCAGAATTTGGCATCGCATTTAGGTCTAGGAAAAAGATGCCTTCTCAGACTCAGGCCAGCTCAATGACCACATAAAGAAAAGGTCCCAGTAAGTATAGCTCTGAACATTTCACCCTTCGAGATGATGGGAAAACTCTCCTGAAAACATTCCCTTGAATCATTCCTCCAGTCTAAAAGTTAAAATTGGACTTATCCTATTACTCTGGCTCTCACTCACAATAGATCCTTTTTAATAGCTTTTCTTTAATATAGGTGAGGTCAGTTAAGTTAATAAAAGAGCAATTTACTGGGAGACCCACTGAGGGCAAAGCATTCCTTTCCCCTTTAAAACTACATTACTCTATCCAAAGCAGGACAATTTCACTTTGCAATGGCACCTTGACACCCTTCAAAGCAAGATGTGCCACATGACTGAAGAGAAACAAAGTCTTTGCCAGCTCATTAAATGCCAGTTCATTAGTAAGTCATGCTGTAGGAGGAGACTGTCAACTCTCTGCTCCCACACATTCCAAAAAACAAGGGCGGAGGGGGGGGGTGTGTAAAACCCACATCCCCACACACGACCAGTAAATTATTTAACATCTGTTTTTAAAATGACTAACAGAGGACTAGGCTGATTTCCAATTTTTAATACCTGCTAATGAAAGAAAAACAGATAGAGGCGAGATCGTACAAAAGGCCACCAGGTGGCAGATTCACATAAATATATAGAGTGTCTAGCGGTGAAGGTTCAGTGTGAAGAAAAAGGTAGTTGGGGTTTGATTTCTAACATTTGAGACTAGAACAAAATGTCAGTCTTTTCAGACAAATGCAAAGCATATTGTTGTTTTTCCTTCACCAATATCCCTCAACCTTTGGCTGAATTTTGTTAAAATTAAATGAACTGAGTGGTTTTTTGCATAGCTTTTTTTTAAAGTACAGAGAATAGAATGCAAGTTATTAAGTACATAAATTATTGTTTTTTTACTATTAATGTTCCTTGCATGTAGTAGGTGCTTAATAAATGTTTATTGAGCCAAATTGTTTAATTGAAATCTTTTCTAAAGATGAGCACATTCAAAGGGAAAACATAGTGTGAGAATTAGGTAAAGGTTTCAACTCCACACAGTTCTTTGTCTTTATTTATAAAACATGGGGTGGAAATGTGTATCCAAAGCTTAAATGAAATGCCATTTGTTTAAACCTAATGCCATTTGTGTTTACTTTATGATAGAACTATATAGGTTGTATGCATTGGAAGGGACCTGGGCTCAGATTAGGAAGCTCATCAAAGCCAACATCCTTGTTTTTCAGGCAAGGTAACAGAAACCCAAAGACATCAAGCAATTTGGCCAGTGCCATCCAAGTGGTAAGTAAAAGAGCTGGCATTAAAATCTAGGTTCTCAGACCATAAATTAAGCAGTCTTTCCACTCTACCATAGTGCCTTTCAAACACAATACATACAAGAACATACTTAGAGTTATACTTGGATGGGACCAATCCAGCTCTCTATAAATGAGGAAAATGAAGCCTAGAGAGATTATATGACCTTGGGCAGGTCACACAAGCACCAATCAATGAATCAATAAAGTATTTAGAAAACATCTACTGTATTCCAGGGACAGTATTAGTGTTGTGCAGATCTAAGTAAAAAGAAGGAAACCATCCTTGTCTGGTAGGAGTTTAGGTTCAAATGGAGGCAATAAGTATGCATGTATGCATGCATATGTGCTTGTATATATGTATGTGTGTGTGTGTATATATATATGTATATATATACACACTTATACAAACATATACAAGATAAAAATAAAGTGAATGAGTGTAAATAAATACAAAGTAGTTAAGTACAAAAAAATTTGGGAACTATGATTATGGAAGAAATGGAACTAGCATTTGAGAGGATCAGGAAAGGCTTACTATACACAATCATACCTTATCAGCATCTTTTCCTTGAATATTTCCAGGTATGTGGAACTCCCTCCTTTAAGAATCAGCCCATTCCATCATTTTCCTAACATTTGCTACTCTGAGAAATCTAATTGCATGACTTGTTTTTTTTTTAAAAAGAATACCCTTTATTTTTATTTCTTTATTTTTTGGTGAGGCAATTGGGGTTAAGTGACTTGCCCAGGGTCACACAGCTAGTAAGTGTCAAATGTCTGAGGTCAGATTTGAACTCAGATCCTCCTGAATCCAGGGCTGGAGCTCTATCCACTGTGCCACCTAGCTGCCCCTGCATTACTTGTAAAAGAAAAAAAATTGGTCAGTACAAATACACTCCATAATAAGGAGGCTAAAGTTCCCCAAAATGTTCTCTTGTGTAGTGGGTGTAGATTGGAAGTCCCACCACGAAGTTATGCTGGACATGCTTCACTCGTGGGGCCAGAGTCCATACTCAGCCATGGAATGAAGCTCACCTAGGTGAGTGATGGAAAAGTGGGGGCAATGGGGAGGAAAAGGAGAGACAGGAATCCCTGCTCTCTCCATGGGACTTATAAGGAAAGCTGGCAGAGTCCGAAAATGATGCAGAGAGGGGGTGGAGCCTTTGTATATTTCTATATAGCTTACTGATAGGAAAAGTTCCTCCTACTCTAAGGCCAATCATTTTCTCACACCACCTTAGTCACAGGGACAAAGGGAACTCAGGGGACCAAGGCGACCACAGGGACTAAAACTTGTTGGATCACATATGTTCTTTAGTAAGATACTTGAACAACTATCTGACTGAAAGATGCCAAGAAAACATGCTGAGATCAATGGGAAGTGTTCCAGTCCACCCCCAACTCACTCACATGTTTACAATAGTCTCCAAGCATTTCCTTAAAGTGGGTGGCTTTAAATCAATCCCACTCAAGTCTTTTTCAAGGATCACAGTTGTTGTTGTTTTAAGCTCAGCATCTGGAGTCTCTGGGCCCATGCAAAACAGGTGGTAAAACAGTAATTATCTCGCCTGATCAGGAATTCACAATGCTGGGTTCTGACTCCGGAGAGATCAGAGGACCAAAGGAATGAGAAAGGAGAGAACATGTTAATCCCATGGCAAGAAAACAGGAAAACAAGAGGAGGAAGAAGACTATCTGGTCCCATGAGAGATTAGTCTATTCTAGCAGAGGCTGAAGGGAGCACCTGCTCTATGCTGTTGCCCCATATGAGTGTCTAACAAACATTGCCTAATGTCTAATCTTATGGATGGCGAGGAACCAGAATGTTAGGGGGTCCTTCAGAGCTGGAAGTATTCTAACAGAAGCTGCCCTTCAGGCAGCATCTTCTACAGGGCATTTTTCCTTATCCTCCCAACTGCTAATGTCCTTTCTCCCAAACATTTTGTACCTGTAAATGTCCACATACATATGTACATATGTTCATGTTTACTCTATTTATGTGTGTGATGTATACACACATATATTTACACATATATACATATGTACATAATATATGCACATCTTCTCACATTTATTCTGTCTTCTTAAAATCATGGAAGTTTGAATTTCTTCCCAGAAGTCACTGCATCCTGGGCCACCCTCTGCAGCAGCAGGTCTACATTCTTGCATGCTCCCCAACAAATTGAGGCTAGAGAAAGAATAATAAAGGATGATATTCCCTTATCCTTTCTGCTACTTTTAGGTCACCACCAGCAATAACTTTTAGACCCTTTCTGGCAGCTGGGTGATTCAATGGATAGAGCACCAGCCCAGTAGTCAGGAAGAACTGATTTTAAATTCTGACTCAGATACTTGCTAGTTAGGTCATTCAGGACAAATCACTTAACTTCTCTCTGTCTCAGTTTCCTCAAATGTAAAATGGGGTTAATAATAGGATCAAATGGAAAGTATTTGTAAAGCACTTAGCACAGTGCCTGGTGCATAGTAGGGACTTTAATACTTATTTCCCCCCACTCCAACCCCCATGCAATCATGCAGTTCTCACTTAATTACCAATCCCTATTTAATGATACTTCATAAGACTTCTACACCCCTTCAGATGTTTCCTCTTCAATCCAGATGTGAGAGTAAGGTTCTAACATTACAACCCCTCTACCCCCACCTTCTTACTCTGTATTAATTCTTCTTTCACAGCCCATCTTTATAAGACAATTGCGCCTTTTTACCTTTTCCTACCCAATTTTGCTTTTATAGAATCACCCCATCATACACAATTCAGCCTCAGACTTTCTTTCAAGCTACCTTAGTAATGATGATAGTTTTAAGATTACCGATAACATTTTCACATATAATAATCTTTGTTTATGTAATCTGGCTTCTGACTCCATTGGTCATTTGAAACTGCTCTCCCCAAGTCTAGAATAACTATTGACTGTTAAATCCAATGACCTTGTCTCTATTACCCGGATCACAAAGTGGGTTTTGTCATTGTGAATCACTCATTCCTCCTGCATATATCCTTCTCACTTAGATTCTATGATTCTTCTGTTCCTTTTGTGACCATGTTTTCCCTTTCTTCTTTGCTAAATTGCAATCTCTGTCCTGTCCCTTATCCAGAGGTGATCCCAAGTGCTCTGTAACGATTGGAATAACGCCACCTGCTGGATACTTACTGTAGAGGAGTTCTGCCCATGAAGGGAAGGTCTTTGAGGGCAAGACCAGGAGTCAGGAAGTGACGCGGGCTAGTGGGAGGAGGAAGGAAGAGACTGGCGCTCAGTCTCGCGCTCTTTTTCCTCTGGACTCTGGTGGAGAGCGGAGCTAGAAATGTGCTCTCCCTTTAATAGATAGGAATCTAGGCCTTTCTCTCTCTTTACCAAATTCTTATTCTCCTTAATAAATGCTTAAAAGTCTAACTCTTGCTAAAGCTTATAATTTATTGGCGACCACTCATTAGATATTTTAGACAGTTTAGCTAGAATTTTAGCCCTTAACAGATGGCTGACCACGAAGAGGAAAGCTGAACCTCACTTCTGATCTTCCGGTTGGGTAAGAAATTTTCCCTACCCTAACCCTTTAAATCTTAAGTACTGCTGAATTGCCTGGTGTTTTCCCTTTAAATTTTTTCAAATGGACCTTTTAAACTCCCTAATTATCCTATTTTTGATTTTAGTCTGTTTAACCAGACAAATGGGAGATAAGATCATGTTAATGCTTTGTTTTTGTGGATTTTCTATTTTTCTTTTTATTTTTGTTAGAAGAGCCAGCAATGTACTCCCACAAAGAAATATCTCCCCCTCTCCCAACCATGCTTTTTCAGAGAAACCTGAAGAGATTCCTGCAGCTTTTCCCAGTTCTAACACTAATTGTTGCTCTAATTTTGCATGCCTGGAGGCAATGACCCACCCTCTAGAAGCTTTTAATCCCCTAGCACCTGGAGGCAAAGTGGGGGAAGAGGAATCCAGGCCTGAGTTCAAAATCAAGTCGGATTCAAATTGTGCTGGTCCCTCCCCTCCTCCCCAGACCCCACCCTCTACTCCTCCTATGGCCAAGCCCATTGCTTCCCCTGCCTGGGAAGTCCAGAGATCTGATGCGCATGCTCAACTTTCTGTAACTACATTTGCAGCTTTAGGCTCAGTCCCTTCCCCAGCCTGGCTGTGCTTCTGAGACAACCTTAGAAAACCCTTTAAATTCCAGTTATGCTCGTTTTGTTCATAATTTTGCTAACCTGCTTTTGTCTTTAATTAGTAATCTTATAAAGCATTTGTATGGTGAAAAGACTGACAGACAATATAGAGGGGTTAAAGAAGAAAAACTTAAGCCGAATAAGAATGACAATCATCAACATAGTTCAAGACTCCGCTTCTTTTGCCATGGAAGGGTATATATTTTACAGAAATGTAGAAGTAAGCAGCAAGGTATTGATATGAGTATTGGGGATTTTAGATATCGGAATCAAAAGTGTTCTAAATTCACTCAGATTATTAATAGTATCAGTTCAGAGGTTACATAGGATTTCTATGCTATTACATATACATTTTGAAATTAATGGTATGGGTTTATTTTCATAGAGATTTTAATGCTTTTGAGATTGTGTCTTATACTTAGTTTCTAAAACAAGGAGAATATTTGTAAAAGCTTTTTATAGTCATATGATCAAGTTTATATTTTATAATACTCTTATTAATATTAAGTTCACATTCATTTAGACTTCCTTAGTTTGAATTTCATTGTCTTTTATTGTTCCATGTGTATTTTCTTCTATTCATTTGTCTATCTAATTTTGAAACATTGCAAGATGGTTTTGATTTCATAATACAATGTTAATTCTAGGAGTATTGTGCTCCCATATTCTGAGTTGTTTGTTTTTGTTATTTTTTCTCAACTGATTATTTGATCAAACTCTTTAAAGCATTTCCGTGGCAAATTGGTTGCCATGGCAAGTGTAAATTGATTCTAGAAGTATTATTTTTGATAAGCATATTCCCCCAAAAAAAAAAAAAGAGGGGGAACATTTGTAAAAGTTTTCTATTTTCAAAAAAAAAAAGTTCTTTGAGATTCTGTTGTGCTTTAACTTGTATTTAAGTATGTTCTGATTTTTCACAAAAGTAATTGTATACTAAGTAAAAAAAAGGGTATTATTTGAAATTGTTGCATAATTATATATTATATTTTGAGTCAAGATGTATTCACATTTTTTGCAATCATTTATTATCCTCAATTTTTAAATCCATATGAGACTTGGATTATGGGAACTTATCATTTAAGACATTAATTGCCTTTATTCTGAGTTATCAGATGCCAGTTGGCCAAGATGCCATCCAATCACAAGAGGAATACATGCAAGAGCAGACACTGAACTGTCACATGAGGGGAGACATGCATGAAGTCAAGGTATGGCCGAGGGAACGGCTTTTGACAAATGTTGAGGTTGGATTCTCTTGGTTTAATATTTTGTTCTCTTTTTCCCCACAATATTGTACAGATGGCTGGAAGTATTCATCCCACCCATCTCACTTCTCCACCTGGCTTCTATGCTCCCTCCTATATGCCTGATGCCATGGACATCTGAATCCCATGCATCTGATTAAGTCTGACTCAGTTTCTTCCAATATGTTCGGTGGCATGGACATATATTCCATCCACCTATTTTAAGCCTGGCATACTGTATGGGCAGTACATATTGCTCAAGTGTGGGAATGCTCATATCCCATCATTTCTCTGTTCTTTTATGGTAACCCCCATAATTATCTCAGGTGTCATGATAAATACAGTGTTGAATTTGGCCTTGACACCTGTTACCAATTATATTAGATTTTCTAATTTCTCATAATGGCATGAGGATAATTAGGCAGATGATGCAAAAAGTGATGAAACAAAGATAAAAATTATTTTTAAAAATTAATATCGCAGCAATTGTCTTCTCAATTACCCTCCATAAGGGGGGACTATAGTAAGATTATAATTTTAAAGAATGTTTCAATTTTTGTTTTATTATATGTTTCATGTGTAACAACTAAGATTCTGTATTCCCTTAGACATGTTTTTGAGAACTTTCATTGTTTGATTTGATTATTGACAAAGCTGTTTTAAAGTTGTGTTAAGCTCAATTTTGTAGGAAATTTTCCTGGCTGATTACCAGTATCCACACATCAACCCCTGAAAAGACTTCTATTCCACGACTACACCTAGAGGACATCTGAGAAAAGACTTTCAGAGACTTTAAATGAACAGTTTTGATTTGTTCTTTTTGTTGGTTTTTTTCTCTTTCTGTTATAATATACACCATCTGTAACATGTATTCTCTGCAGAGGCCCTCCCTTTGCAAGACTAATGTCAAAGCGTCGGTTCATGAGGACAAAAAAAATCGCCCCTCTGGACAAAACTTTCCTCTCTTCCTTTTCTATATTGTTCACATATTATTAGTTAGCAATAGTTATCATATTGTTTTTACTGTTCCGTCAAGGAAACATTTTGTTTCTTGAGGAACAACAGGGGGGACTGTAACGATTGGAATAACGCCACCTGCTGGATACTTACTGTAGAGGAGTTCTGCCCATGAAGGGAAGGTCTTTGAGGGCAAGACCAGGAGTCAGGAAGTGACGCGGGCTAGTGGGAGGAGGAAGGAAGAGACTGGCGCTCAGTCTCGCGCTCTTTTTCCTCTGGACTCTGGTGGAGAGCGGAGCTAGAAATGTGCTCTCCCTTTAATAGATAGGAATCTAGGCCTTTCTCTCTCTTTACCAAATTCTTATTCTCCTTAATAAATGCTTAAAAGTCTAACTCTTGCTAAAGCTTATAATTTATTGGCGACCACTCATTAGATATTTTAGACAGTTTAGCTAGAATTTTAGCCCTTAACAGCTCTGTCTCATTCCCTTCCTAATCCTTTCGAGCCACCTCTTCCATATTCTCCTCAACAATGACCTGGCCACTTCAAATACATTCATTCTTCTCCCCACCCTCTCTAGTGGCAGATCAATGAATCATCAGCTCCACCACTGCTCCTGGATGAGGTTTATCAATCTACTCTATGACCTCACTCACCATTCTTAAAACTTTCTGGACCAAAGTGGTCCTTTGTGGCCACCCCTAGCCTATGAGTGTTCCGCCTCCCACCCATTATAATGGAAACTCCTTGAGGGTATCTGCCACTTTGTTTTTGTATTTGTGTCAGCAGTGCTTAGCACATTACTTACCATATAGTAGTTGCTTAATCAATGATTTTTCATTCATTATTTCATTCATTCATTCTCGCTGTCTATTTTACTGATGTCATCAGCCCTCAGTTGGGTTCAATTGCCCCCCTATACAGATAACTCCATATTCTCCATACCTAGTATTCAGTTCTCTCCTGATCAGAAGTCTCACTTCATTGGTTACTTGGCAGACATCTCAAATTTAACATGTACAAAACAAAATTTGTTTTCTCTCCTACCATTATCATTCTATCTCCACATTTCCCTGTGTCTGAACATAGAATGTCACAACCATTCTTCTTAGTGACTTCAACTCTAATCTCTTCCCTTCACTTTTCTTCCTTCCTCCTCCTCCTTCTCTGTCTGTCTCTGTCTCCATCTTTCTCTCTCTCCTCCACATTCAGATTTTTCTCTCCCCCCACCAAATTCATATCCAGTCCCTTGCAAAGATTTGTCAATTCTATCTCCATATCTTTCCGATTTACCATTCCTCTCTACTCTCCTGTTTTGGCCATCACTCCTTGCCTGGGAATGTGTAGTGTTTGCCTCCTAATTGGTCTTTGTGCTTCCATAGTCCCACTCCCTCTCCAAACCATTCTCCACACGGTTGCCAAAATAATCCTTCCTAAAGCACGTCTAATCATGTCACTCCTCTGTTCAAGAAACTTCAGTGTCTCCCTATTGCCTTTAAGATAACATACAAATTCTTTAGATTTGCATGTAAAGCCCTTCACAGTATGACTCCACTCTATCTTTTGACATTTTTTTTTTCACTTTTCTTCCATTTATAGCACCTTCCACTCAAACTGACCTATTTTCCCTCACCTAACAGTGACATTCTGTCTTCAACTATTTTGTCAGGAAGACCAGAATTCAAACACAGATTCAAACACTTAATAGCTGTGTAACCCGGGGCAAGTCACTTATCCCTGTTTGCCTTAGTTTCCTCATCTGTAAAATAAGCTGGAGAAGGAAATGGCAAGTCACTCCAGTATCTTTGCCAAGAAAAACTCAAGTGGGGTCATGAAGAATTGGATACAACTGAAACAGCTGAACAGATACAAGTCCATCACTTTACACATGAAGAAAGAGAAGGAGGTGCAGGGGAGTTTGGTGACTTGGTCTTGAGCTATGGTCTCTGACTCCAAATCCAGTGCTTTTCCCACTGGAACACTGACCAATAAGCATTTCTTGTGCTCCTATTATGTAATGGAAGCTGTTGGAGGAGATGAAAACAAAACCATCCCTGGCCTCAGAGTCACAGTATGAAAACTGACCAGGCTAACACCCACTAGAACATGATGATAAATAAAAACCCACTGCTCTCTCTGGAGAATTAATGGTGAAAAATAAAAGCTAGCTCATCCTAAAGGACACGGCCATAGTTGGGAGACATTTGGACTATTGTGCCTAGTTCATGCACCTGCAGTTTTTAAGAAGGACTTTAAGGAAGCAGAGGACAGAGGAAAGCAAGGTGAGCGGGCCACCATACTACATGAGGAACAGGACACAGAATAGGACGCGGAACTGCAAATGTTTAAGTCTTCTAGACTTAAAATCAGAGACCAGCATTATGACAGACTGTCTCCAAACATCTGAGGGCTTATCCTGAAAACAGACCTAGAGGAAATGTCTACCAAATAGTGTGTACTGTCAGGTACCTCATAATAGCTGTTATTATTTTTTTTGGATAATTGCTTTTCTTTGTTAAAAAAAAAAAAGTCTGAATGAGAAAGGGAGGAGGACAGGAAAGACATTTGTTTTCCTTCCCAGAAGAAATGATAAAAACAAAAGACTTTATAGTTCTAGAGGACTGAATTGGGAATCCATCAGCTTGATGACGAACATCCGAAGGTCCAGGTGATGAATTCTTATTTACGTTCTAATATGACCTGGGTTCAGATCCTTCCTATGACATGATTATAAATTACAGGACAATTATTTTTATCCCTGGAAAGTGTTTCCTTACCAGAAACTCTTTACCAGCGAAGACACAGGTCACAATAAAACAAAGAAATAATATAAGAAATGACATAGGGTTTCGGTCTCATACGAATTTAAGCCAAAGTGCAGAATGATAAGGCAATAGCTAAAAGAAATTGGTTATAATATCTGTTGTGGGTGATAGTGGGGCTCTAACCATTGTGCTCATTCATGTCCACCAAGGTTGGTCTTGCCATGATGTCTGTTCAAAGACATAATAGATTTACTCTAGTAATGGGCCCTGAACTTTTGTGAAAGAAGGGAGAAAAAATATTAAAAGAGAAATTCTAGATTGTGCTTGTGGAAATTTTAATTAAGGCTGCAATTCAAAACTGAACAAAAGCTGGCTGCAGCGGCACTCCAACTATGACCTGGTGTAATGGCTGAGGCTGCTTGTGTTTCTAGAAACAGATGCTATTTGAAAATTGTCATGATGTCCTTGGGTTCCTTTTAATCCATTTCTCACAAGGAAGGTCCTTTAACGACACCCCAAACTCCCAGTACAAAGCAAACCAACCTTGGTTGCTTAGTGACACTGGAGTGCCGAGGACAAAATGCCTTTGGGTTTTCAAAGGCTCATCCAGAATGGGCCTTCATCTCTGCACATGGTGTAATAATTAAATGAGCTAAGGACAGGAGCCTCCATACTAAATGTTTCTATGAAATATCTCAGAATAGAATCTATTCATCAGTGTGTGACAATACCTGGCTCTTTCTCCCACTCACCATTTCCCCCAGAAGAGTACTTATGATCGACTTGGTTTTTTCCCCCCTATCCTTTATCCCTGCTTCTTTACTCAGAAGAATTTAATGGACCTTCCAGGGTTGTTTTTTCTATTTGTCTAAAAATCATGCTTCCTTGTTCATAATTTGGGGGTAACAAAGTCTCAAATCCCCTGAGCTAATTAAATTGGCCATTAAATGTTACTGGCATTAAAGCCCTCCATCGTATGGTTCTAACCTGCTTTGCCAGGCTTACTGAACAGTACACAATAACATGATTTCCTCCTTAATTAATTGGTCTTGTCTTTTGAAAGTGTTTCTTTTCCACTATATTTCCTACTGTTCAGGCAATACCATCAGCGTTGGGAGAGGAAGGTAAAAAGAAGGGGAAAGTTAAGATGCTCGGTGAAGACAGTTCTGGAAGGAAGGCCCTTTGCAGAGGTTTTTGCTTGAAGGCCTAGAATTTAAACCTATACCTCTGAATCAAGCTATTCTCTCATTCTAGTTTTGTTCTATGCATAATTTATACTCACATACAAAAACAATAAGCAACAAACACATTATTAGAATAGCTCTGTCGCCTCCTTTTATATAAGAATGAGCAGAGGCAAGAAGAAATATGCAAGCTATTTGTCTCAACAGAGCATTCCAGTTTCTTTCTGGTGATTTTTTTCCTTTCCTACACATTTTAAAAACTTTCTTCTCCTCAATGCAAGCTATCTTTTGCCAAAGATATCTTTTTTTTTTCTTTCATTCTCACAGTCAGTTGCCCTGATGGAAAAAAGGAACATAAGAAATGCTCCCCGTCCCAGGGAAGAGGAAATCTTGTTTTCTTTGTTCCCAGAGGGCAGAATTATGACCAATGCAGGGAAGTCAAAGAGGGTTAGATTTTGGATGAATAAAAGTGAAATTCTTACTAACAATTACAGCTGTCCCTAAGTGAAATGGATTGTTTTGAGACTAGTAAATTCCCTATCAACAGAGATATTCTAATGGAGGCTGGATGACCATTTGTTGCCGGTGTTGGAAAGGAATTACCACACAGCAATGAGTCAGATGTGATCATTTTTGTGATCCCTTCTAACCTTAAGATTTTGTAGTTCTATAGAGTAATGCGAACTTGAAAATCTACATGAATTCTCTATATTGGACACTAGAGGGCATGCCTTTCTTTCAAATCTGTTCACCTCATCTCTAAGTGAACACAACAGGTAAGATGTCCAAAATCAGTTTCACTTGATGGAATTGGTGTCATAAAACTCTAGAAGGTCATTTAAAAATTTTTGTTTACACGCAAGTTTTCAACAACACTTATGAGAAATAAAACAAAGCTATTCAGCAGTTTCTAAGTACTACAATCAGCAATTCCTGCCACTGCCCCACCCTCAAATACCCTGAGCTGTGATTAAGGGAAAGATAGATATAGAGATAGAGATAGAGATAGAGATAGAGATAGAGATAGAGATAGAGATAGAGATAGAGATAGAGATAGAGATAGAGATAGAGATAGAGATAGAGATAGAGATAGAGATAGAGATAGAGATAGAGATAGAGATGATAGAGATAGAGATAGAGATAGAGATAGAGATAGAGATAGAGATAGAGATGATAGAGATAGAGATAGAGATAGAGATATATAGGCAGGGGGAGGGGGAAATGCTAGTTATATAAAACCATCAGATAGAAAAACAAGCAAACATTACCCAAAGGATCTTTTCCTTTTTGACGAGATACATTTACTATCATTTTTCACCAACAAAATTTTCATTTGTAACTTAATTGCGTTAATCAGATAACTGTCTTCCACTGGTACCCACTGTGTCTGCTGAAAAGGATTATAAAAGGAAGTAAATAACTAAGTGACCTTTAAGGCCCATTCTAACAGGAAGACTCGGGGACTCTTAGATATGGTTGTTACACTCTAGGATACCTAGTCAACTAACCAGTCAATGGGCAGTGCAGGCATGTGGGGCACAGAGGTATGGTGAGAGATAGTTAAAATGAAGATAATTAACAGACTAATAAACATATGGTGTTATACTGTATCTGTACCCAAAGATGGGAGAGATGAAGGATAGGGATGGAGAAAGTTTGAGTGATGGAGGAAAGTGGCATTTGTTTTAGAAGGATTGATGGGAACAATGATTGCTGAAGGTGTTCAACCTTTAAAGAGGTGGAAATGTTGTATGTGATGGTTTGGAGGCTGAAAAATGTGACCCATGGACAACATGAAGGCAGCATTCTATAATCCTTTACCTTTCCTCAATAATAGACATGTTGCTCCAAACATTTGAATCGGTACATGTCCAATGCTTAAGAAAATGGGAATGCAGGGGCCGCTAGGTGGTGCAGTGGATAAAGCAACAGCCCTGGATTCAGGAAGACCTGAGTTCAAATCTTAATTCAGATGCTTGATACTTACTAGTTGTGTGACCCTGGGCAAGTCACTTAACCCTCATTTACCCACCAAAAAAAATGGGAATGCCTTGGTCATGATTTAGACAGATCCTATAGAAATTCTATAGGACTTGGAGCATTTGGGGATTACTTCTCTTTGCATGACCTAACCAATGAATTCTTCATTTTTTACCACTTTAGACCAAGAATGAATTTTTAAAGTCGTCACACAAAAGGATACTCTTCCTGACTCCCTAATAACAGGACATCATTTTTGGAAGTGCCTTTCCAATACAGTCAATGAAATTCCATGGATCTATCCTATATTTTCTTAGCCAATACTTGCCATGACCATATGTTAAGAACAGTTTTTCTCTGTGACAAGTTATCTGGAGCCCATAGGTGGCTGCATCCCCTACTCACTGTCCCTCCAGAATTCCCTATTTCTATTCATGATGTCAAAATTCTCCTCATCACCCACGAGTCATAGGATTACAGAGTATAAAGGATGAGCCCAAAAAGGGAAGCTTGAGAAATGTTTATAACCAGATGGCAAAACTAATAGAAGATGTTCTTTGCATATAGCTGCATAGACTCACTGATACACATGGTAATTACTTAATATTTATGTACCATAGATACATTTGTCTATTAGGCAACTAGGTGGCACGGTAGATAGAGCACTGGGTCTGGAATCAGGAAGAGCTGGATTCAAATCTGTCCTCTGGCAGTTACTAGCTTTGTGACCTCATATAAGTCACTTAACTACTTTCTGCCTTAGTTTCCTTAACTGTAAAATGGAGGTAATAATAGCACCTGTATCCCAGAATTGTTGTGAGAGTCAAATGAAATAAAATTTGTAAAGCACTTAGCACAGTGCCTGGCACATAGTAGGGACTACAGAAATGCTACTTATTTTTATGTTCAGCCATGCGCTATGTGGCTATGTGACTACTTGCACAATCATCTGTATATGTAGGTATACTTTTATGACTGTTCTATTATTACATAGATGACCAATATAATTGCAATACATTGTTTTAATTAATCATGTGCATATGCTTTTGTGGATATGCATGTACTAGTGTAACATGAGCATATAATAAATCTTTAATGTAATTTAGAACTGTGGTCACTAAAGAACCATCCAGAATTTGGCACTGTGAATGAGTATGCCCAAATACACCCAAGCTGATTTGTTGGGGACAGCAAATGTTTAGCTGGGGGAAGAATAAAAATGAGTTGGTAAACAAAACCCCAGCACCTAAGCACAGCAAAAGGTCTCATCCTTTACAATGAGATTATAAATTCAAAATTGGAAGGGGCCTTAGGGACCACCTAATCTAACCTTTCCATTTTGTAGATAAGGAAACTGGGGCCAAAGGAGGTTGTTTTTTGACTTAGACCTGAAGTCTAATCCTTCTTTCACACAAAAGCCCTTCAAGTATTGAAAAAAAGATAGCATGTCCCTCCAAGACTTCTCTTTTCCAGGGTAAATATAGCCACTTCCTTCACCTGATCATCAAGACATGATCTGAAGGCCCTCTGCCATCTTGGTTGCCCATCTTTGGATACTCTCAAGTTTATTAATAGCCTTCTTTCATCCACTGGGCTCAGAACTGAACACAAAACTCTAGATAAGGTCATAGAAGGAAATATTACAATAGGACTATTATTACCAGTTCATTCCTGGAAGTGGTTGCCTTCTTAATGAAATCCAGGATCACATCAGGTTTGGGTTGTTTTTTTTTTTATTTTTTGGTGTTGTTTTTTTTGGGGGGGCTGCCACATACTTTGCTGACTCATTCTGACCATGTAGTCCACTAAAATGGCCAAATAGTTCAGAGCAACTGTTAACCCTGCCTCCTTCATCTTGTATTTGTGAAGTGGATTTTTTGTTTTGTGTTTTTGTAAGTACAAGAATTTGATTTTATCCCTATTGGACTTTATAAGATCCATACCAATGGTGTAGCCTTGTAAAATCTTTCGGGGATCCTTACTTTGTCATCTACTGTTTGAGAGGAGTAATATTTCCTAGACTGGGGATAGCTTTTTCTAAGTCCCTAACCTATGCAGATTAGGCATGCGTTATGTTCCCTTAAAAATATTCCTACGTCTCTTACCACTATGAATGATGATGGTGATGAGGTCATCGCTAGTACTTATATAGCCCTTTTTAAGTTTTTGTAAAGTGCTATACCTATGTTATTTCATTTGATTCCCCAGACAGCCCTGTGAAGTAGCCACTATTACTATCCTCATTTTACAGATGAAGAAACTGAGGCAGAGAAAGGTGAATGACTTGCCCAGTGTCACCCAGCTAGTAAGCGCCTGAGGCAAGTCTTTCTGAACCCAAATCCAGCACTCCATCCATTATATCACCTCCAGCTACTTTCTCAGGCTTCTTACTACGAAGCATCATGACAAACAGGGAGAAAGGGAAGCTACATTCAATGGAAGCAAGACTGTCTCCTCATTGAGTCCCCCTTTCCATGCCATAGCTAAGGTGCCCTCTTTTTGTTACCTGCCAAATGTTCCCCAAGTGTTTTGTTCTCCTCTAATCCTGAGGTACCAGAAGAGCCTGGTCGGAGCTGGCTTCCCACACAGTGGGCTAGTTATCCGTCCCAGCTCTGTGTCATTAGCTAATCTGATAAACATGCCTGCTATGACTTTATCCAAATCATTGGAAGCAATATAAACTAGCACAAGGTCAAGCCCAGATCCCTAGGACCATCCTCTGGATACTGCTAGCCATGTTAACAGTGAACTATTAACAACTGCTCACTGAGTCTTCTCTACATGAACAGTATGAGAAATTGTTTCCAATGTTTTTTCTATTATCATGACTTAATTCCCTGGTTCAAGTCTGCGTTGTTTTAATAATCAAAACAACAATAAAAATACTCATCGGTATTTATATAATGCTTACTATTATATGGTACCAGGTAATTTGCTAAAGGATTTAAAATTATTATTTTATTTGCTCTTCACAACAACCATGGGAGGTGGGTGCTATTATTATCCCCAGTTTACAAATGAGGAAACTGAGGCAGAGTTAAGTGACTTGCCCAGGTTCACAGAGCTAGCAAGTGTCTGAGTCTGGATTTCTGTCTTCCGGACTCCAAGCCCAGCACCCTATCCACTGCACTACCCAGCTACCAAGTTACACCTGTACTATTGCAGGAGTCTCTTAGATTATGCCCTGATATCTTTTTCCTGGCCACCAACAATTGCTATATATTACTTCTAAATTAAGTTTCCTATGACAGCACTTCATTCATATTGCTCTGCTCAGAATCCTTCAATGTCTCCCCACTAGTCAATAAGGCCAAAATCCTTATCTGGGCAGTCAAAGCCCTGTATAAATAGTCTTGTTGCAATCGATCTTTCCATCCTTGTTTCCCACTTGTCCGTTGCATACATTCTCAGCTTTATTCAAGCTAATTATTCATTGCCTACCAAGCACCCCTTTGCATTTCTTAGTTCTTAATTATTGTGTGTTTTACACCCTCTGCCTGGAAGCTTAGAGCCTTGCTCAGGTCTAAGCTCCTCCCTGAAATCTTCCCCAAATGCTCTAGTTCACATTGACCTTACTGTCCTTTGAGATCAAAGTACCTAGTAGCATCAATCTGGTCTTTAATCTACGGCAGTATTTTGTAGTGAAAGAGCACTGGACACAGAGTCCAGGAGATTTGGGTTCAAATTCCATCTCTAATTCTCACCATCTCTGTGACCTCCAGCAAGTCACCTATCTTTCTTAGCCTCAAGTTCCTGATCTATAAAATAATGATAAAACTATATGAAGTATTTATACCTTAGCGTTGTCAGTCAATTGACAAATATTTATTTAGCACCTGCTAAATGCTAAGCACTGGGAATAGAAAGATCTCAAAGTATTCACAGTCTAATGAGGAAGACAATATACAAACCTGTTTGTATACTGTCTCCCCCTTTAGACTGTGAATGCTTTGCTCTGTGTGTATGTGTGTATATGTAGATAGATAGATATACACATATATACATCTATATGTATAGATGTATATACACATGCATTTATATACACCTCTATATGTATATACACATTTATATATTACATGTGTGGTGTGTACACACCCATGTACACATGTATATATGATAAATGAGAGAAAACCAATATATGCAAGGCACTAGCATTAAGGGGGATCAAGAAAGGCTTCCTATAGGTGGTGGGTCTTTAACTAGGACTCAAAGGAAGTGAGTGATCCTAAGCTATAGAGATGAAGAGGGGAAGAATAGAGTTACAGGCATGGGAGTCAGCCTGTGAAAATGCTCAGTCAGGAGATGTTGCGTCTGGTGAGAGGACCAGCAAGAGGGTCAGGTGAAACAATTAGGTACTTTAGGAAGACCAGTTTGATGGTTGGCTAAAGGACAGGGTGAAGTAGGGAGATATATAAGGCAGGGAAAGAAACCAGCAGGCTTTTGAAAAGTCCAGGTATGAAGTAGCGGGGGCCTGCCCTAGGAGGGTAGCAATGTCATAGGAGAAAAGTAGTTTAGGATAGAATTTTACAAAGGTAAAAATGACAGGATTTGACAACTGATTGGATAGGGTCAAGGGATATTTATAGGTAGTTTTGAGAGGAAAAATCCCTCATTAAAAATGTTCTAAATAACTTATAATTTGATAAATATAAATTTAAAAATTCTCATGTACCATCTCACAACCATCAGATTGGCAAAGTTGACAAAAAAAAGGAAAATAATATTCTGAAGGAGCTGTGGGAAAACAAATACATTAATGCACTATTGGTGAAGCTGGGAACTATTCTAACCATTCTTGAAAGCAATTTGGAACTATGCTCAAATTGCTATTAAACTGGATACAAGATTTGATATAGCAATACTGCTACCAGGTCTATATCTAAAAGAGACCCCCAAAAGAGGAAAAATGCCTGTATATAAAATATTTATAACAGTTCTTTTCATGGTAGCAAGTAATTAGAACCTGAGGAGATACCCATTAATTAAGTAATGGATGAGCCAATTATGATATATGAATATGATCCAATGTTATTGTGTTGTAAGAAATTATGAAAGATATAACCTATATCACATTGCTTTCCATCTTGGGGAGGAGGTGGGGAAGGGAGGGTGGGAGAAAAATTTGGAACTAAAAATCCCATGAAAACAAATGTTGAAAACTATCCTTACATGTAACTGGAAAATAATAAAATACTTTTATTAAAGTAAAAAAAAAAGAAATTATGAAAGAGATGGTTTCTGAGAAACCTGGGAAGATTTGTATGGACTAATGCAAAGTGAAGTTAGCAGAACCAGAAGAACAATTTATAAAATAGAAATAGTGTAAGAGACAAACAACACTGAAAGTGAACTATGATCAACCCAATCCAGAGAACACATAATAAAATATGTTATCCAACCAACTCCAGATGGAAAGTTGATGGACTCACAATGCAGATTGAAATTATATGTACACACATACATAAACACATACATGTATGTATGTATATAGGTTTATGTATATGCATCTTTATGCGCATATGCATAACCCATATACATACATGTTTTGTTTTCCTACATATGGTTATACTGGATTGGTTTTTCTTGCTTTCAAAATAGGGAGAGTAGGTGGGAAGGAGATGATGCCTAAGTTGTGGGGTAAGATAATGTATGTGATGGACTAATTTAGTTGTTAATTATTATTACTTTCTCCTGGCATCACTTTTATTATTTCTTCCATTGTTAGCTCTATTTCATCTCTCCAACTAGACTAGGAGCTCTTTGAGGGCAGGAAGTATGTCTTTTACTTTGCATCTCACTTAGTCTGGAGACTATATTTTTTACAAATGAGGAAACTGAGGCCTGGAGAGAGGTTCTATAATTGCCCAATGTTAACATCCTTATCTGCAAAACAATGATAATCTAATTGTTTGAATGTAGGAAAAATAGTAACTAACAAGAGAAGGTGGTTATTGTTCTTGTTGATTCTTCATTCTTGAAGAGGACTGTGGCATTGGGAAATGATGTCATGGTTTTCAGTGAATTGGATTTAAGCGAAGAGAGGGCTATGCAAAGTTACCCTCTCCTCCTCAGCCTCACCCTCTCCTCCAGAGGAATCTGGGTCCAGTGGCAAGATATACATCAGGACGACTGAAGATGTCCTTAGATGTTTGAGGCAGTTTGGGTTAAGTTGACTTGCCCAGGGTCACACAGCTAGTAAGTGTCAAGTGACTGAGATCACATTTGAACTCAGTTCCTCTTGACTCCAGGGCCAATGCTCTATCTACTATGCCACCTAGCTGCCTCTAACAAGAGAAGGTATCCTGTGCAAAACACCATCCAAATGATGCCAACAAAAGAGACGAGGAGGTCAGTGGAAGGGGAGATTACTGAGGTCTGGAGTGGGCAGGAAAACTTTCTCTGGATTCCTCAACCTTTAATCCTGTTGCTACCTGTTTAATAAGGGAAGGAAGAAATGGATCAAGACTTTTACATATGGTTTTGTAATCATCTGGAGCTGTTCTTGCCCCAGCCCTCTGCCAAAAGAGATTTAAATGCTTCAGTAGAGGGACAGGCCAAAAGACCCTTGCTGTCTCACTTCCAGAGAGATTCATGA
Source organism: Dromiciops gliroides (assembly GCF_019393635.1). NCBI lineage: Eukaryota > Metazoa > Chordata > Mammalia > Microbiotheria > Microbiotheriidae > Dromiciops > Dromiciops gliroides. Next base: position 46,959,905 of record NC_057866.1, read on the forward strand.
ACCACTAGCTTCTGCATATGAAAACATTAAATTTACTCTGGGGGAAAACAGCTATAGAGGAACTCTTGGGAGGACTCTGGACTTACTGAGAAGTTTCAATAAAAAAATACTTAACTATCACTACTGGGCTCACTTGAGGGGTCCCAAAACTGTTATTATTCACAAATGTTGTGTTCCATGATAGGGTGGAATAAGAAAATGGGAACTAAGGAATTAGAAAGAATCCAAAGAAAAAAAATAGCTCATGGTAACACATTTCTAAAAACATGTTGACGGGAACACCAGACCATGTGGTTTGGCTTATTTATTTGACTCTTGTCAATTGATATTACCCAGAGGTTCACCAAGCAACCCAAAAAATTTAAAAAAAAATTAGAACTTAAAGGCACTGGCTTTCTTTTCTTTTTTTCTTTCCATGAGAGGTTGAGTGGCAGACAATTTCATTTTACATAAAATTCACACTGAAGAAACCCCTGATTAACAAGTGGAAACTCTGACCTTACTGGAATCCAGAAGGCTTTTTTCTATCAACCAGATGTACCAAATCAGGCCAAAATCAACATGTTGCATTTTAGTTATCCTTTCTAAGAAGCAGAGAAAATAGAACAGAAACAGATCAATCAATACTCAAATAAATATATGTGTACATGTGTGAATATATTGTGTGTATACATGTATATACAGAAATGTGTATGTATGTATGAATATATACAGAAATATGTATATAGATAGATATATAGATAGATGATAGATGATAGATAATATGTGAATATATGTATATGTATATATACTTCTAGTTTGTCATATATACATATACATGCATATCTATCTATCTCTGTTAGAAAGCACATGTACTTAATCAGTAGATAGTAATTGCCCCCAAATCTCTAAGCCTTACCAAGCATCAGGACCATATCTAGAGTGAGTTAACTCTGGCTTTTTCTCAGGAGACCAAAATCTGGAGGGGGAAGGCATACTTTCTTACTATAGCAATTGCCTTACTTTAGCAATAAGGCCCCATACCAGTTGTTGCTGAAAACCCATCCATAGCTCCCCATTATTTGAATTTCTCATATTCCTATCAAGTAAGGAGAAAATTTTCCCTCTACTCATGGAAAATAGTCAACAAGCATTTATTAAGCATTTCCTATGTTCTAGGTAAGGCAGCTAGGTGGCACTGTGGATAGACTGCTGGGCATGGAATCAGAAGGACCTGTTTTCAAATTATGCCTAGTTGTGTGACTCTGGGAAAGACACAACCCCATTTGCCTCAGTTCCCTCATCTGTAAAATGAGCTGGAGAAGGATATGGCAAACTACTCTAATATCTTTGTCAAGAAAACCCCCAAATGGGGAAAGAAAGAGTCAGACATGACTGAAAAACAACTAAAAAACAATAAAAATGTTCCAGGCACTGTGCTGGAGATACAAAGAAAATGAAAAGAAATATATACATTCTCTGCCCTCAAGGAGTGAACATTGGGATACAAAATGTAAATAACCAGATATCTACAAGATATATAGGGCAATCCCCCAAATCTTAGTGTTATTTTAATCTTTTGAAGCTTAATATCCCACTAAGACTTTTGGGACCACTCTATAGACATTATGTCAATGGAAGTGATGGAGGTGGGGGATGGGCGAGGGGCGGTGAGGAATGGGAAAGATAGGATGTTGGAAAGGCCTTAGAATTTCTGCTTCTATCCCACTTCAAGTTCCTAAACATAAACACACTCAGCTGAAGGCTAAGATCACAAGTCTTTTGGCAAATCAAAGCAACCTCTCAGCATACAGGTAGGAGAGGAGGAGGTGTGTGTGGGGGGAGGAGGGGGAAGAACAATGTTGAACAGTGGAACTGCACTGAGGGGAAAAAAGTTCTTAATAGCACATCCACACCCGATGGAAGGGATGTTATAACAAAACTGGTAATGGGTATCACTATCATGCTCCACTCCAAAGCTGGAGGCGGGGGAGGGGAGAGGAAGGGAGCTAGGGGGAGGGAAGCTAGCTAGATCCTTAAAATCAATTTGCCAAAGTCTGCTTAAAATCCTTTACCAAGTCATCCACATAGAGCTCCTTCAGACTGCAACCTTTAAACGTCTGGCTAACATGTAAACCACTCACTTTCCTTTTAGCCTGTGGTAGGAACGCTCATTTTTAAATAGTGTGCTACACAAGCCATTCTAAAGAAAGCCATCAAAAGGCATCTAATATAAAGAGATAAGAGAAATGCATTAACTAGTTCTCCTGTGGAGTGAGCCCTGAATTGCGAGATGGGTAAACACTAGAATATTTTCCCTGGGAAGGGCATTTTTTTGTAAAAGCAAGACATTTGGAGATGGAAGAAAGGAAGAAGAAAGTTATCCTTGGCCCCATTTTTTACTAGACACAGTGAATCAGTGGGCACTGAGTTGTGTGTTTTCTTCCAACACTCTACACCAGGTATAGTGGAAAAGGTTAGCTTCAAATGCTTGGCTGTTTCACTTTCTACCTATGTGACCCTTGGGGCAGTCACAGAACATCTCTGAGCCTCAAATTCATCAGCTGTAATTTTTGGGGGGGGCGGGGCAATGAGGGCTAAGTGACTTGCCCAGGGTCACACAGTAAGTGTCAAGTGTCTGAGGCTGGATTTGAACTCAGGTCCTCCTGAATCCAGGGCTTCTGCTTTATCCTCTGTGCCACCTAGCAGCTCCTCATCAGCTGTACAACCATAGGTTTGAACTGAATTTCCTTTGAGGTCCCTCCTATCTTGAAATCAATGATTCTCTGATTTTTTTTTTTACATCAGTAAAAAACATCAAAACTTTAACTCCATAAAGCTGTACCTCCAAACCCCGAGGGATTATGTGACTTCTCCACAATCAGCTATGTACTAAGTCTCTGAGCCAACATTCCAATCCCACTTCCTCTAATTCCAAATTCAACACGTTTTCCCTTCAGGGAAAGGAAGGTTTATGAAACAGGTGTTAGTCCATAAGGTTCTGTGGTCCAAACCAGAGCTTCTTAAACTTTTTTCACTCGTGACCCCTTTTTGCCCAAGAAATTTTTACGTGACACAGGGCATATGGGTATATAAAATAGGTATACATAACCCTTTATTGTTGCCATTTTTTTTCACAACCCCCACATCATGACCCACAATTTTAAGAAGCTTTGGTCTAGACCTCAGGGAAAGCTGCCACTGCTGGTTGTGGAGTCATTGTGAACAACTCAAAAGTTTTTGTTTTCTCTGTTTGAAGGGTAGATTAGAGACTTAAAGAACATTTCTATTTATCACACACACAGTCATTGCTTTGACAATAACAAAACTATATAAAGTGATCAGCACAATGTCTGGTATGTAGTAGGTGCTTAATAAAGGCTTGTTTCCTTCCTCTTCCCCCAATGCTTATATTACTACTTTGATTAAATATTTCATGAGTTGTGTTTGTTTGTTTGTTTTGTTTTGTTTTGGTTTTTTTTTGTTTTTGTTTTTGCAGGGCAATGAGGGTTAAGTGACTTGCCCAAGGGTCACACAGCTAGTAAATGTTAAGTGTTTGAGCCCAGATTTGAACTCAGATCCTCCTGAATTCAAGGCAGTTGCTTTATCCACTGTGCCACCTAGCTGCCCCCTTTGTTTTTGTTTTGTTTTGTTTTGTTTTAGTGAGGCAATTGGGGTTAAGTGACTTGCCCAGGGTCACACAGCTAATTAAGTGTTAAGTGTCTGAGGCCAGATTTGAACTCAGGTACTCCTGACTCCAGGGCTGGTGCTCTATCCACTGCGCCACCTAGCTGCCCCTGTTTTGTTTTTTATAAAATAATTGGACCAAGGGTGAGTCACTGAAGCAAAGCTCAAAAGGAGTAAAGGGAACAGGTAAATAGGGGCGGGGAGGGAGGCAAATGATCCCAGTGATTATTGCTAGAAACATAAAACCACACTCCAAAGACAGATGAGAGAACCTTGTATCACTAGGCAGAGTTGAATGGCAACTAGATTCTCTGAGCTTCTGGACTAGGCGCTCTTTTTTTTTTTTTTTTTTTTTAGTGAGGTAATTGGGGTTAAGTGACTTGCCCAGGGTCACACAGCTAGTAAATGTTAAGTGTCTGAGGCCAGATTTGAACTCAGGTACTCCTGACTCCAGGGCTGGTGCTCTATCCACTGCGCCATCTAGCTGCCCATTCTCTGAGCTTCTGAAAGAGAGGAATAGGTGGGTTTGGTTGATATCCATGTTGCAGCCACTTCATGTGAATGCACTCTTTATGGTGAAATTTGCTACGAGCAAAAAGATCTGGATGGTTCTTGTCACATCTTGACTCAATTTCTCCTTTAATGAATAAGGCCTACTCTAAAGTTTCCTGTCATCAGTGACTCCTCCTCATTCATCTCTGGAGTAGGACAGACACACCCCTGATGCACAAAGCTTTTCTATGCAAAGCTTGATCAAGAGGAAAACATAGTAGTCTGATTGGTCATCCCCACAGCCACATTTGTTCTCTCCCATTCATATTATTTCAGAAGAAGAGGGAAGGTGAAGAGGAAAAAGAGGAGGCACACACTAGAAAAGGAGAAGAGGAAAAAAAAAGTTGTAGCTTTGAAATAGTTTATATAGAGATAAAAGGATGAAAACTTTCCAGAGAAATGCTACCATATTTTCCCCACTCACCCAGAAGTCTTGTCTCAGGGCAGCATGCACAGAGCCACCCAGTTTCCAGGCTTCTCTGTTTGAGGATGGAAGGAGAGTCTACACTTGGATTGCCTGATCCCATCTCGACCACCCACCTCCTTCAGAAGTCCCTAACAGTCCTTTTGAGTCACCACTTCTGAATGAACTGCATCCCAGTATGCTGAAAGAATGTTTGAATGAAAGTGCTACTATCAGTGATCTTTGAAATGTTGTGGAGGGGGAGGAGATGGGGCCCTGTAGGATGATAGGAAGGCAGACATTCTTAGTTAGGACTTAGATAAAGGCCTAGATAGCAGACTTAGCAAGTAGAGAAATAGTGAGCACCCTGGATGACAGAGTCAGACCTAAAAAGATTTCTAAGGACTAGATTATTGGAACAAAAATATTTTTGAGGGGTGGGGCAATGAGGGTTAAGTGACTTGCCCAGGGTGACACAGCTAATAAGTGTCAAGTGTCTGAGGCCCAATTTGAGGACCTGAGGGTCCTCCTGAATCATAGGCTGGTGCTTTATCCATTACACCACCTAGCAGTCATGGACCAAATTTAATAAAGTGAACACTGAAAGGAATAAATGTGAATGAAGCCTTATTGTTATGTTCACAATAGAAAATCTGCAAGTACAAGACATGAGTGGGGAGGTGGGAGGCAGGAAGTAGTGGGCATCATGGAGTGACAGAATTTAAAAAAATATCTCGGGGCAGCTAGGTGGCTCAGTGGATAGAGCACGGGCCCTGGAGTCAGGAGTACCTGAGTTCAAATCCGGCTTCAGACACTTAACACTTACTAGCTGTGTGACCCTGGGCAAATCACTTAACCCCAATTGCCTCACTAAAAATAAATTAATTCATTAAAAAAAAAGAATTACACCCAAAAAAAAAATCAGACACTTAACACTTACTAGCTGTGTGACCCTGGGCAAGTCACTTAACCCCAATTGCCTCACTAAAATATATATATATATATATATATATATATCTCAGGGTTTTAATGTGCCACAAAACTGAGATGTTAACCTTGAGATGGGATGCCTAAAAGGTTTATTTTCTTAGGGTATATTGAGAGAGGCATCATGTGGAGAAAGAATGAAGTCGGGCCTTCTGCTTTTGTCCCTGGTCCGACTCTCTCTGGTGTACTGTGGTCAGTTCTCAGTGACCCATGTAAGAAAAACATTGGGGGCAGCTAGATGGTTCAGTGGATAAAGCACCAGCCCTGGATTCAGGAGGACCTGAGTTCAAATTTGGCCTCAGACACTTGACACTTACTAGCTGTGTGATCCTGGGCAAGTCACTTAACCCTCTTTGCTCTGCCCCCCCCTCAAAAAAAGACATTGATAAGCTAGAAGGTCTCCAGGGGTGGTAGAAAAGTATGCTGAAAAACCTTTAGTTCGAGCCAGATGAGGGTCAAAGGAAGGAAATTCAAATGGTTACATTGGGAAGGAGAAGATTTTGTTTGGAGTATGATAGTTGCTTTCCATATCTGAAGGTCTGCCATGTTCTACATGAGCCCAGGGGAAGAGCTACAAACAATGGATGGAAGTAACAAAAAATCATATTGAGGCAAATCAAACTTCCCCAAGTCGTGGCTATCCCAAAGTGCAATAAGCTGCTTCAGGTGGCTGTGAGATCTGGCTCCCCAGCAGATTTGGAGCAAAACATGGGTGACCACATATCAGCCATGCTCTAGAGGGAATTCTTTTTTTGTGGACCAATCAGAGAAGAGAATGGGGGAAGGGAATCATCAATGGGGAGCCATTTATATGTGCCTGAGGGCACTGAGTTTTTTTTCCCCTTAAAATATGATCTCACTTGATCCTCACAACAACCCTGAGAGGTAGGTGCTATCATTATCCTCATTTTATAGCTGAGGAAACTGAGGCAGGCAGAGGTTAAAGGATTTGTATAGGGTTCCATAGCTAGGAAGCATCCGAGGCTGAATTTAAGCTTGGGTATTCCTTATTCTAGGCCCAGTGTTTTATCTACCATAGCACTTGCTGAGGAATTCTAAGGATCTCTCCCACTCTGAGATCCTGTGATTCTTCAAAAGTCTTTTGTTTTTCTTGCCCCCAAACACCAGAAATCCACTCATCATCTTAAGAACTCATCTTAAAATTCTGGAAATTCTAGCTCATGGTTCTTTAACAGATATCACAGCTAGTTTCAGTAAACATTGTCTTTTTAAAAACACAGAGAAAATAAACACTTTTAATATAGAGGGCATGGAATTGTGGAAAAAGGGTCACCCTTGCAGTCAGAGAGATCTGAATCTGTGCATGCCACTTAATCTCTCAGTACCACCAAGAATCCCTCAAACACTATACATTTCAGAGAAGATGCTGATATGCCTAAGAGGAGGAATTTTCTATGCCAGAAGTTCCTGACACTGATACAACCACAGGTCTATACCGCCCCCTCCTCAATATTATTTAAAAAAAAAATCACCCCCATGCCCAGCTGGGTTTACTTTCTTCAGGTAACAAGCAAATCCAGAATGACATTTACAATAAGCTATCGATGGATGAAATCCCTATTCCCATTCACCTTCTCTGTTCATTACCTAGAATTACCTTTCTAGTTTGCTGCAGAGCTACTTGAGTTTGGGAGGTTTATAATCTGTTAGGAGCATGGGGGAGGGGAGAAGAGTGAACTGGCTGCCATATGTTATAACCCACAACAGACTACTTTATAGGGAGACCTTCCCAAATTGCCATTTTCATTTGAAAGGCTTAAAACTTGAATGGCATATTCAAGAGGATTGAATGGAAACATTCCTAGAAATTATGCCTTCTTGTCACTTCTTGGCTCAGTATACTTTCTATGGGCAAACCATATTTTTAGGAAGATCCCATTCAATCTGGTTCATATTCTGAGCACGGTTCAGTTGTCAACTAATCAAGCCAGGGCATCAGAGTGTGAGACAGTAACAGAAAAATGATCTCTGAGGTGTGTTCCTGCCCAACCCATAAATGTTCAGATGCCACTGTTTTTGGAACAGAGAATTACTAGGCTAGCTGGTGATACACCATAGGCTGGGGGTGTGGTCGGCTATCCAGCCCTGGCCCTTTCTGGCATCACTGTGGGAATCAGATGAACCATCATGTCCCCTGTGTCCAGTGTCCTCTGGAGACAGCATGGGATAGCAGGAAACACAGCAGCACTGTGAATTTGAATCTTGGCTAGATCTGCCATTTCCTACCTGTGTGACCTTTGGCGATCACTTAACCTTTCTGGACCTCAGTTTCCTCATCTCTAAAATGAAAAGATTGGACCAAACATTCTAAATGAATGATCTTTTGATCTTCAATTGTAAAGGCAGGTCAATTTGACTCCACAAAGAAAGTTGGTGTGTAATTTAAGATTCTAATTGTGTATTCTAATCTGTTCCCCCAGTATTGGGGGAAACTGACTAAAATCACTGATAAAACTAGTTTAGGTTTTTAAGGGTTTATTGGAAAATAGAAAGAAAAAGATTGAGAACAGAATTCCAACAGCCTGGCATTCCTATCATTCCTCAAATTTCCTGTGAAGTCCTCTGCCGCCACCACCACCAAGTCAGGAACCCCAAAAAGCGCCAGAGCTCTCCGAGCAGGCTCCCTTTCCTCCTTCCTCTCTCCTCCCAGAAAATAGGAGGCTCCTCAAGTTGATTGGCTGGTAGCCTTGATAGACAGCACCCATGAGCAAACGTCATTTCCTGACGCCAAGGAAAAGCCACAATGCCTCTGAGGCATTTTCCTCATGGTGGAGCTTTCCCACAGCAAGTCTCCAGTAGGTGGCATCATTCCAATCATTACAGTGGGAAACTTCCCTATATCACTCTATGAAAAATTAACTCCCATTTCAGAGACAACACTGGAAGAGACTTTATAATGGGCTCTCACCATTTACAAAGAAAAGGGTCATTTTGATTTCGTTTGTTACAAGGTGAAAAGCAGTTTGGGGGTCCATATGAGAATAGCTAGGACAGGATTCCTTTGCACAGCCTTTGGAAGGGGAGTCATGCTTACAAAATAACCTATATTGGATGAGGTTGGAGCATAAACATTTTTAATGGGTAGTTCTTGCTAAGAGAATTTTTTTTTTTCCCCCAGAGCAATGGGGACTTGCCCAGGGTCACACAGCTAGTAAGTGTCAAGTGTCAAAGACCAGATTTGAACTCAGGTCCTCCTGAATCCACTGTGCCACCTAGCTGCCCCGCTAAGAGAAATTTTAACACAAATATTAGATTTTCCATTCTGGGGGGGCGGGGTTAGGGGAAGGCATCTTTTTGGTCTGATGTTCCTTGTCTGGAGGTCCTTTTGCAGAGAATTCCAAGGAGGTTAAGGGATATTCAGTGTTTTAGTTTTGTATCTTTAGAACCTAGTACAGTGACTGCTATGTAGTGTCAGTGTCTGGCAATAAGTGCTTCTTGAATTAAATGATGGATGACCATTTGTTGGGGATATTATGGAGGGGATATATGCTGCAGGTAAAGGGTTCAGCTTCATGATCTCTGAAGTGTCCCTTTCAACTCAAAAAATTCTATGACTGTGGAATTGGCTACTTTTTTCATAAAAGACATATGAATGAATAGAAAACTAACCCTGTGTATACAGTTTATGACTTTATAACCATTTGAGCTACCCTAAGGTAGAATGGGTTGGCTTGGAAGGGAGGGAGTTTCCTATCACTGAAGGCCTTAAAGCATGCATTCAATCAAAGATATCAAACTTGCAGCTCACCTGCAAAACTCTAGAATGGGGGCCATTCCATGATAAAATGTAATTGGGAAATGTTTAACAGAATAAATTAAAATACAGTACAACATAGATAATGTCAGCTTGTGGTTTTCTAAGTCAATATGTGCCTGCAGAGGTCCATTTCTGTTTGAATTGCCATGGGTGACCACTTGTGGGGAATGTTATGCAGTGTATACTACGCATCTACCAGGTAGAAGAGATGACCTGTGAAATCTCTTGCATCTTTCAGCTTCTGTGGCTGAATCTCACAGTGGCCTAATGCAACAATGCAGTATTCTTAAGATCCAAAGGGGAAAAAAACTGTGGAAGAGATTCAGTTGAATCCATTCCAACAAATATCTAATAAGTTCTTACTATGGTTAAAGAATTGCTCTAGGTACTAGATGGAATGTTTTTCTCCTACATAATGATTTCACCCTCTCTCAACATTCTATATATTCCCTATAACCTACTAAATACTGTTCCATAATTTTTAGGACCCTTTACTACAGTGGAAGAAAAGAAAGCATGGCGTAATTGAGAGAATATTGAATTTTGACTCAAAGGACCTGGGTTTAAATCTTAGTTTTGCCACTGTGTGCCCTTGGGAAAGTCACAACTTCCCTGGGCATCAGATTCCTGATCTTTAAAATGCAGTGGTTGGACTAGATTGCCTCTACCATTCCTTTCAGCCCTAACATCTATGATTTCAATCATCCTCTGAGGGAGACGCAAATGGTTAAAGAGGTTCATCTCTTTGATACTGCTCCATGATCCAAACTTTCTACTCTTTGACCCTCTCAAAAGAAAATCTCTCCTAAGTTCTGGTCCTCCAGCTAGCCTGCTTTCTGCTTTTCTGGGTGACAACTAACAATTGGATAGGTGTGGTAAAAAGTATTGGAGTGCAGCTGACTCATTTGGGAGGGGCCACACCTGGCCCACCCTGAAGTTATGTATGCTACTAAGGTCAGAAGGAGAAACCTCTCCATAGGCAGTTTTTGAAGGACCTCCCCTTTTCGGGGAGGAAGATTGAATGCTCACTGAGAGGAATCTGAGTCGCTTCTGGAACGCTGGCTTTTCTTCCTGTCTCTCCTCTGCTGCACCAGCAACTAGCAGTCATCCCAGGTGTGGTGAGTGAACACAAAAGCCCTGCATTCCTTTGAATTAGCTTAATTGGAAATGAGCTGGGGATTGTATGGACTTAGGTTAGAGCTAGGAGAATTTATCTATATTTCTTTTTCCCTATTTCCTTAGCTTTGATTTTTATTAATTTCACCTTTGGGGTTTAATTAACTCCCAAGTAATAAAATCTGATCCTTTTGTGGAAAAGAAGCTGTAAGGCTCCTTTCTTATTGGCCTGGGAGAAATATCTAAAAAGGCAGTTTGGAGGGGAGGGAGCTTTGAACCTAGAGGGACTGGGACCCCAATATTACAACAAGTTACCCAATTAACTCTCCTTATATTAAATTTGGCCCACACATAGGTAACCAGTCTGAAGGTGGTAATAGATGAAAATGGATTAGTGAGTTATGCGGGGTTTTTTTTGTTTTTGTTTTTTTTTTGGTGAGGCAACTGGGGCCAAGTGACTTGCCCAGGGCCACACAGCCAGCAAGTGTCAAGTGTCTGAGGCCAGACCTGAACCCAAGTCCTCCCGACTCCAGGACCGATGCTCCATCCACTGCAACACCTAGCTGCCCCATGAGTTATGCTTTTTAAAGGATATTTCCACTCTTTACTTCAAGTTTGATTCATAGAAACCATTTTTGAAGAGCATATTATTTGAAAAGACAATATGCTTTTCATGAGAGAGATGTTGCTAATGCAAGACCTTAATTCACAGACTCTTTTGTGGAAGCAGTTTTGTCCTCCACAGTAGGGCTGCACAAGAGAGATTTGGAAAGTAGCTTGAATTGGCCTACATGTCAAATTGAAGCTCCAAGGTAGTCCTCTTACACTATCTCCACTCAGAAGGAATTGAAGCAACATTGAGCAAGTCAATACCATTCTGAGTCGAGGAAGGTGAGACTTGATCCCTAAGACAGTGAATCATAGACTGAACACAGAGAGGGAAATAAAAGGGCTTTGCATTTAGAACTAGAAGAAGACTCTGAGAGCATTTAATTCAACCATCTCCATTTTACAGAGAAGGAAACTAAGTCCTGGAGAAGTAAAATGACTTGCCCAGGGCCACTACTGAGTAGTAGAGTCAGAATTTGAATCTGTCCTTTGACTATGAATCCATTGTTTTTCTGCTATATTCTATGTTACCTTTGGGGATAATTTTCAATCCATTCATTTGACTATCATTTATAGTATGTGCTTAAACCACAAAATAGTGCAATGTACTATTTTGTATCTTTATGATAGATTGCAGTTCCTGAAGTTATACAACATCTAGGAAGTCCTAACACACTTTTAAGATCGTTACCTGCACTAAGACTTTTGGGATGCCCCATATTATAACCTCTGCTGGATTTTAAGTGTTCAGGGATGCAGATGATGCTGGGTTTGCATTGAGTAACTATAAATACTTTTTGGTCCTTAATAGCTGTGTATTAGGGAAGGTATTACAATGAATGCCACCCAAAAAAAAAAAAAAAGATCTGCTATGGTAATTGAGCACAAAGTGAGATACAAAGTCCAGGCAAAAGTGCTCGTAAAGGATAGTAACCTTCTGAATGGTTAGAATTTTTACTGCTCTCTGTTTTTTGGGGAAAAGTGGAAAATCTCCACTGAACAATCAATTAAAAGGTATTTAGTTGAAAAGACAACTTCCCTGGGATGTCCTGAGGCTAGCATCCTGTCCATGTTCCTTTGCCTTTCTGCATTTATCATCCTATACCATGGGAACTGATCCTTAGAGTGATAACCCAGGGGCCCTATTGAGATCCTCAATCATAAAAGTCAGATAAATTATGCACAACCACTAAATATAGCAGCTGAATGTAATAGAAATGATCCTTTCCTGGGATTCAGAAGACCTGGAAGTGAGCCTAGTTCTGTAATCTTGGTCTAGTTCCTAAATCTTTGTGAGCCTTAGTTTTCTTTGGTCTTGTATTGTTTTGCTTTCACCTCTAAAATGGAACTAATAATATAACTCACGGAGTTCTGATAAGGATAATATAAAACAATTTAGTATAATATTTGTTGGATATTCATAATCTAATTCCAGCTTACTATTCAATACTTTTAAAATATATTATTCCTCTGCACTCATTCTACATTCCAGACAAACTGGCTTATTTGCAATTTCATGTTCTCTTGATTACATCTTCTATATGACCTTTCACAGATGCTGTATCTGCTCCCCAATCCTTTGAATGCTCCCCCTCCTTGCCTCTGCCTCCTAGGGAATCTAACTTCTTACAATATTTGGCTCTGATATGAACTTCTCCATGATATTCCCCTCACCCCTCATCCCTCCCCGCCATTGTTAGTCCTCTCTCCTCCAAAATTATTCTTTGTGTTTTGTATTTATTTGTCAGAGAAAATTATGTATTCTATAAGCATAATGTAAGCCCCTTGAGGTCAGAGACTATTGCATTTTTAGTTTTATATCTCTGACATTTAGCACAGTGTCTGTCACATAGTGCTAATGCTTGGCAAGTGAAGTTTGTTGAATGAAAACCAATTGAATCATAGCAGGAATGGTCAAAATGTTGTTACAATGTTTTAAATAAAAGGGGGTTTCTGATAGTACAAAGACAACTAGAACATGACAGTCTATTTATATCCTGTGTATTAATAATGAATTCTTATCCAATCACTGGATAATCCTTCAAGGACTTGCCTCTGGTAAAAGACCATAGACCAAACTAATAACATAGTCTTTATAGTGTTTTACATCTCCAAAAGTGTTAGCCTTAAATATGGGGCAGCTAGGTGGTATAGTGGATTGAGCATGGGGCCTGGATTCAGGAAGAGTCATCTTAGTGAGTTCAAATCCAGCCTCAGAAACACCAAATCAATTATCCTTATTTGCCTCAGTTTTCTCATTTGAAAAAATGAGCTGGAGGAGGAAATGGCAAACCATCCCAGTATCTTTGCCAAGAGAACCCCCAGATGGGGTCACAAAAAGTCAGGAATATCTGAAATAACCAAACAATAACATTCTTTTAAGCATACAAGTTTTATCCTATTAATATCATTTGGGATCTGGGGACATGTATATCAAATTTATATTCCACAGGGCAGCTAGATGGCGCAGTGGATAGAGCACCAGCCCTGGAGTCTGGAGTACCTGAGTTCAAATCCGGACTCAGACACTTAACATTTACTAGCTATGTGACCCTGGGCAAGTCATTTAACCCCAGTTGCCTCACTAAAACAAAACAAAACAAAACAAAACAAAAAAACAAATTTATATTCCACACGTATAGCTGACAGCTATGCACGGTCATCAATAATTCAAGAACATGATACATGATGAATATTTGTCTCCATTGCCACTTATAATGCAAAAAAAAAGCTTCAATCAGTCCATAGGGTTGCATAAGGGAAAAGAAATCACTAATATCTATTGTAACTACAACCATGAAACTTCATAGGTCAGTATAATAGAAACAAAACAAGGAATGCTCTTACTAGGAAGAGCAGCGAGTTAAGAAGGAAATGTCATGTATTTGATAACTTCATAAATTGCTACTTAATAACTATTTTGTGATCTGAGATTAGCTGATTTCTAAGTCAATAAAAATTACCAATAACCTAGTCAAGGAATTCATCTTCTTAATTAAATCAAAAATATTCCAGAGGAGAATGGTTCTAGAAGGAAATCAAAGCCATATAAATAAAATATAAGAAATTGCTTTTCAGAAAGTAAGAGGATTAGAAAAATAAAATAAAAAACCAAAAAACATTAATAAAAATTAAAAAATAGATTCTCTGGACAGCTAGGTAGCACAGTGGATAAAGCACCAGCCCTGGATTCAGGAGGACCTGAGTTCAAATCCAGCCTCAGACACTTGACACTTATTAGTTGTGTGACCATGGGCAAGTTACTTAACCTTCATTGCTCTGCCAAAAAAAAAAAAAAAACCAAGAAAAAGAAAGAGGATTATCATTGTTATTTCAAATAGTTCTAATGAAATCACACATTAGAAAGAACACTAAAATTATGATTTTCATATATTCAATTCTAGTATATTCTTATATATTATATAATTTAGTTTTCTATTTTTTTAAATGAGTTAAGTATATTCAAACAATAAGTTCTTACTTTGTGCCACGGGCACAATGAATGTGATGATTCAAATTGTTTAAAAGAATCATCAGCTCATAGAGCTAATTGGGATATAAGTGATTTTCTATTCCAAGTTCTTCATTTACAGAAGATGAGTGATTTGTCCAAGGTCACACAGATAGTAAGGAGAATAGCTAAGATTTGAACCCAGGTTATCTGACTCCAAACTCAATTCTCTTTCCAACACACACATAGTGCAGACACACAACCAGTCCCATATGACCTTCCCCTCCAAAAAATGTCCTCATGGTCTATGAATATCTTACCACAGATGAGGAGATCCTGGTTATATGGAAAAGATTTCATACCCGAGCAAGTCAGTTCAATATAGATAGGAATGGCAATTTTTAAAGTCTAATGAGAATATTCTACATATCTAGTAAAAACTGGGGTTTGGGGGATGATTTTTAAGGTATAGTTCCTATATTTAAAAAAAATCCCTGTGGCTGAGTTATTGAAGAAGTCAATAGTTATGCTCACTTATGCAGGTCAAAATTATTTTTGTGCCATGGTCTTTTCTTTTTCCACTTTAACAGGAACTGAGTGAAATCCCAAATGTTAACTAGAGTCTTAGGTAATACAGGTGCACAAGCAGAGGGAAAAACCCACACATAAACTAAGCAGTCACTTCAGGTCCACTTAAAATACACACTGAAGAACCTGGCAAGATGGTTGTCACCTTAGGGAAAAACAAGAGACCAATAATCCCACAATAAAATATTCTTCCCAGATGCCAATGTAAAAGACTGAATCACAAGACCACAAGTTTAGAGCAGGTAAGGAACTCTGAGGACATCTAACCTGACCCCTTCATTTTGTTGATGAAGAGACAGGCCCAGAGAGGTTAAGGGACATCTTAGCAGAGTTGGGATTTCAATCCAAGGTCCTCTGATTCCAAAACCAGTATTCTTTCCACATGATCACCCAAGGTAACAAATCAATTTGGATAGGCTACTTGAGTTTGCTGCAATAGAACTTGTTCCAGAATTCTCTCTGCCCTTAGTAGGATCACAAAATAATACATAGGCTTAGAATTGGAAGAGATAGTAGAGTGAATCCAGTATATCCCATTACTTCACAGAGAAGGAAACTGAAGGGAAGGAAGGTCACAACTAGTGGTGGGAATGGAATTTCCTGACTCAAGCTCTCTACAATCCATCGTGCTTTCCATGACAGTACACGGTCTTCCGTCCAAGGGAACAATGTAGGACTGACAGCATATGCAAAGCATTGGTAGCTATAGAGCTACAAGGGGCTTCAATTCCACCCTCCCTCCCCCATTTTATAGATGAAAATACTGATCCCCAGGGATGTTAAATGACTTGTCCCAGATCACACAGATAAGTGTCAGGCAGTCTTGGCTTCCAGGACCTTTGACTCCAAATCCAGAACTCTTTCCAAATGTGCCTTATTACACTATTCTTGTCTGTAATATTGTAAATATCCCATCCTTCCTGCCCTGCCCCCACCCATCTCCCTACGCTGTCCCACAGCACATACTGAATGAATTACTTACAAGGCTGACATGAATAATTTAAATTAAATTTTACTAACTCATAAAATATTCCCATTTTTTGCATTTTTCTCTTATAATCAATACCCACTGAACTGCAGAAATCAGCATATTGGCTAACTCTGAATGTCAAAATAGAGGAATTTCTCAAAGATTTGGCCCTGTGAGAGATCTCTCCATACCTTAGATAGTTTTAAGAGTTGCCGACTAATGCTCTGGAGATAAGCCCCCAGCTTGGCTAGGCTGGGAACAATATAGAAACAGTTTGTCACTAGATACTTATTTCAAACTCATGAAGCTTGGCAAGACCTAAAAGAGGCTGGGTTTTACTATTTTAGTCTCTGAGAACATGACTGTGACCTCCCAAGCCAGAGTAAAATATCAGAGTAGAGATTTAGTAGAAGGAAGGAGTGAATTATCAATGGGGGAGTGGGAGGGGTGGAGGAAGGACAATGTTAAGTATTATTACCAAAATATCAGGCTGAGCCATTTAAATTTTAGCCCCAGAGAAATCAAACCACCGGCCCTCATTTTTATATGTGGTAAAAACAAACCCTCTAATTACACAGTAAGATCATTCTGAAATGAAGCCACAAAGTGTCTGAGTGCTTCTGAAAAAAAAATAATATAAACTATGAATTTCTTTAAGGACTTTGAAAACCAGAACACAGTCATGATGTGGAGTGAGGCAACAGACTGATGATGCTAAATAATACATTTGTCAAGACTGAAGGAGGACAGCAGCAACTCTGAAATCTGGAATGTATAATGAGGTCTGCTCTTATTCTTAACACAGTCATTTGATATTTCAGTTCAAATACACCTCCACAGATTTAAATAATTTGTGTTTTCAGCAGTTGAAAAGGAACAGGTTTTTTACTGGATGTCTGAAAAAGCTACTGCACAAAGGCACAACTAATGACTCAACCTAGGATACACTCACATATCACAGTATGACAGAAAGGTACAGTGATTGCTGCTAAGGGCTTTAGTGTGAGAAAAGGATCATTATAAAAATAAGATCGAAGTGTGACAAGTCATTTTCTTTCTTCTTAGTGTGAGCAGCCAATTGTGTCAAATAGTCATAAATGATGCTAAAGAAAGAAAGCCTTGCTTTATTTTGATATGCATGTATTGCTCTTCTCACTCTTACCATAAAATCAAAGAAAATAGTTCCTCACATCATGAGATCATACATGTTAAAGGGACTTTAAAGATCATCAAAGACCACCCCTCTCTTTTTACATATAAGAAAACTGAGGTATAAAGAGAAGTGGCAGTCGGGTCCTTCCTTTGATTTCAAATCCAATTTCCACCCCACACCCACACCACAAATACAATTAGGCATGAACTATTAAGAGGTGAGTTTGTTAATTTCTCTCTTAGGGAAATATTTCAGATCATACCTCTCTCTCTCTCTTTTTTGGCAGGTCAATGAGGGTTAAGTGACTTGCCCAGGGTCACACAGCTAGTAAGTGTCAAGTGTCTGAGGCCAGATTTGAGCTCAGGTCCTTCTGAATCCAGGGCCCGTGCTTTATCCACTGTACCACCTAGCTGCCCCCGCCCAAACCTCTCATTTTTAAAGGGACATCAAATTAGCTCTCCATTTTTTTTGTCTACAATCTATTGTTAAAGATCCATTTACCTTTTTCTACCACTGAACAGTTCCATTCTCTGGGGACACCCATCAGAAAAAAGACCATCTGATCACTTAGCTACATTTTCCCATGGTTTCTTATTTATTTTTCTATTTTTAAGAAAGAAGGTTTCTCTCAGTGGAGGAGGATTTAATTGACATGTGTAAAGTCCTTTGAGAGACATCTGAAAGGTGTTTCCAAAACGCAAATTACATTAATGAGTATTAATATATTGGAAATCAAATCTGAGCACTCATAGATCAAAGATTATAAAAAATTAGAAGAATCTTTATAAGAGTCCTCTAGGGGGCAGCTGGGTGGTGTGGGGAAGCTGGGTGGTATAGTGGATAGAGAACCAGCCCTGGATTCAGGAGGACCTGAGTTCAAATCCGGGCCTCAGACACTTAACACTTACTAGCTGTGTTACCCTGGGCAAGTCACTTAACCCCATTTGCCTCACCAAAAAAAAAAAAAAAAGTCATCTAGCTCTATGTCCTCATTTTACAAGTGAGGAAAATGAGGCCAGGCCAGGTTTAGTGGATTTCCCAATGCTACCCGGCGATTGAGTGTCAAGGTAAGATTCTTGGTTTGCAGATACTGTTCTTTCCATTACAATACACTATCCATTATGGGCCATAAACATTGCCAGAGAAGAGTTTAAATTCTGAAACAGAAACAAAAACATTGGCCAAGAATTTCCAAATGCAAGATTTTCGTTTTCCTGAAGAATGTTCACGTTTGTGGTACTTGTCAGGGAAGAAATGGATGTATGGTCTGTAATGGCCAATGAATCATGTTTCAGAGATTGGGTCAAAGTAAGTAGGATACTATTTCAGGCTCTAGTGGTGCTTTCTTAGTGAAGCCTTTCATTTCACAGGAAAAGATTCTAGATTTAGATTTAGAAAGGGCCTGAGAACCGAAAGGTATCATCTAATCCAAGCCTTCCCATCCCCATTTTATAAAGGAGGGGACTGGAGCCCAGAGAGTTTCCATGACTCTAGTATCAATGATGATAAGGACGACGACGATGACAACAATGATGATAGCAAGCATTTATATAGTACTTCAAATTTTAAAAAGCACTTTACATGGGGGCAGCTAGGTAGTGCAGTGGATAAAAGCACTGACCCTAGATTTAGGAAGACCTGAGTTCAAATCCAGCTTCAGACACTTGACACTTACTAGCTGTGTGACCCTGGACAAGTCACTTAACCCTCATTGCCCCACAAAATCAAAAACAAAATCAAACAAAAAGCACTTTACGTGACATCTATCTCATTTGATTTTCACAATAACCCTATGAGGTAGGTGCCAGGATTATCATCACCATTTTATAGATGAGGAAACTGAGGCTGAATGAGATTAAATGTCTTGTCCAAGGTCCTCCAGCTAGCAAGTGCCTGAAGCCGGACTAAACTCAGGTCTTTCTGGCTCCATATCTGAGGCTCTAACCACTGCAGCAACAAGCCATGTAGCTGTTAAGTGGTGGAGCCAGAAATTAAATCAGATCATTAGGATCATAGGTCCAGAGATGGAATGTACCTTTGGGTCATCTAGTCCAACCACTTCAGATTACAACCCAGAGAAATGAAATGTCTTGTTCAAACTTACACAGGGAGAAGTAGAGGAAATCATGGACCCCAAATCCAGCATTGTTTTCACTGAATCTGAGAACTAACAAAAGCAGAGCCTTTTTCTGAAAGAGCCACAGCGACTTCCATAGGTTTTTGTCTGAGGTCAGAATCTGACTTATTCATTTTTCGAACAATGGCTTTCTCCCCACCAGCCTCTGTGACATGGAAAAAAAAATCCATATATTCTATGCAGTGTTTCCATGAATGTAAACAGAGGTGTTAATCTCTTTGTTACTTGTTTAAAACCCAATCACATTATTATGTAACAGTTCATTTTTCATCAGCTGGAACCTGGTAAAACTTGAACTGTGCTATTTTTTTTTTACTAACAGTAAATCAATATGTGTCAAAACAGTAGCCCTAAAAGTCATTTCACTCACTATTGTTGGACCTGCCCACAGCAAGTCCCAGAAGAAATTTCCAGGCTGTGTTGCTATAGCAACAGAATCTAGTCTCTTGCTGGGATGGATACTCTGAGTTCATTTTCCTGCCCTGGTGAAGTCCTGTAGAATTTTTATGGTTTACAAAAAGAAAGAAAGAAAATGAAAGAAAGGGGAAAAAAAGACACAGAATTGGTAACTGCGGACATGACCTTTTTATTGAACTGAGATGATTGAATTCAGAAGCAGTTCAAAGAAGGTGACTCATCACCACTCAGAATCCCTCCAGTTAGCTTCAGATTAAATTATTCTTTGTATTTTCTCTAAATTGCTTCTGTGATCATATGTCTTAAACTAGAACAAAATTCTCCATTTGAGCCTTTAAAAATGCAAATGGTTTTGAATCAAATCAGTCTGAAATCTAGCATGCTGTAACCAAAATATGTCTGACTCCTAAGGAAAGGATATCTGATGTCACAAACCCACTTTTGTATAGAGCCTAGGTTCGGGTAGAAAGGATGGAGTAATGGCCTATTTTCCATAGACCAAAGTTCTTTTATGATTGTTCTAAATCAACAGACCAGGCTCTTCTGGGTAAACAATGTTTGATCTCCTTAATGTTACGGAGCTCATTATTGGTTATTCTTATTGGCTGCACTTTGGACAAAATTATAACATTAAACATTTAGAGCTGTTATAATATTTTCCTTCCCTCCTATGCTGTTACAGTTTTTCAGTCATTAATATGGTACTGAAAATGTTCAAATGAATAATTAATCATGTATGTTGTCTAACAGTGCCAGGGCAAGTCTGCTATATGACTATAAACTTAATATGATTTCATGGAGACGAAAAAGTCTGTTCCTTTCATTGGCCTACTCGAAGGCCTGAGAGCTCTACCTTTTGTTCACTCTTCTGGGTGAAAATATTGCAAGCCTCTCTCAAAATGAAAAGTGTTACATTGAGAGGATAATATATAAATCCATCAGCAACCTTTGAACATATTAACTCAGCTAAGAAATTGAATGTGCTCTTAGATTGCTTCAAGAGAGGCAGATCACTGGATTGAGAGTGAACCTGTAGTTGAATTCTACTATCTACCTGAGCTTCAATCAGTTTCTTTACTTCTTTTGACCCCAGATTCTTCACCTGTAAAGCAAGAGGGTTATTCTAGATGGCTACTAAGGTTCCTTCCAGCTCTAAAGTCATGGTCCCATGATCCTAGACCTCTTCCTCTCACTTTCCTAGACTAGATAGCGGTCAAGAAATGGCACACAGGACCACATTTGAAGGAGAGAAAGGTAGGGGACATTCTAGAGCATGGGGTACTACTGATGACTGCAGTCAGAATACAAGAAGACACTGAGTCCCTAAGAGGCGAACCTTCAAAAGGTGGTAGGGATTGTTAAAAGAAGGGAGAAAGAAATGAATGATTTGAAAGACAACCTTCACCTCTTTAAACATTTCCCTAGGGCCAGTCCTGAACAGAGCTTATGAATTTCCAGGAAGGAAAGGGAAAGTATTATGGTCCTATTTGTGGCAAGGTCAGTTTCTCATTCTAAACTCAAAGACAGGAAAAAAAATATGACTTTAACCTCATATCTACCTCCAGGGGTGAGAAACAAGGTAAAAACTGCTCCCGTAGTCCAGAAGAGGCTAGCCCCAATAAACCTCTCTAAGCTTTCATAGTGGAAATGAATCTTAACAATGACACAACAGGATAAGAAACAGCTTAATACCCTGATGTTTATCCCTCCCCCCGCAAATTTGTATCTGTGTTTGCAAAAACAGCAAAAGAAACTCATTCTATAATCCAAATATGGTCTCAGTACCAGAAAGAATACAAAACAGTGAAAGAAATCTATATTCCAATGTTCCCAACCCAGAACTGATGCAGAAAGATTAAATAAAGTATTAGCCAAGAAGTTACAACAAGATATCATAAGTATTAAACACCATGACCAAGTTGGACTTATACCAGCAATGCAGAATTGGCTTAACATTATAAACATAATAAAACATATTAATAACGAGAACAATAAAAATCACATGACTGTAACAACTGACAGAAAAAAAGCTTTTGATAAAATACAGTGCCCACTCATGTGTTATGGAACTTTTGATGCATAGAGCCTGAGTCAATACTAATGTAAAGGTTATTGACCAACTGAGCCAATGAACAGGAAGAAAATTTGTTAAGCAATAGACAGTGACTAAAACCTTATTAAAAATATAAAAATCTGATTCTAGTTATGCTTTTAAAAATACATGGAGAGGTTTGTGGCTCAGTCTTAGAACCTGAATCTCTTTGTCTAAATTAGGCAAACCCTAGCCCTTAGGTACAAATTGACATATGATATTCACCAGCCTTATCTAAATACAAGGATTATTCATAAGGAACTGAAATCTCCCCCACTCTAAGACAGAAGCCTATTAGAGAGGATAATGTGAAATGACCCATACTTTTGTTATTTGATCCCCCCAATAAACCAATAAACAAAACAAGAATTCCCAAAGGAAGGCACTGTAAAATATTCAAGCTTGAGGACTTGGATTTTCATTAGTTATGGGGGAGGCTGAACAGCAGGATTAGTTCCCACTTGAACAAAGGTTTTATAATTCTCTCTGCAATTGGTGTCAACCATCCTAAAGTCTTTAAATGACCTAAATTTTTCTCTGTATTTGGGCCATTACATTTGTATCTATGTGTATGTATCTGTACAAGTAGATATTTGTGTATATTTGTACTGTACATCAGCATAGATGAGTTGAGATTGGCTTTTTTTGGTAGGAAACCAAAGGAACATAAATAGAATGAGATGGAAGGAACTTTTCAGTCCATCTAGTAAAACTTCCTTATTTTACAAATATTGAACCTGAACTAAGAGAGATAGATTAACCTGTACAATATTACATAGGAAGTAGTAAGTAGCAGAAAAGAAATTCAAACTCAGGTCCTGTGACTCCAAAGCAAATAGGTTTTCCATTGTACCATGCTGACTCCTACAGGCTCCATAGTGGCCCTGTCTCTCTGTCTCCATCTCCGTCTCCCTGCGATTTCTTCAGCTTAAAGCCTCTTTGTCTACTTTTTTTTTTTCTGACCCCATTTAGTCAAATCTAAGAGTGTATGTATGAAAGAACACAAGTGTGCATATGTACACTTGTCCCTGCATGATGTCCCAATGCAGAAAAGCTTACATTTCAACACACTTAGAAAAAAAGGGGGTTATAAGGAATGTAAATGTTGTAAGCGTGTGACTGGAAATAAGTAGAATAAACCAAACAATGGCCCCTTAATGAGGGATTTTTCTGACAGGTAGCATTGGTGAATCTTGATATTTTGTGATGTTGAAAAGCAGCTAAGCAAATTCATACTCAGATAACTCATGTAAGAACTAATAGTCCTAACATCATATTTCCCAATACTATAAACTGCATAGTTAAGGATTATATTATATTTATTTTAGGCCTCCCCATAGGACTTAGTACTGCCTTGCACATAGAAAGCAGTCAACTTTATATGGCACCTTAAGGTTTGAAAATGCTTAACACAAATTATTTCATGTGATCCTCAAAACACTCAAATAAATAGGCACCATTATCTCCATTTTATAGAGGAGGATGACAGGGCTCAGAGGGCTCAAACGACTTACTTGTTAATGGCTGTAGAATTAGTAAGTATCTGAGATTAGAATCAAATTTAGGTCTTCCCTACTTGAAGTGCAAAGATCTTCCTATTACACCGTGATTGAAAAAAAAAAAAAGATAGCTCTTTGAAATAGACCTCTGAAATAGTCATGGCTATGCTGAGTTTTAGAGATAGACACTTTTGCACACATGAAGATTTGTGTATACACACATGCACACATACACATATATGTATATAGTCATAGTCATGTGACCAGTTTTAAAATGTGTGAACATATAAAATCTTAAACTTCTTAGGGACTAGTACTTCACATTACGACAATACTTTTTCTCTTTATGAAGAAATTCACTAAATGGAGCTTTTAAAGGGAATTCTAGTGCATGTGAGTGTTTATTCACAAAGCCACCACAATGACTTGATTAAGTCGAAGCCAAAGAAAGTATTGAGTCACTGCTAATTAAGTCATAAACATAACCGCTGTTCAAACATCTCTTGAAATCACACTATAAAACAATGCAAAAGATGATTTAATATACACACACTGGAAAGAGAGGTCGATTTTCTGGAATCTGCAGTATTGTGTAAAGCAAGTCATACTTTTTTTTTTTTTTTGTGGGGCAACAAGGGTTATCTGACTTTCCCAGGATTTCACAGCTAGTAAGTGATAAGTGTCTGGGGCTGGATTTGAACTCATGTCCTCCTGAATCCAGGGCTGGTGCTTTATCTGCTATGCCACCTAGCTGCTCCCAAAGTAAGTTTTACTTATAGAGAATAGCTCACAGATCACATCTTAGCTGGATCACAGATTTAGAGCTACAAAGAATATTAGCCACTGAAGCCCAACCCTTTCATTTTATAGATGAGGGAAACAAATCTCAGGGAAATTAAGTGATTTTCCAAGAGTACAAGGGGAGGAAGTGGCAGAGCTAGGATTCAAACACCAGTCTTCTATCCCTAAAAACAAGAATAACAATGAAAATAAACAGTAACAACAAAAGCAGCAACAACAATGATAATTACTATCCCTTTAAGGTTTACAAAGACCTTACATATGTTATCTCATTTGACCCTCACAACAACCCTGTGAGGTAGGTGCTTTCATTGTCCCCATTTTACAGATCAGGAACCTTAGGCTGAGCCCTTTAACAATTTGCCCAGTGTCACACAAGTAGTAAGTTTCTTTCGTTCTTTCTTTCTTTTTTGGTGAGGCAATTGGGGTTAAGTGACTTGCCCAGGGTCACACAGCTAGTAAGTGTTAAGTGTCTGAGGCCAGATTTGAACTCAGGTCCTCCTGATTCCAGGGCTGGTTCTCTATCCACTGCACCACCTAGCTGCCCCAAGTAGTAAGTTTCTAAGAGAGGATTCAAACTCCAGTCCTCCTGCCTCCATGTCCAGCATTCCATCTGCTACACCACCTAATCGCCAGTACTTTTTCCACTGCCCCACATCTGGAAAGTTGTGAACAATACCACAAGCAGCTAATTTCCTATATCCACTATCAGTCACGGCTATCTTATTTTTAAATTATTTAAATAAAAATTATTTTTAAAAAATTTTAAATAACCATTTTGATACCCAACAAAGCCTTCTTGGATCCTAAAAGTTAGTGTTGTGTCACACAATAGAACCCCAGAGTTCTAGAACTTATATTAAAAGGCAATATGATCCCTAGATCAATGGAGCATTTCAGTTAATGAGGCATTACAATGAAGCTTAGAATACGATTTTATGTGGAATTTTAGAAGGATGGTGAGGAAGAAATATTTACGTGCACACTGAAAATGAAATCTTAACCTAGAATTTCATAAGTGATCTGACACAGTACATTTTGAAAAGCAATTTAATTCCATTGCTGAGTATTATGAGAATAGTTTAGAGTTAAAAATAAAATGGTAGGGGCAGCTAGGTGGCGCAGTGGATAGAGCACCAGCCCTGGATTCAGGAGGACCTGAGTTCAAATTTGACCTCAGACCCTTGATACTTACTAGCTGTGTGACCCTGGGGAAGTCACTTAACCCCAATTGTCTCACACATGCAAAAACAAACAAACAAATAGATAGATAGATAGATAGATAGATAGATAGATAGATAGATAGATAGATAAAATGGTGATGGCCTCTCTTGAAGAATAAGAAATGATAGTCTCAGGGGCAGCTAGGTGGCGCAATGGATAAAGCACTGGCCCTGGAATCAGGAGGACCTGAGTTCAAATCTGGACTCAGATACAACACTTACTAGCTGGGTGACCCTAGGCAAGTCACTTAACCCCAATTGCCCTGCAAAAAATAAAAAATAAAAAAATGATAGTCTCATGAATTATATTTAAAATATTGCTATATAGATTTAAACCTACATTAATTGATATTTTTCTTATGCATAATTTCATAATTGAGAAACCGAGAGAGAGATTCAGCTTGCTCTAATAAATAGAGAACTATCCTAAAAGTCAGGAAAACCAGGGTTCAAATCTCACTTCATATATATATATATATACATATATATATACATATAATCTGTGTGACCCTGGGCAAGTCACTTAAAATTTCAGTGCCATAGGCACTTTTCAAAGGCTACAAACTATAGAATGTAAGTTATCAACACTGGAAGAAGGAGTTTGATAATTAATAGTTCTACATCAATTAAATGACAGGTTTGGAAACCTCCCTTCAAAAGAAAGAATACATACATATACATCTAAAGAAGAAACAAATACTCTAACATAGGGATAGGAAATTGGCAAATTTAATAAGTGACATTCTGTTTTATATTTTATTCTGGAACATAAGAGCAACTAGTTGGCACAGTGGATAGAGTACAGAGCCTAGAGTCAGTAAGACCTAAGTTCAAATCCAGTCTCAGACACTTAACTACTTATGTGATCTAGGCAAGTTACTTAACCCTCTTTGTCTCAGTTTCCTCATCTGTAAAATGAGCTAGAGAAGGAAACGGCAAATCACTCCAGTATCTTTGCCAAGAAAACCCCAAATGAGGTCATGAAGAATTGGACACAACTGAAGTGACTGAACAATAACAACAACAACATGAAGCATAATGATTTTAAAATTTAAATCATGATAACTCACATTGTGATTGACTGTTGACTTCTCTGAGAAGAGATCATTTGAGAGAAGATACAAAAGGACATGAACTGAAGGGGGAAAATGTGAAAGTAATTTGGAGGGTTCTTGAATTGGGAAAGAGACCCAAGTTTGAACTTGGGAGGATGGACATATCAGAGGAGGCAATGTGGAGAAGGGAGGGAAGGAATGGAGTTCAATGAGATGGGTGTAAGGAACAGGGAATTGAGAACAAATGGAGAAAAATTTGAGCTGAAGGAGACTGACGATTTGACCTGAAAAAAAGACAATGAAGAGGAGAAGAAGATGAAAGGCCTGAGAAGGAACAGAAGGATTTCAGCTGAGAGAAGCAGAAGGGTTTGAAGCATTGTAGAAGGAAAGAAAAGATGAATGATAAAGGAAGAAAAGAAAATAGTTGGCAAGGCGGTTAAAGAAAGGTACATGATGTCTTTGTAAGAAAGGGGTATGGCCTTCAAGGCTAAGAAGACAAGATGAAAAATGACATTTGTGGAGTTGAGGAAACCCATAAGCAATTTGCCACAGTAACTCTCCAGGGTAGCTACTATCAAATAACTTCTTGGTCTTAGGCTCTCACTTTTAGCAAGTTTGGAGAAAAGGTAGAATTTTACAATGAACTTTATAGACCCTGTGATATTTTTATCTCTGCCAAGGCTAAAGGGCTGTTATCTATGCTCAAAGAGTAGGTTGATCTACTTCCTGGAAAAAATAAAAGGCAAATAAGCTAGAGAAATACCTCATCTCTTGAGAATATCAAGTGGAATCAAGTATCCTTTCAGAGCAAAACAAAACAGTAAAGGAGGGTTCCAATGTGAACTGAAAGAAGAAAAGGAATCTGAAGAGGCAGAGGGGAAATCTTACTTTGGCCAGAAGGTTGGAGGATGGAAGAATGTTACCCAAGAGAAAGGGGGAAGAAGGTTAATTGAATGGTTAGAGCCAAGAAACCAATAAAAGTTTCTCCCTGAAAAAAAAAAAAAAACCTGTTTTGTTTTGTTTTGTTTTTTTAAAGGAAGCAACTGCTTGGTCTCCAAAGAGTGATGACATAATCCTCAGTGCCTTTTGATGCCAGATTATATGGCAAGCTTCTGAAAGAAAAGGGATGGGTAGTGGTGGTTGGTGATTCCATGCTGTCATTGCTGTTTGTCCTTCATTCCCAAAGAGGACAATGACATTGGGGTGATATCATGACTTGCACTGAATTTAAGTGGATGTGAGAGAAGGCTGTGCAAGATCACTCTCTCTTCCAGAGCCACCTGGATCCAGTGGCAAGATATATACATAAGGACAACTGGAGATGGCCCCAGATGTTTAAGGCAATTGGGGTTAAGTGACTTGCCCAGGGTCACACAGCTAGTAAGTGTCCAAGGTGAGATAACAAAGAGCTAACAAAGCAGCACTCTGTGGATCTCATAGTAACAGGAAAGTCTAAAAATTTCCTGGAGATTCTATCTAAGACATACCTGATAAAACTCATTCCATCAGATAATTATTACTCACTTGCTGATTCAAGTGGGCACAAATAATAGTTCCAATAGGAACCTAAAAAAGCACCACCACCAAATCCTGGGCAAGGATCTTAAGATCCTAAAGACAAAAACTGTTCCTCCTTGAAGTTAATGAATTCAGAAGCTAAATTAGAAAGGAAGTGGGGTGATAGCAAGAAAACTATGTATATCTACCAATCTAGATACCACAGAGTAGTTCGAACAGTGAAAGAATAGAAAAGCAAACAAACAAAAACTGGAGACCAAGGGGAATATATACAAATATAAGAGCAGTAGTTTTATGAGTATATACTCTGAATTTCATAGTAAACTATTATTATTACAGGGGCAGGCAGGTGGCAGAGTAGATGGAGTGCTGAGGCTAAAGTCAGGAACACCAGAGTCTAAATCTAATCTCCCTTATTATCTGTGTGAAAGAAACAGAAACAGAGACATAAAGAAACACACAGACACATTCAAAGACAAAGATATACACACAGAGACAGAGGCCAGGCAGAGACAGAAATACAAAGACAGACACAAGGAGAGTCACTTAACAAGTGACAACCTCTCCCTCATTTTCTTCATTTATAAAATGTGGATGATAATAGTGCCTACCTTATAGAGTTGTTGTAAAGACCAAATGAGAATAATTGTAAAGTGCTTAGAACAGTGGCTGATACATTAAAAAGTGCTACATAAATGTTAGTTGCTGTTGTTAGAGAAATTATATTAAAAAGGAGCCATTGGAGGGGGGCAGCTGGGTGGCACAATGGACAAAGCACCAGCCATGGATTCAGGAGGACCTGAGTTCGAATCCAGCCTCAGACACTTGACACTTACTAGCTATGTCACCCTGGACAAGTCACTTAACCCTCATTGCCCTGCAAGCAAAATAATGAATTAATTAAAAAGGAGTCACTAGTAAAAATCTATTTCCTCAGATATCTATATGCAAATACACAAAATTTGAATACCAAGCAAGATGACGTCAAGATTCTTATACAAGGTGGCAAATTTGACCTCATAGGCATTACTGACATTTGGAGAAAGAAGCCCCATACCTGGAACATGGGCCTTGCCCCAGGGTATTTATCCCTCAAAAAACAGAGGATAGGTAAAGGGGAGCGAAAAGTGGAGATTAGTGTTATATATTAAGATGTCACACTCAGGAACCAGATAAGGGAAGCATAGTGAGGAGTGTTCTGGTAAAAATCAATGAAGCACAGAAATAAAAGTTAAGAAGTACTGTCATCTTAGAATATAATAAACCACTTGGACAGAATGAAGAAGTAATTGAGAAATTTGGGGAACAAATCAAAAGTCCGACATGGAAACAACATAGTGCTGATGAAGGATTTCAATTACTTAGACAATTTATTCAATTATTTAGACAATTATCTTAACCTAACACTCTAGATAAATAGATATAGATGATTAGGTACATATTTATAGATTTATAAATATCTCTATAAACCTATATCTCTTGCTGTGTCTGTCTCTTCCTCTATTTCCATCTCTCTGTCACTCTTTCTAGGTCTTTATTTACCTCTATCTCTATCTTTATATCAATCTGTCTCTCTCTCTCTCTCTCTCTCTCTGTTTCTCTAAAAAAACAAGCAGAGGTACTAATAATATCCTGACAGCTTAACAGTAATTTCATTCTGAAAAATCTGAAGAAATTGAGGAGTAAAATTTCCTATTCTGAATATGATTCTGATCAATAAGAGACGAATTGTTATTAGGATGAAAAAATTACACACACAGCATATATACATGGCATATATATATATGTGTGTGTGTATGTATGCATATTAATATATATATATATATATATACACACACACTATGTACTAAAATTATATAGGGGAAGTCAACCTAGAAGGGATGGGGGGGCTCCCAAAGAGGAAATTCTGATGACAACACAGAGAGAAAAACTTGATAATGACAAGAAGGATGAATTGTCTAAAGAGACAATGTGTATATATATAAAGGGAAATTTCTAACCAGTTTTGATTTTTGAAATATGTAAAGATGGAAGCAATGATTGATAGTAGATAAATATGAAAGAATGGCATGATCCTGTAAGGAAAGTATTAGGCTTGCTAAAGTTGAAGATGACCTGAAAGGCTGATGAAGAAAGCTAAGGGTTACAAAAATTTAATTTGTAAAAGTCCTGGTTTTTGAATGAAGAAGCTCAAAAGAAGAAGACTTCTACTCTGAATGGATTCAACAGTGATAACTGATGCCAGGAAGAGAAGACAGAGCTACTCAACTCTTATTTTGCTGCTGCTTCTCCTGCCAAGGAGAATGACCTTTGGACCATAAAAGACAGAATCAAAATGGCTAATAGGTAGTTGATGTCCAAATAACAAAATTGAAAATGAGTGTAATTAGAGAGAATCAAGGTGTCTTTGATGAACTCAAGTCACTTGTCCCAGATAAATGATATCCTCAGGTAGAAGAAACTGGTATATATGAATGCTGAGTCACTCAGTGATAATTTAACTGATCGTGGAAAACGGGAGAGGTACTATAGGAATGAAGAAAGGAAAATGCCATTTTTTAATGGAAGAGAATGGACTATAGTCCAGCGAGCCTGACTTTGATTCCTGGCAAAATTTGGAACATATTATTAAAGGAATGATTAGGAAATAGCGAGAAAGGGAAGTGGGGATCACAAAAATGTAGCATAGTTTCATCAAGAATAGGTCATGCCAAGACAATGTTACAGTCCCCCCCGCTTTTGGGGGACAGACTTTCTAAGAATGTTATAGATACGTTCACCTAGCTTTTAGCAATAATTTGACAAAATTAGTAGTGCTTTTGTTGTGGAAATGATGGAGAGATCTGGGCTAGATAACAATAGAATGGGGGTACTTGAATGCCAGAACCAAAGAGCAGTGACTACCCACTTAGAATAAGTCACTAGTATATAACTCCAGGGATTTGCTTTTTAACAATTTAATCTATTTATTTAATAATATTATAGATAGAATGTTTGTTACATTGTCACATTACACAAAGTTGAGATAGATACCTAACAGTAGATTCCACAGTCAGGATTAAATAAGATCTTTGTCTAGAATATTGGCCAACTCTAATAATATGGAATATAAAGGGGATAAAAATACAACCTTGCTTAGGTTACAAAGGATGACTTCATAAGTACAAAGTGGGGAAGTATGCCTAGACAAGCACATTATTTGAAAGATGATCAGGAGGTGTTGGAGAAGGCTACAAGCTCAACATGATTCAAAAATATGACATGATGGCCCAGAAAGCTAAGGGAATCTTAATTACCTTAAGAGAAGTGGAACATGGGGCAGCTAGATGGCGCAGTGGATAGAGCACCAGCCCTGGGTTCAGGAGTACCTGAGTTCAAATCCGACCTCAGACACTTAACATTTACTAGCTGTGTGACCCTGGGCAAGTCACTTAACCCCAATTGCCCAGCAAAAAAAAAAAAAAAAAAAAAAAGAGAGAGAGAGAAGTGGAACATTTAGGAATAAGGTAATGATCATCCCTAGTCTGGCCACATCTAGAGTAGTGTGTTCTCAGTTCCCACAGTTCTCAGCACCACGCTATTCGAAATACATTGATAAATTAGACATTGTCCAGAAAAGGGTAACCAAAATGGTGAAAGGTTGTGAGTTCAAATTGCAAGTGTATTGGTTGGAGGAATTAGGGATCTTTGGCCTGGAGAAGAGTTGACAAGATGTGTTTGAAAACTGCCACAAAGAAAAGAGATTAAATTTGTTATGCTTGGCTGAAAGAGGAGAAGGAGGAATAATGTATGAAAATTTCAAAGAGGCAAGTTGGCTTGACAAAAAGAAAAAAATATTCACAATGAGCCCAATCTCCAAATGGAATAGGAATACCATTACAAGAGGTAATGTTTTCCCCAACACTGGAAGTCTCCATGCAAAGACTGATTGACATTTGTCAGTTGTGCTCTAAAGGATATTCTTTCTCAGGTAAATAGTCGTTAAGGTTTCTTCCAGCTCTGAAATTATGTGATTCCATGATTGAATTTGTAATAACAGGTTGAATATTTTTAAATGACCAAATATGCATAGAAGAAGAAAAAATCCTGTGAACTCACTTCTTTTATTTTTTGGCATTGCCTGGAGTTTAAGCAACAACGTAAAATATCCATTATATTAACTGCAGATGTTCTAGAAATAAAAGTGAAATATAATTTCCTTTCTCCAAAAAACGAATCCAGTCTTAGAAAAAGGTGAAAGAGTATTTTAAGAAACCAAATTCATGATTATCTGCAAAACCAATCACAGAAGAAATGGAGAGGATTTTTGGAAACCTGAATTTAATGAACCACTTCTTAAAATAGGAAACATATTCATTTAAAATAACTCCTGGAATGACTAGTAGTTTTTGCCAAAGTTTCTAGGCAAAATGTCAATTTTAGAAATGGACTAAGATCACTAACTTATTTCACTGGCAGGTCTAAATATTAATTACATGATCAATGCTGAAAGCTTCTGACCCAGGAACTAATCTAAGAAATAAAAATTTCTTTCATTTTATCCTGTATTATATACCACTGAACTGTTAGACATTTGCTCAGATGATGTAGAAAAAAAATTTTAAACCAAAACTCAAACAAACGAGGAACTGAGAGCTTGAATTCAACTGAGACCTGGGAATGAGAGATGCAAGAATCAGGAAGAATGCCTGATTTCATTTTATATTTCATTAAAAAACCATCCAAGGAGATCTCTTGGCTCTAGTTTCCATTCTGTTTTTGTTTACAGTCTGCTCTAATATGTATGTGTACATGCAAAAACAAACATACAAAAGAACAATTGATACCCTACCCCTTTCCCCCCCTTCTTAGTACTGAATATTCCCATGGAGAATGAACAACTGAGTGAAAATTAAAACTTATTTTTACCCTAATGAAAAGGATCTTTTCTCCAACTCTGTATCTTCCTTGTGAGAGGCGCTCCACACAGAACTTGTTTGGACATTTGCAAGGAGGATCTTCTGAAATATGTTTCACCTGTAACATAAGAGCAGGCCATTCATTATTCTCTCTCCTGGATAACATCTGGGATTTAGATAATACATTTTGTTACTAATAATAGTGAATTTTTATATAGCACTTTCCAGTTTACATGTAATCATCCATTTGATCAATAATAGTAACTCTGTACCAGGATTTGTGTAAGCACAGAACAGATTTAGCCCTAAATATACAAATGTTAGAATCTAATGATATTTCCTGAAGGTGTTTATTAGTATCTTTACAAAGGCATAAATATACTTTAGAGTTGCAACATTTGTACAAATTTGTCCAAGGGCATTCTTCCAGTATAATTTATTTTACATCTATCCTTTATTTTCCATTCCCACTGCCAACACTATAATATGGGTCCTTATCACATGATTTCTGATATACTGCAAAATAACCTTCACTGGCCCCCCTTGATTCCAGTCTTCCCCATCCCGATTCCATATACTGATGCCAGATATATCTTATTAAAACATCACTTTCAGCATGCCATTCCCCCTGATCCAAAAACCACAATGGCTCCCCACCGACTTACAAGAATACCATTCAAAGTCTCAGCATTCCAGGATATCTGCCATTTTGTACCTCCTCATTTCTGCAGTTTAAAATCCTTCCATTTCAATTCAACAAAAATATCTTTCCTATCTGAAATCTCTGATAGAGCCAATAGGATTTTTTTCATGTTTCCACAATATGCCAGGCACATTTCTTCTTCTGGGCCTTTGCCCATGCCACTTCTCTGGGCTAGGGGTGTCTTCCTCCCTATTAGTCTGCTTATTTTACCCTTCAAAGTCCAGCTTAAGTTTTGTTGTTCCACTAAATCATCTTGAAACACATCAATATTGTGATCATTCTTATCCTTGAACTCATATTCTCTTCCCTTGGTATTTTTCCTATACTTGCCTTCTAGAATTGTTGTTTTTTTTTCCCACACCTGTCATAGTTCTACAATTATAGGGCCATATTTATTTGTTTTTCCAGTATCTAGCACAGTGTCCTGTATATATTACACATGTAATGGAGATGTGTTGAATGACAATGATTACAAAAATAAAAGAATGATAATAATGATGCTGATTGCTGATAATGATAATAACGTGGCACTCTAAGAATTGTGAGCTTCATTCACCGTTTCAGGTAAAGTTTGATGAGTGGTTAAGGCAAATATGTTGAACATTTTAATGTCATTATGCGATATATATTTTCAGCACTTTGCTCTCAGTAATTCCTCAAAAGTGAATTTGAGTGTTTCCAAAATTAAAATAAAAGTAAACCAATTGTTTTAAAATTAGAAAATGTGAGTATCTTACTTTGAACTTCAGGGTTTCCTTCAACAAGCCTTTCATGATGGACCTAAAACCACCTAGGAGTCCATATAATGATGACAAGACATTCAAGCTCCCTAACCTCACTTCTGAATATATCACTTATAACCTCTGTATTTTATGTAATTGAGGCACACATTTTATACATCCATTTACATAACATGTGTCCTTAACTATTATGCCCTCAAACTAGATTTTGTTTAGAGCAAAGCCAATATACATACGAAATGATATATACATATGGTGTTTGAATAATAATGAGCATTAAGGGAAAGTAGGCTATCTCATGACTTCATAAGTAAGATTCAAAATAGGTTGGATTTGGAAGTATGCCCTGTTCTGTTCCATACCTTCTTCCGTATACATTTTCTGAAGAGAAAGCACAAGTTACAAGGGAAAAGGAGGCAGTTCTAACACAAGGTATTGCCTGACCCCAAAAGGAAAGACAAAGGTAATGAAGTGAACACTAAAGGAGCATGGTCCAATGCCCTGACCAAAAATCTTGCCCCAACTAGGTGACCAAGTGTCTGAAATTCTATCATTAAATACATGTTCCTTTGGTTGATAAATGCTCTTCTAAAGTAAAATAGTTTGCAGAAGAGTAATACACAGCATCCCTAAGATTGTAGTCTAAATTAATTAATCACAAACACCTTTTCCCCCCAAGACAAGGGACCTTGCCAATTGCAGAACAATAGTGGTCAAAATAAGAAAGTAAATGGGTATCTAAATGAGAGGTGGAAGTTGTGCTGGAAAGAAAGGCAGGAGGAAGATTCACTGTATTCACAAGTATGGCCTGTGAAGGAAGATCGGAAACTTTCTTGAAACAAGGAGGATGGTAGCACAAACTTGGGAACAGTCACCTTCACCACTTGTTCCTGAATCTCCCAACACATAGCCTAAGTTAGTCATAAAACTCTTTCTTCAGTATTGAAACTACTAAGAGCAGAATCACATCATAACCAAGATCACTACCAAGAGAAAACTGGTACACCAAAAGATGTCTGAGATGTGAGTCACTGCTTTATATTGTTCTTCATAAGCATAAGAAAAGTGGCACTGTGCTAATCATTGCCATGAAGTAGGTCTTCACGGTAAAGGAAGAGAAGTCTGGCCTGATATCTTCGGAAGATGACTAGACATAACTAGCAAAGCCAGAGTCAGACTTTATGAATTCTGGGATGAGAAAAGCCAGGTTGCTTCTCAGTAGATGGACTTAAACAATCCATAAATTAGGATTCTGACAGCATATATAATAGGAAACAAGAGCAATGAGGCCATGAAGAAGAGAGCTTTCATTCAGAGCAGTGATCCTACTATGAAACTAATACCCTTTTATCCAGCAATACCACTGCTAGTTCTAAATTCCAAAGAGATCAAAATTGGGGGTTGGAGAGGGGAAAGAACTACAGCAATATTGTATGATGAAGAACTGTGAATGACTTAGTTATTCTCAGCAAAACAATGATCCAAGACAATACCCAAAGGACTAATGAAGAAAAATGCTATTTGCCTCCAGACAGAGCAGTGTTGCTGGAGAATATTCAGAAATCTCCACAGTCTAACATCACTAAGGGCAGAAAACATTTCCTTGAGGGAACTATCTTTGGGAAGTCATACCACACAAGCCTTCAGGCAGATAGTTTATCACTACTAAAAGCCTTCTTCATCTGAGGGAGAGATGCTTTCATAGGTGGAAGAGTGACTATCACGTTATGTGGAAGAATTAGGATCCAAAAAGCCTGGACTGATTATTTAGGTCAAATCTAATAAGGACAAATGAGATAAAGTTAAGTGAAATCCTATACAACACAAGTATAGCATGGCAGGGGCTGGAGGGGGTGGGGGAAGGAATGGCTGAACAGCTGTTTACTTGAAAAAGCCTTAAGGATTGTAATAGTCAACAAGTCCATTCTGAGTCAAAAAGGCAACATGGAAGTCGAGAACATGGGCCTCAAGACCTGGATTTGAATCCTGGATCCACTAGTTAATGACCTACAGTATCTCAGGGAAACCACTTTGACTGTCTGAGCCTCAGTTTTCTCATAGGTAAAATCAGGGTATAGGGGGTGGATTACTAGAAAGTAACTGAAGCCTCTTCCACTCGAGTTTTGCTGCGCTGCTGTGATTGGACCAAATCTGAAATTGTATGTTGAGTTTGGGGCACATTTTTTGGAAGGGCACAGAGAAGTTGGTGCCTATCCAGAGGATGGTAACCAGGATAGTGAGGACAGTTGAAAGAACTTGAAATGTTTAGCCTGAAGAAGAGAATACTGGGGAGAGGGGTATGGAGGTGGACAACTTGATAGCTGTCTTAAAAATATGTGAAGGATTGTTGCATGGAAGAATGATTGGATGTATTCTGCTTGGCCCCAGAAGGTATAACTAGGAGTGAGGGAAGGGAATTAGGGAGAGGACCTTCCAGCTTCATACAAGGAAGTGTTTAGAGTTGTCCAAAAAGTGGAAAGAGCTGCCCCAGGAGGTAATAAGTTGCCCATCACGAGTTCTTCAAGTGGAGGCTGGATGACCACTTGTCAGGAATGTTGTAGAAAGGATTCCTGTTCAGGTACAGGTTGGACTGGATGACCTTTGAGGTCCATTCCAACTTTGATATCCTGTGATTCTATGAACAAGAGTATTCTGTGGGCAGAGGAAATATGCTGTTAGGAAGGAAATACCTGATAAATGAAATTTGTGCTTCTTACATTACTTTGGGATGAGCTAGGTTGCTGCCATAAGCTCTGGCAGGTGTCCTTCTGGCTACTGGCCAAATATCTAGACCAGGTTTCTAATGAAATAGGATGTCTAGGGTGGTCAAATTACCCTGAATTATACCATCTATCATTACCCCAAACAGAGGAAGTTGCTTAGGTAAAGGAAGAATACTAATCTTTTCTTAGAACTTTATTCATCACATTGACTGGCTCTCCAGAGAAGGTAAAGGTTTGAATTAAGCCTTGTCTCTCTATTCTAGCAAGACTGAATAATGATTTTCAAGGCTAATGAATAAATTCACTTAGATAGATGCCTGTTGTCCTTCCCTGCTGATATTCAGACTAAAGGAGGTGTTTTGAGCTGGCCACCTAAAAGAGCCATCTATTTCTTTTATTTCATTATTCTCTTGCTGGGCCCAAGGAGGAAATATGAGGACACATTGGCTATTTTAATACTGGCAGGATGCTATTTGTTAAAAAACAGAACACTTGCTTGAACATGATATCTTAACATAGATCTAGCTCTTTTGGCAAATAACAGCTCATTTTACCAAAGTCGAAAGACCTAATAAACCTCAATCAGGAAACGTAGAATCTGACAATCTATTGCCATTTTGCATTCCAATTTTAATCAAACTATGGCACAGGAATTTCCATTCTCAATTAGCATCTTGTAGAGTAGCCATCACAAAAGGAATAGTCTCCCTTTTTCTAGGAAACATCTGTAACTCCCACTGAAAGTGTTGATAACATTAATGTGATTTCCTTTTTTTAGTCTGTCACAACTGCCTCTGCAATAAAACATTTCATTCATGAAATAGAGAGCCAAAACAGAATTGCAGAAGCTCAAAAACATGAGATGTGCAAATTTAGAGACATCTCCAGTCCAAATAATCAGCCACAGTCAGATACAATACGCATTGACTCCAGTGTGACCATTGTCCTTCATTCTTGAAGAAGACCAAAATGACATCACTATGTTGGGGTTAAGGTACAGTGTGTCTAACTGTAACTGATCAGACCAATAGGAGCTCAGAATGCTCTACCATATGTCAGGCACAAATCGCCCATGTAAACATTTTGAGTGGAGACATCTCTAAATTTGCACATCTCCTGTGTAATTTCAGTCCTCTTCAATTACAAAGGACAACAACGAAAGAACCAGCGTCCCATCACTCTAGCTGAGCACAAGAGTTTTAGGACAGGGAAGCCTGCTGTTTTCTCCTTGGTAATGAACAACACAGAAACATCTGCTACTGTGCTTTTATTAAAATCGCTATTGTTTTGGCTGGCTTTGATTTTAGAAATTCACCTTAAAAAAATACAAGAATCTGGAACATTATACAGCATTGGGTCAATTGAGTGGCTTTTGTGGCCTTTTTTAGCTGTCTTTAGTTTCATTCTGCTCCTCCTGGTTGGAGTCAATGGTGTGATATGGGAGCCAAGAAAGCTAATGTGACCTTAGGCTGCACAAGGAGAGGCCTAGCATCCAAGAATACGTAGGCAGACATGCTGCTGTACTCTGCCCTGGGCAGACTCCATCTGGAGTATCGAGTTTGGTTCTGGGTGCCACATAAAGGAAGAACACTGACAAGCTGAAAGGTGAATAGAAGAAGGTGACTAGGAGGGTGAAGGACCTCGAGTTCTTGCCATACATGGAACTGTTAAAGGAACTGATGATATGTTTCTTCTTAAGAAGAGAAGACTTGTGGGCAGTGGTGATAGGCATGGATGTGATAGTTCTCTTTAAGGAGGACTATAATGTATAAGAGTGCTTAGACTTATTTTTCTTGCCCCAGAGGGCAGAAGTAGGACCAGTGGGTAAAAGTTGGGAAAAAACAAAACCCCAACAAATTTAGACTTGATGTCAGGAAAACCTTCTTAACAATTCAAGTTAGCACAAAATATAATGGGCCATTTTAGGAGGGGGTGGGTTCTACCTCATTGGAAGTTTTTCTATTTCTCTTTCTTTCTTTCTTTCTTTCTTTCTTTCTTTCTTTCTTTCTTTCTTTCTTTCTTTCTTTCTTTCTTTCTTTCTTTTTTTTGGCGGGGTCACACAGCTAGTAAGTGTCGAGTGTCTGAGGCTAGATTTGAACTCAGAGTCTCCTGAATCCAGGGCAGGTGCTTTATCCACTATGCCACCCAGCTGCTCCCCATTAGAAGTTTTAAAGCAAAGACAAGAGGACCATTTCTTGGGTATGTTAAAGAAGGAGTGTTTATCAGGTACAAGATTGACAATGGAGACTTTGAAGTCTGCTCCACCTATGATTTTTAGTGATAAAGCTTTTTCTAAAATATTCCCCTTCCTTGTCTCCTTCTCAAATTAC
This sequence comes from Dromiciops gliroides, assembly GCF_019393635.1. Taxonomy (NCBI): domain Eukaryota; kingdom Metazoa; phylum Chordata; class Mammalia; order Microbiotheria; family Microbiotheriidae; genus Dromiciops; species Dromiciops gliroides. Next base: position 46,999,314 of record NC_057866.1, read on the forward strand.
CTGCCCAACCCCTCACATACACACCCTTCTCAGAGTTGGCCCCAGGGCTAGGGGGCAGTGGAAGAAGAGAATCACTCAAATCCCTCCTTAAATACTGAAATGTGATCCTTTATCTTAATAATGATATAAAAACTCATCCACACCTTTGATGGATGGGTTCTGTGGGATTTTTGTCAATGCCCTCTCATGGATATTTCAATTTGATTCCTCCTCTACAGTGCCATGCCATATTGTGGCAGGGAAGTGACCCTGGGCTCTCAAGGCCTATGCCAGCACAAGACAAACTTTGGTCTTTCCTATCAAGATATAAAGGCCACTCAAGTATGGGCCTGGTAATAGCCTATCTTTTAGGCTGTTAGAATGTTAGAGTCAGAAAAACTTGAATTAAAATCCTACCTCAGAAATTCCTAGTGTTGTGACCTTAAGTAAGTCAGTTAATCTTTCTCAGCCTCACTTTCCCTGATCTATAAAATGGTAATAATAATAGCAGCTACTTCATAGGGTTATTGGAAAGATAAATAAGATAAAATATATAAAGTGCTTTATGAAATTTAAAATGCTATATAAATGCTAAGAGTTTGTTTGTTTGTTTTAACTAAGGAGCAGCCTGGCTACTATTGGAGAAATTCATTACCAAGTTTTTCACAAGAGAATTTTTTTTCATCTAATGTCCATCTTCTAAGATGAGTAGTTGTAATCTACATTAATTAAATTATAAAATTTTTGAAGACCTTAACTATTATCCTTTTAATTCTCTTCTGCCTTCCCCAATGTCTCTAAAAAGTCCTGATTAAACATATTTTCATGTACCACCAAAGCAAAGCAGAGACATATATTACTATTTGCTAGACATCTCTGCTCTGTGTAATTTGGGGGCAGCCAAGGCAGACTTAGGTGTTTGAATTATCAAGACCAGCTGAAATCAGTAGCATCCTACACTGTACTTTATCCAGCCACAATCTCACAGTTAAGAAGAGGAAAAAGGACCATTCTGGCCTTTATGTAAAGATGTTACTGCCTCATATTTGGAAGAGCATTCTTTTTTGATTTCCACCTCTCTCTGAATCAGTAGAGATGAATTTTGGGGTCATTCACATTCTCTCATTCATGACCCCTGCTAATCAGTTGTGTACAATTTTAAGATCATTGAATCATAGAAGCTTAGAGTCCAAAAACACCTCAGAGTCCACCCAATTCAACATATGACTGAGCATTAGTCCCCTCTACAATAACCTCAATGAGTCTAGCTTGAAGGTGTCAAAAGATGAAGAAGTGACAATCTCCTGAAGCGGTTAATACAACATTTGGACTGTGCCAGTCCTTAGGATGTTTTGTTTTTTCTTATGTTGAGTTGAGGTACACAAAGATGATTGGACAGGGCAAAGTCTGAGCTGTATCACGGTTCTCTGTGAGATGACATAGTGATAGCCAATCAATGACCTGAGCCTCATTGAAATGATCCTGTAATCAACTAGACTGCATTTAGGAGTCATCATCCCTCCTGAACTTTTTTTTTTTTTTTTGGTGGGGTAATGGGGGTTAAGTGACTTGCCCAGGGTCACACAGCTAGTAAGTCCTCCTGAACTTTTAAAAAAGTAAATGTCATGGTTCATTCATTTTTTTTCAATTAAGAACTTGGAAGTGGTAACAAAGGATGGGCTGTCAAATGAGGCAACGGAAAGGGCTGACATTGCTTTCTTGTGAATTTATGTATAGTCTAATCCTAGCAGGACAGCATTCCTTTTACTCTCTCTGTCTAGTCCGGAGTAACTTTAGCATCTGTAGAAAGAAGACTCTGGCTATGGCCAACAAATCTTTCCAGCTTCTCCTCCTCTGTTTAGACAATGTAATGGCTGTCATAAAGCTGCCAATAACTCTCTCCCCTGAGCTTAAAATAGATCTGAAATGATAAAGTATATTTAATTCAAGGCTCTTGGCATTACCATTCATTTCATGTCCTTTCAAGGAGTGAAAATTAGGTCCTGGACTAAAGAAGATCTGAGTTCAAATCTGACACCAGTAACTTTACTAGTAGCTGTGTGACCCTGGGCAAGGCATTTAACCTCTGTCTGCCTCAGTTTCCTCATCTATAAAATGGGAACGATAATAATAGCTCCTCCCTCCTGGTGTGAGGATCACAAGATAACTTTTGTGAAGCACTTTGCAAAGCTTAAAGTGTTATATAAGTGCTAGCTATTATTTTTAATTTGTTAAGCATTTACTAAGCACTTATTAAGTGTCAGGCATTAGAGATACAAAGTATGGAACATTTCCAAATTTGGCTGGGTTGACTCATGGATAACAAACAAAGGATACATCCCTACTTGAAGCCTTTTCAGTATGGGAGAGATTGCCAAAACTTGTGCACTTCTAATATAACCTTTAAGAACGCATCACCATCCCCATGGATAATGAGACAGCAGAGTACAAGCTTTAGTTGGGGAGGCATCCAAAATAAATATGTTAACAAACAATGCAAAATATAAAGTTGAATTGGGAAGAAAAGGTATATACTTCAAAATAGCCCCAAATTATCTAATCTGTAGTTATGGTCAGCCAGATAAATTATAAATATTCTCTTAAACTTATTGTGTAATAAGGATCAAGGCATTGTCTAATTCAGGGATAGCATTTTATTTGTATTCTCTCTTCACTGTCTTTGATTTTGTTCATTAGGCTTCCCTATTCATGGAAAAGAGAATCACAATTCCGTCAAATAGTGGCTGCCAGAAATAACTAATATAGACAAACTTTAAAACTTTACAGTGTACAAGGTTCAAAGCACATCATGGTGTAAGTATATCTGGGTATAGCCATATATTTAAATAGTCAAATACATTTAAAAAATGTTATTAAACAGTAATCAGTTGGTAGCCTAATTTAAATTTATGATCTAGTCTATAATTGTCAAACAAAATGGGAATCCACAGAGATGATTATATAGGAATCTATTCATTTTCTCAGGTTTCAATAAAATTTGGATCATAGGTGGAAGCATTAGGTATATTCAATTATATGGAATGAAATGTACATATCTGTCTACATAAATAGGTGTAATATGTATGTATATACATATATAACAGGAGTCAGGAGAGACCTGCATTCAAACTCCACTTCTAATCTTCTATCAACTATAGGACTGTGAGGAGAGTCACTTAACATCTCTTGGCCTGAGTATCCTTATGTGTAAAATGGGAGGAATAATTCTCACACATACCTGATGGGGTTGTAATAGTAGGCAAGTGATATCATGTATTTAAGGGGCTTTGCAAACCTCTAATTATTGATATCAGAATCATTGCTTTAGAACTCTAAGGGATCTTAGAGACCATTGAAGCCCACTGTCACATTTTATAAACAAGGAAACTGAGGCACAAGGGGGTTATATGATAAATCTAGGGTCTCACAACTATAAATATCAACTATGACTAAGTATATAGTTGCCAGAATCACTAGGCACTTGGTTGGAAGTTTGACTGGCTTTACTTACAGCATCATCCAATAAGTTCCCCGTGCTCTTTTTTCCAGAAGATTTTGTTGAGGAGGGAGAAGGGGAAGGAGATGGGGCTGAAAGTGTTTCTTCCTGTTCAATTTCTTTTTCTAGTTTTATCAAACCTGGAGGTTCCACACCATACCTTAGTGTTAAAAAAAAAAGACAAGGAATTATCAAAACATCACTCTTGTTAAGCAATATACATAATACATAGGAACAATATTCAATTTTTTAAAAAAATTTGGTCCAAACCTGTGATTTAATCATTATGGGGAAATCCTAGTGTGAAAACACTCTACCGGTGAAGATCCACAACTCCCTTGCAACTCATAGCTTTAGAAAGGTACCTGAGTCACTGAGAGAGTTAGTGAATTACCCAGGGTCCATAGACCATATGATGTCAATCCTTCTGGAGAAAAAGGATAAGTGATCTCTTATCATTCTTAAGATACCACAGAAATGATGACTTTGAGAAGTTCAATGTCTCCCTCTTCTGCTCCATCCTGACAGTCTAAGTTTCATACACCTTCATACTACTGCTGCCCCTCCTCTGGAATTTGTAAGAGTTCTCTATTTAATTCAACCCAGTGAAATTTATTCATCATTTACTATATACCATACTATACTGTTGGAAACAGAAAAATAAAAATGAAACTGTCAAGGAGCTTGAAAGGAAAGTCAAGAGGACTTTGTGACTGTCCTTATGACAAGGATTTAAGTAATGAGAGAAGGCAAGCATGATTCCAAGATGTTGAGTCTGGGAGATTGTAGGAAGAGTGATTTCATTGACAGAAAAAGGTCAGAGAAGGAGGAAACTATTTATGGGAGGAATATAATGAGTTCTTTGTAAGCACAGTTTGGGACATGCTGAGTGAAGTTGAAACTAGGATATAGAAATGTAAATGTTCAATAAGTAGTGTTAGACATAGGACTATAGCTTGTATGACAGATCAATATAGCATACACACACACATATACCCTTGCACATGTGCAACACATGTTTGTATGTGTACATGAGAACATGTGTATGTTTAAGTGAAGACATGTAGATAAGTTTACATTTATAGACAAATTTATTTATATGCATGATAAACTTTTATAAATTTCCATAAGCAGATATAATCTGTATAAAATGGATACTTTTTCTAGTTAGATTAGAAATATTTTTAATACAATTCAGTAATCATTTCAAAAATTAATAGTGAATACTTGGATTAAATGAAATATAAAAATATTATATAAAATGATACATATATCAATCATATACAAATTTTACATGTATATATTTTATATATTTTAATTGTATACATGTCTTAGAACACAGTCTAATGGTTTTGGCTAAGAAAAATAATTAGCAAATGCTAATGATGATATAAGATGATATTTATTATGTAAGATCACAATGGATTAACTTTGATAAGAGTTTATATCTTGATATTAGGTTTAGGAAAATACTGAGATTAGCACATTTATGAAATATAATAGATGTGAAATTCAAACTGATGAAAATCAGCTGACTGAAAATAAAAGTTCTGAATATGATAGTTTCTCATTCACAAACTTTGACAAACAATATGTACAATAGTACATGAATTTTCTCATAGTTTCTCATAGAATTTTTTTTATTTTAAAATATTAAAAATTATTAAGTATATACTTATAAAGTATATTATCTTTTCTATTTGGGATAGATAATATGATTGTACAATCACAGAAGAAAATCACTCCTACAATGGAAAATAAAATACCATAAATATTTTCTTCTCAGATAATTTTAAACATAAATATAGGAACTCATATTTTGGGGGTGTCATAGGCCCTATTGGCAATCTGGTGAAGCCAATGGAGTCTTTCCCAGAATAATAATTTTAAATGCATAAAATAAAATGCACAGAATTGTGAAGGAAACCAGTTATAATACAGATAAAATTTTTCCCACATAAATTAATGGATCCCCTAGAAATATAACCGTGAATTCTCTGAAGCCCAGGTTAAAGATAGCTGCATTCATGTTCATGCTGGCATGTTATACTTTTTTTTTTCTAAATTAAACCCTTCTTCACAAAATCCCCTAATTTCAAAACCACCAGTTGATTAGTTGATTCTTCACATTAGAAGGTCATTCTTCCCTTTATATAAGGATCTAACACATTCTTTTTAAATTTTTTATTTAATAGCCATTAACTCAAACCACCTTCTTTGAATCTTTTTTTTTGTTTTTTGTTTTTTGTTTTTTTTGGTGAGGCAATTGGGGTTAAGTGAGTTTCCCAGGGTCACACAGCTAGTAAGTGTTAGGTGTCTGAAGCCGGATTTGAACTCTGGTCCTCCTGACTCCAGGACCAGTGCTCTATCCACTTTGCCACCTAGCTGCCCCTTCTTTGAATCTTAATGAAAAAAGAAAAAAAAAAAAAGCAAAGTTAATCTATGATGGTACCTGCAGAGTTCTTTTTAAATGAACTTCCCAGAATAGCATAATGAAAAACATACCGAACTAGAGCACAGAAACTCTGGGCTGTAGTGCTGGTTCTCACACAAACCATCTTGGGTAAGTTGTTTTAACCTCTTCAAAGGTTTGGGGCAGAGGTGGGAAGAAGAAAGGAAGGAAGGAAAGGGGAGGGTTTCAGACTAGATAATTGTTTAGGTCCTTCTGCTTTTAAAATTTCACTTCATTTACAGAGGAACAATACATACACATATACAAATACTTCATTTAAATATTTCTTTCTGGATCATTGAATACTCAATTGAGAGACCATAGTTATCTAAAGTGAGAGAATTCACTGATAATTGACAAACATCAAAAAATAGAAATTTCCAAAAATAGAAATTAAGTCAAAGGAAAAATAGTTTCATTTTTAAAATGTGACCTAGTCATTACTTTTAAAGGTATACATTTGCAACCAAAAAATAAACTACAATAGTCTTTTACTAAAAATGTGAAAATAAAAGAATCATAGAACCTCAATGTTTTCTACAAAATGCAGGTGCATTGTCCATAAAAATAAAAATAACTCAAAGTCTAAGCATGATAGCCAGCAATAAAGTAGTCCATGGAAAATCTTGATCCTTGGACTTTATAATACATTATCTGGATCAACTGAGAATTAACCAAGCCCATTCACACAATAAATCTAAAACCTAAAATACAAGCTTTGTGCTAGTATTGGCATGCAAGGGCACAGCCTGTCTAATGAACTTATATACAATTCATTTATTGCCTTTCTGTATGGAGATGCCAACAGGTTATAAATTATTACTCACTGCTTGGATGGGGACTTACACCTGCAAGTCAACTCAGTCATCAAATTGGCTTTTTCCTTTGCTTTAAACTTTTCTGCCTCTTTATTTCTATTACTTTCCATGGTCTAGACCAATTTTGAATTCTACTTTACCCAAGTATTTTTTCAACTGCCTTTTATAACCATTTTTCTCCATTATGAGCTATTAAATATCCTGCTGGATGTGCCTGTCTTTCTTAGACAGATTTGAAAGCAAAAAGAAAATAACCTGAAGATTAAATCCAAGCAATAATAATAATAATAATAATAATAATAATAATACCCATAGATTCTGACAGTGGACAAATAGGATGGATCACATTTCCTTTTATTCTGACTTTATAAGACAAATTAAACAGTTAAGAAAAGAATGTGCCTGGAGGATTACCCTCTAATGGGCTTCTGAGAATGGTACCTCCTATTTCTTAGAAAAAAATTAAACAGAAGCCCAGAAACTTTCTGAAACTCTTCAGCAGACTATAATGTTCAAATAAAACACATATGGTTTATTTGAAAGAGAGAGAGGGAGTTTTATGACCACATACGAGAAATTGATGTGTGTGTTATTTTTAATCTTGTAAAAAAAAAAAAGCAAATATTCATTAGAAGGCAGCATGACACAGGAAACATTAACCAATTTGGAGTAAAAAAAAAATTGGTTTCCAGTTTTGTCTCCACCACTTATTCAGTGTATTAACTTGAGTCAATTGCTACTCTGAACCTCAGTCTCTTCATTTGTAAGGTGAAGATAATGATATAGTCATTACTAATTTTCCAGGGTTATTGTAAGTTTAATTGAAAAAAAAGGCATAAAATATATGCTATTACATGTTTCATGTACAGAGGTAACTAGCAATTTTGGTACTTAGGTCAAGAAACATAAAATTCATCTTCAAACTTAGTATTTCATGATGTTAAAGTGATCCAAGAAGAATATAAGAAGTTACATTCCATGGTTGGGTATTATTACAATGTACTTGAATTTTATAGCTTCTTTCTTTAACTATCCTTTTTTTAAAGTTTTAGACTTTATTTAATTTTAATATTCATTTTAAAAGAATTTTGAGTTGCAAATTCTCACCTACTGCCTTGCCCAATTGTTGAGATGGAAAGCAATATGATAAAAATTATTCATGTAAAGTCATACAAAACATATTTTCATATTAGCTATATTTAATTATTCTTCCTAACTAGGTACTAAGGTTTTTGTGTTTCTAGATGTTTCTAAACTGCAGAAGGAGAACATGTGTTATTTATTTTTTTATTTATTTATTTTTTGCTTTTTATATTTCTAGGCTCTGGGCAAAATCTCTGATTGCCCCACCCTTGTTACATCTCTGGTTTCATGCTTTGGTGGATATTTGAGGAACATGGATAAGAACTATACCAAAATAGGGAGGCATAGATTGTAATCTGTGTTGTTAGAGGGAGTACCTTCATTCATGAGACAACAGATCAGAGGACCGAATATTTAAATAAGGAAAAGACAAATTTGTTGGAATATTAACATTTCAATTCCCCTTCCCCTTTATTAGTTTTAAAACCAAGGGGACCAAAGATAAATGAGTTTAAAAAGAAGTAACCTCTTTCTCCCATTTGAATCCTAGAGGCAGCTAGGTAGTACAGTGTTGGATAACGCACAAGGCTGAAAGTCAGGAAAATTGGAATTTAAATCTGTTCTCAGACATTTATTAGATGTGTGACCTTGGGCAAGTCACTTAATCCTCTTTATCTCAGTTCCTCATCTGTAAAATGAGCTAGAGAAGGAAATGGCAGATCACTCCATCATCTTTGCCAAGAAAGCCCCAAATATGTCCACTGACTGAATCAGACACAACTGAAACGACTCAAAGCAAAAACAACATAAACTCTAAAGACTCAATTCAGGGTAAAGGCAATGGGTCCCTCAATGGCCAAACCAGGAGAACAAAGGTTCTGACAGGTACAACCACACTGAAAAGGTTTTGAGTACAAGTCAGTAAACCATTTCCTTTTTCTCCCTCTCTCTTATTATCTCTAAATGGGCTGGAGGGGAATAAAAACAAGTAGAAAGACAGGAAAGAAGACAAAAGGTAGCATAAAAGGAAGGAAAGATCAGTTGAAGAAGAATGGGGGGAAATAAAAGGGCAAGAGATATTGAAACTTAATCATAGTAATAATAATTAGAATTTATACAGCATTTTAAGGTCTGCAAAGTGCTTCACGTGTTATCTTCTTTGGTTTTCACAACAACCTCATGAAGTAGGTGCTGTTGTTATCTCTATTTTATGGATGAAAAAATGAGGCTGAGTGGCAGCTAGGTGGTGAAGTGGATAGAGCACAGGCCCTGGAGTCAGGAGGATCTGAGTTCAAATTTGACCTCAGACACTTTACACTTACTAGCTATGTGACCCTGGGAAAGTCACTTAACCCCAATTGCCTCACCACCACCCCCCCAAAAAAAGTGAATGCTGAAAATGAGGCTGAAAGGTTAAATGATTTGTCCAGAGACACAGCTTGAGACAGGGTTTTGAACTACACAGCTTAGTGCTCTAGCTGCCTACTGAACTGCCCTATGGATTTGTTCACTGGATCTTGAAAAATTATAAAAGGGTCAAGGAAAAAGAATGGATGAAAGAGTAGGATGTGAAAGCAGTCATGAGGTAGAAGGGGATGTCCCAGATAATTTGCTTAGCCATGCTACTTACTCATGACCTTGCCAACACTTCTGAACAGGAAGTATAAAATATGACATTGAGGGCCTTACCTCAAGCTGTTGTGATGTATCCCTATTGCACATGTGGCTTCCAAGCTGCTAGGGGATGCAGTGGGTAGAGCACTGAGCCCCAGGAAGACCTGAGTTCAAATCTAGCCTCAGATATTTAGCAGCAGTATGCTCCGAGCAATTAATTTAGCCACTATCTATCTGCCTCACTTTCCTCATCTGTAAATAATAGCCCAGGCTTTTCATAAGGAAAAAATGAGATAACATGTGAAGTGCTTTGCAAACCTTAAAGCACTACATAAATGCTAATAACAGCAGCAGCAACAACAACAACACTAATAACAGAAAAATATGTCTTTATTCTTTTAAGGACAAGACCTACCTGGCTGCAATCCTGCCCAGCTCCAGCAGACAAAGGCACACTTCTCGAGGCTGCTTGTGGAGAACTGGAAAGGCAAAACACAGGAAACGAACTTTTACAATAAAAAGGAATTTCCAAACTGTGCATAGACAAACAGGTTTAACTTCTTATTGTCACTAAAGGTTGAAATGAATGTGCTAGACTGTTCAATAATTCTTTTTTCAGACGCACTATAGAGTGCTAGACACCCACCGGGCACTTGGAGTTGTTGAAAACATACATACATCATTCTCCAACAGAACCCATTAGTGTGCTCAGGAAGTTCCAGCCATGTTATTCATTTCAATCAGTAAATACTAACATTATCATGCTTAGTACAAGCCTCAAGATAATTACAAGGGATACAGCTAATGGCCATTAGGAAATACATCTAGTAGATACACAAGTACAAAAATACCCAATCCATCTTTAAAAAATCCATGGACTAGATCTGAAAGTGAGTTAAAAAAATCAAGCTACTGAGATATGTGTCAAACAATAATGAGTAATGTGAGCAGAGATTTCTCAGGCTTAATTTCTGCCAGATAATGAACATTGAATATATGAAACATTATTCAATCAAGTACTTCTCGCTGGATATATACAGTAATAAATAAATTCCATTGATTGCACACAAAAAGGAATTGTTCCCAAACAACTGATTTATTTATTCAATTGATGGCTGCTGTCCTCATTAGCAAGGGCTACTAAATCACAGAGGTGTTTGTTAACCCTGCCAAGGTATACTAGAATTTACTTTATTGTTCCCAGGACTAATCACTAAGGTTTTTTTTAGGAAATATTTTTGATACTTCTAAAGTCTCCTAAGGAGGGAAATAGGCTATCTGGCACATCAACAAACAATCAGATTAACATATGCATAATATTTTGATTCATTGATCCTAGGGTGTGCATAACCATCAGTTGTGTGAAAACATATATATATATATATATATATATATATATATACACAATAAAATAGCATGAGTACACCAAGTTAGAAATTAACAATTATACAATAATCCAGTTTCATCTCCATCTGCCTACTCCAAGCACCTAGCCTTCTTTTCCTTCCAAGTAATAGCAGTGGTGCCTTATCTTGAAGTCAAGGGGGAGGATGTTAGTAATAGTTTATCTCTCTCTCTCTCTCTATCTATCTACACATGGATATAGATACACACAAATAATTATATATTTTGTATTTTTATTAAATGAGGATGCACCCCAATTTTGCGGCCTTCAAGCAAAAAACCCGGCATAATTCTTGGATTTTAAAAATGTATTCAATTCCCTCCATCCTTTTTCATTAGTCTAGCTTTAAAAGATTTTCTATTCATGTAAGAAAAGATCACAGTTATACTCTCAGTGGGGAAAGACTCAATCTGGATGATAATTTAAAAAATCTGAATTTTATTTGTATTCTTGGTAAAGAGTTGGGGGATACAGAGCAGAATGTTGCATTCATTGTAGATATCACATTGTCTGTTGTTTTACTTAATTATTTTTCTTTGTTACAAGGGATTTTTTTTTCTTTTGTGTTCTCTTTTCTTTCTTTCTTTTGTGGGGCAATGATGCTTAATTGACTTGCCCAAGGTCACACAGCTAGTAAGTGTCAAATGTCTGAGTCTGGATTTGAACTCAGCTCCTCCTGAATCCGGGGCCAGTGCTTTATCCACTGCACCACCTAGCTTCCCCCACAAGGGATTTTTCAATGCAAAGGATGAATAGAAGGGAGGAACGAGTAGTTCCATGACTTACTGTGATATAAAGCCAAAAAACAACCATTAATTATACATCTTAATTCCATAATATTTTCAAATTTTAAAAATCCCTCTTGAAAGTAGAACAGCAAACTTTACTGCAGTACTTTTTTAAAAAAATTATCACAAATGTATAATTAGTAGCATATAAAATAATGAAGGTTGACTGAACAAAGGTAATTTTAACCTTGATTTCCTATGTACTTCTTATTTATTAAAATTAGGAAGCGGCAATTTTCACAGTGATGAATCATCAACTGAACTTTAAAGTAGAAAAGACAGATAATGGTTCTATCTCCATAGCATAATGTTCAAACAGAGGACAATACTACATTTGTCATAAATGGGATTCCACAGAGTATCAAATTGACAAAAAATTAATCCTCTCTCTAATTATCAAACTAATATTTTTTTGACCTGGAGTTTTATCACATCTGAGACACAAAATCATCACGATGGGAAATGAGGTCAATTCTCCATGTTGTGCTCCAGGGAATACAGCCATTAATATTTTCTATATGCTTGCTGGCATGTTTCCTACCTCTAAAACATACTGGCTAGATGACGTTGGACAAATTCTTTAACCTCTCAGTTTTCTAGCTGAGACTATAAGTCGAAAGGAAGATGCCAACCTGCATCATCCAGGAGTTTCCCCAGATTAATGATATCATAATCCCTATTCATTCACTTTCTAATGAAAAAGAGTAACACTTGGAGAATAAGAATTCAGGTAAGAAGCAGCTTTATAAGAAAGCAAATATCAGCAAATACAAAAATAATGAACCAGGGTATGATAGTTCTATCATGTAGTGTTCCTAAATTCTAGGCCATCACCACAAAGAAAACCCAAGATAATGTGAAAGGAATGTGGCTCTCAAAGGTGCTTCTGCAAGAAAGAATATCAGTTCTGGGCACTTTGTGAAAGAAAATGTTGTAAAAAGAATTTTCATGCCTCTTTTGCATTCCTTTGTTTAATCCCCTGGGTCATCTATCAATGGGTAGTTTCCAGAAGACTAAGCCTAAATACAAGTTCTGTAACAGTTTTGCTGAGAAAACATAATTAAGAATTGAGAAAATTGTAGGTAATTGCCTACACTTTTAATTTTGCTTCCCTGCAAGAATTTAGGACAAATTATTTGCTGTCTTTATATCTGTTTTCTAATTAAATAAAAACTTTTTAGTTTTGCTAGAAAAAAATCATCTTGGGATTGTAAGATCCTAGATTTATAGTTAGAAGGGACCTTGGAATTCATCTGGTTCAACCTTCTCATTTTTCAGATAAAGAAACTGAGACCAATAGATAAAGTGATTTATCACCCAGTAAGTGGCAGATATAAAAACCCTCTGACTCCAAAAACAGCATGGAGACACTGTACTCCACTGAATTTACTCACTCAAACACAATATTTTCTAATAGATCCATTTTTATACATAAGCATAATACAATCCTGAATTATTCCTCACTTCAAATTTTGTTTCCATAATTTGACTTACATATTTTATTTTAAGATCTTTGGAAAGCATAACGATTGAAATAGGGACTGAATTTTTGATTCCAATGGTACAAGAACTTTCTGGTATGGAAACTTCCTCTATCAGTATAGGTTGCTACCTTCACCGGAAAATATACAAGTTTAAATAATGAAAAGTATTACACATTTACATGCAAAACACATTTGTTTACATTGAAAAAGTAAAACTGAGGAAATTTTTTGGGTGAATTTCTTTGATCTTTTCAGTATAAAGAATGGGAGACTAAAAGAAATGAAGTCAAAGGATTGAAATGAATTATTTAATGACTGTTCATTTGTGGTTAAAAAACACTGTAGAGGAGAAATCCTTTCAAAGAAAGAAATTCTATGATTGAGGTATCCTATCAGTATGCATGCATGAGCATTCTGCTAGTCACTGTGTTTCCCATTTCCCTTATTTATGTATATCAAAAATATTTAATCTTGAATTCTATCAAGTTTCATATCAAATAGGTCAACTAAAGCAGTTTATATAAATAGTCTATGCAGGGTTGTCATAGTTGTTAATAATTTATATTAGAAGCCAAGCAGATGTTGAAATGGAAAAGGCACCATTCTCTGAAAATTTTAAACATCCTGCCACTAATTTCATATTATCCCTAAGAACCAAGTCATTTACATGCTTACGTTTTCAAAATAGTCACTGTTAATAGCTAGTTAGAGCAGGTGACAAGCCTACTTAGGACTTAATCCTGTACCAGGATAGTTAAAATGAACACTTTTTTTTTTCTTTTTGGGGGGAGGGAGGAAGGGAAAGGTGTTACATTGGGAAAAAGAAAACTAAAAAACTTTGCATACAGTAACATGTCATTCATTTTAAATTCTTTTATTGGTTCATACTCTCAACAATACATAGTAATAGTATTAAGTGTTAAACTTGGAAGATGTGATTGTATCATATTTAATATTTTATGCTTAAAATCAGACCTGTGACTTCATTAGTATGGGGGATTTACAATGAGGATATTCCCTTCACCAATGTAAGTTGATTCCTGCTCTGCAATTAATATTCTTAGGGCATTGCCTAGAGCACTGAAAGACTAAGAGTCTTGCTCAGTCGCACAACCAATAGTTATCAGAAGCAAGACCTCAACTCTTATGTCAACTCTTTACAAACATTGATAAAATATTTATTTGGTCCACACTTATGATTTCATCTTGCAGAGAATTCCCAAATGAGAAAAATCCATCTACTAAAACAGATCAGTAACTGTTATGCAACTTAGAGAGTTCTTCGAGACACTGAAAGGTTATTTGATTTGCCAATATATAGTTAAAATGTGTCAGATGCTAGACTTGAACCCTGGTATTGATTCAGTTATCCATCTATCCATCCATCTATCCATCCATCCATCCATTCATCCATCCACTCATCTCTCTGTCTATCCCTCTGTCCATCCATCCAGCCATCTGCCCATTCATCCATCCCTTCATCCATTCTTCCATATATATATATATATATATATATATATATATATATATATCCATCCATCCATCCATCCATCCATCCATCCATCCAAGTGGAATTTTTTGGCTTCTTTTTCTTCTTAGTGGAATTTAATTTTAACAGAGTTTGCAAAGTGATCATTGCCTCTAGAAAGTTTTCTTTTTTCCTTCTTTTAATGATCAAACAATTTAGAAGAAAGCTGTAATTATTTCCTCAGGCAAATAGAACTCCAATCTGCCATTTAAACTCCATTATAGGAGGCCTAACTCCATGCCTTGCATTCTGTCAAAATCTTATGGGCATCAAATGTCAAATGGAGTTCTGCCTGCTTTGGAAATATAATATTAGTCTAATGTCTAATGAATGAAGTTTCTATGTCATAGTGTACATAGGAACGCACTGCATTGTGCAGTGAAGTTAAGCTTCAACTAGCTCCATTACAATTTAACAGATGGACAATGTTATGAAAGTTATTGAGTTGCCCTCATCAAAATTCTATTATCCATATGCTTTCTATATTACAATATTAATGGCAATTCCCCAAGGAGGGGATGGATTTTTAAAATTTCTCATGCAAGGAGGAAATTATGGGGACAAACTTTTAATCAGCTAAACTTGTCTTAATCTTGAATAGGTTAACTTCAAATTGAGCCTCCCTGTTTTAGACATGTGGCCTTCTAAACTGAGGCAAAACAATGCAGTAGAAAGGGGCCTAGTTTAGATAATCAGAAGCCTTAGATTCTAATTCGGATTTGTCACTACACTATCAGTGTAACCTTAAGTGACTCATTTAAACACTCTGAGCCTTACTTACCTTATCTGTAAATGGATAAATGGACAGCTAGGTGGCACAGTGGATAGAGCATCAGGGAGTTAGGAAGACCTGAGTCCAAATCTGGCCTCAGACACTTACTAGCTGTGTGACCCTCGACCAGTCACTTAACCCTGTTTACCTCAGTTTCTCTTCTGTAAAATGAGCTGGAGAAGGAAATGGTGTAAACCACTCTAGCATCTTTGCCAAGAAAACCAACCTGTAATCCTGATTCTGGAGGAAGCAGAAATCTATTCATTTTCCCTAATTTAACCCTTTCTCAAATTCTCTCTGAAACACACTTCATGCTGGGAATAAAGCAATTTTACAAAAACAAATGCATTACCTACCCTCTCTCTGTGTTTGGTTTCAAACACTTTACATGAGCCCAGTGAGTAAAGAGAATTTGAGATGTCCTGCTCCCCGAAATGGATATTATGTGTAACTTGATGTTGATAAAGTAGTATATAAACAGAGTAGGTATTAACTACAAAATCTGAAGTCAGTACTTCCCTGGATTAGCCATAAAGATAATCTGTATATAAATATTCAAGAACTGACCATATAGATGAAGCTATTGCTGCTATTTTTCCTTAGCTCCAATAAAACATAGCAAACATTCCCTGATAAAACCATTCTATGGCCCTCAAAATAGCAAACTACACCCTGAGACATGGCTTGTTTAGTCAAACACTAGTAAACAGGCACAAAACCTTCTTCTGATGCAACACACGGCCCTGAGATGCATGATTGGAAATGTATTTTAAAAATCAACATTCAAAACCCTTGTGTTTCTTGACAGCAGGGCAGAACTGGGACTGCAGTGGGGAGCCCTTTGGGCAGCATCATCCATTTCCATAACAATAATCAAGGTTGGACCAGAGAGTTAAAGTAATCAGAGGTCAGAGTCAATATGAAGCATCAGAAGACAAGTTCACCAAGCAAAATCACAAGCACAACATGACAAATACAGCCACCACAACAAAAGAGGGGATGTTCGGAAAGAAACCACACACAGGAGCATGCTAGCACAGCAGAGAGCAAACCCTTTTTCTTGTTGAGCAGATTCTTTTGTCAGAGAAACAGATGGAGAAGATTCCCTGGCTCCAAGTCCTATAATCATTCAATAAGATTGTGATATTGATATGGTTAGTACAAGCCAAGTGTTTACCCCAAACAAACGTGTTATAAGAGCATGCTTTCCTCTCTTTGGACACCTCTCAGCTTCCCATTGTCGATAGAATTAGAGGCAACCCAACAGAACCCCTAGAAAACATTTTAAAGGCTGATTAGCTTCATGAACATGAGAAATTTTAAGGTGCAAAAGTAAATTATAAGTAACAAAACTCTCAGCTACAATATGGCATCATTGCTGGATCACACCTTAAATAACCATGTATTATAAGCACTAATTTTATAATGTGTAATTGACACTACTGTTACTAATAAATGTTAACCAATGTATTTTGGGGTGTCCAATTTAAAACATACAAGGGAAACAGAGTAAGATCTAGAACAACATTAGTCAGAATTATTTTGCAAAAGATTTCTAAAACATTTATTATGCCAATTACATAGATTCTTTACCTGATTAGCAGGAGAAGAGAAAACTAAAAAGGGGACATGATAGTGAGCTTTAAGTATTTGAAGGGCTATCATATAAAGAGGGGTTAGGCTTGTTCTGTTTAGTTGTAGATGGCAGAACAAGGAAAAATAGGTGGAAGTCCCTGAGTCAGGAATGCAGGCATGACATAAGCATGATATAAGCAAAAGCTTTCTCATTTTGGGAGCCATTCAAAGGCTGAATGGGGGCTACTTCTGAAGAAAATGGATTCCCCTTCATTCGTCTTCAAGCAAATACTAGATGACCAGTCCTCTTGTGTGTTTTAAAGAGGATTCCTTTAGGAATGGATGAGATTAGATGGCCACTGAGGTCCCTTTCATTCTGATATTCCACAATTATCTTAATGTTCAGTTTCTTAATAATAAGACCATTATTTCATAGCCCTGATATCATAAGGATGTAACTATGAACTTGAAAATGGATAGTTCTTTTATGATATAAACATATTAAATACTCTATTGCACCTTTGATGTATTTTGGAATCATGAACAAAGATATGGGAGGGACCTGAGAGGTCATTTAGTCTAATTCCCTCATTTTATAGATGAAAAAATTGAGACCCATTGCTAACATGCTGTCAGGAATACAGCAGCCACTCAATAAATGCATATTGAATTGATTTGACATGACCTATCTAAGATACACCAGCAGTTAAATGGCAGAGCTGGAATTTGAACGCAAGCCTCTTGACTACAAAGTACATTATCCATCATAATATGATTTTTCTTCCTATTCTTTTTAGTTTAAAAATCAATTTATTTAAAATAATGTTGGTAAAAATACTATTTTGGAGTCATGTCATACTCAGATTAAATTAAAATGTAAATATTTCAAAGACAATTCTAAAAATTAATTAATGGGATTTTGTGCTAGAGATGGATTCAGGAAGACCTGAGTTCAAATTCTGCCACTGAAGCTTGCTGTCACATTACCCCAAATAAATCATTTAACCTCTCTGTGTCTCAGAGTAATGTATAAGACATATACTCAGTTATAAAACATACATGTATTTTTTACCTCGGTATTCCTTAATATGATGCTTTTGAAATCAGTTATCACAGGTGCAAAAATAAAAGGTTTTAACAAGGCTCCCAATCAAAGGAAAAGTTCACAGATTTGGAAGAGACTCCTCATTTACTTACCTTTACATTAGAGACAGGTGAGATGCATTTAGGGCTAAACATAACATGTTACACTTTAATCCTGAAGCAGGTTCTACCACCTAAAAAGACTGCTTCATCCAAATACATATCAATACATTATTTTTCATAATCCTTTAAACCTTTCATTCAAAAGAGATTTGCCCTTCTATACTTTGTATTCACTGATCTGGGTCCATGTGGTTTCCTCCCACTAGAATGCATGCTCCTTGAGGGCAGAGACTTTAATTTTTGCCCTTCTATCTCCAAGAGAGAGAATATGACAAAGTGGAGGCAAAGCTGGCCTTAAGTCTTCCCTGGGCTCCATACCAGCTATGTGTTCTGAGACATGCCATTTAATTTCTCCATCATCTAATAATCCTCTAGGACAATAAACTACAGAGAAGGTGCTGACTTGCAGTGTACAAAGAGTTTATTCATGAAGGAATTTTCTCCACCAAAGGAATCAGTCCCTATCCCTATTTTCAATGCTTAGCACACCTTCTGAGTCACCCTGGGGGCTCAATGAATACTTAAATGTTAAAAGATAGATGAGTAAGAGAACAACTATGACAGTTCAATTCCTAAATTCTACTGTCCTCAGAAGTACCTGTGGCTATAGTCAAACTAGCAAAAATGGGTGGAAATTGCAGAGTCAAAAATATTGGATTGATATAAGAAAATAACTTACTAACACTGAGGTATAGCCAAATTTGGGGTTCAAATATATCTTTTGCTCTCCCCAAATAACAGCATGCTAACATGATTTTTTTTTCTTTCCTACTTTTCATTTTAAAGCTTTTTTTGTTTAAAATAATGTTTGTGAAAAATATTGCTGGCCCAATCCATTTCTAAAACACCGATATTTTCTTTTATTTTTTCCCCAGATAGGAGAGCCAGAAAGTTAAATGCTGACATTTCACTCAGAAAAAAAAAGAGAGAAAGAAAGAAAGAAAGAAACAAGTTGCCTCCCAAGAATGGCATAAGGAGATAAGCAGCAGGGTTGACTTTGTGTGATGGTTTTGTATGGGCTATGAAGAATTGTATCTCTCCAACAATCAAGAAAGGGGTAAAGAAGACATGAAGCAAAAAAAAAAAAAGTGTTGCTGTACATGCTTGGAGACTGGTGGCAGAGGCATAATAATAATAATAATAATAATAATAATAATAATAATAATAATAATAATAATAATACTGCAAAGCTCCTCTTCCCTATCCTGCCCTCCCCCACCATGAGATTTCTTGGCGTTAAGCAGGGTCTAAAGAGAGCTGATTGAGATTTTGTGAATGTAGATTCTCCCCCAAACAGTGGTACAAGAAACAAGGAGAATTGGAACAGAAGGATGGCGTATCAGTTGCTGCAGAGATAAGGACTTTTTTTCAGGCTGGAAAGGACCTTTTGAGCAGCTCAAAACAGAGTCCCCTTGATAAACCGTCAGCACAGTGCGATGCTTTATCATCCACTCCAGCCGATTTTTTCCTTCATCGGAACATCTTTTCATTTTATTTGTTCTTCAGATCACCAGGAAACAAAGGATGTTCTTCATCTCATTTTCTACTGAAATGAAAACTGCAAGGGGTGAGGGAGGGGACAGGGGGGTGGGAGCAAGAATCTTGTCCTAAATTCCCTTTCAAAGTGGTTTGAAGACACTTCAAGCACAGGACACAGGGTTATTATTGTTTTCTTGCTCTTCAATGGATTTTTGAATAAGGGTAGCCCAGGGTGTCAGTAAAAGCCTCATCTCTCCTCACCCAGAAGTCCAGCAAGAGAAAGTACACCAGGAAAGTAGAATTGATTTAAAGTCCCCTTCTGGAGGTTAGCATTACAATCCAAGGGCGCAGCTGCTTCCATTCTTGGCGTGATCCTAAATTCAACACTCTATGAATGGTCAGGTTTTTCTTTCTCCCTGGAGACTGTGACCACATTATCTTACTACTTATTTTAGGGTTTCTGTGAGGGTGGGGTGACCATTATGGTAAAACCTATGGACCCCTTCTCAGAATAATATTTTAAATGCATAAAATAAAATTCATAAGATTGTAAAGGAATTCAGCTAAATCAAAATTCAGTTATCAAAAATATATGTACACTTTTAAAAAATAAAAGTAAATTTGGTGGTGAGTACCTGACCTAAAGTCAGGAAGAACTGAAATCACATCTGGCCTCAGACACTTACTAGCTGTGTGACTCTGGGCAAGTCATTTAACCATGTTGGCCTCAGTTTCCTCATTTGTGAAATAAACTGGAAAAGGAAATGGCAAACCGCTCTAGTATCTTTGTAAGAAAAACCCCAAATAGAGTCATGAAGAGTAGTGCAGAACTGAACACAACTGAACAATAATGAAATAATAGGTTAAGAATCTGACCTATTTAGAGCAAGAAAAGTTTCTCATTTAAT
The DNA here is from genome assembly GCF_019393635.1 of Dromiciops gliroides. NCBI lineage: Eukaryota > Metazoa > Chordata > Mammalia > Microbiotheria > Microbiotheriidae > Dromiciops > Dromiciops gliroides. The sequence continues at coordinate 47,019,901 of NC_057866.1, forward strand.
TTTTTTTTTAAATTCTGGAAGCCCTAAAAGGTAGAGCCTTGACCAGTCACACAACCAGGATGTATTTGAGGCTGAACTTGAACTCAGGACTTCCTCTCTTTGAAGTAAGTCCTCTATCCACTAAGCCAAATTAATTTTCCAGCTACCATTGCAATAGCAAAATAAATAAGCAAACAAATACTATGTGTATAAAAAAGGGAAACTAACTAAACTGGAAATTATTGAAAAAATTTACACAACTGTTCCTATGTTTTCCTCTGATTTTAACATTTTTTGTACACAAAAGCAATTTGTGGGGAAGGGGGTGTCCTGACCTGTCATTTCACTGGTATAAGGAACTCCTGGTGAGCAAGGAACTTCTTTGACTAAGGAAGATCAGTAGCTCTTTTCAAACATAGAATCTTCGAAAGTTGTCTGGGAGGACTGAGTGATCAACTGCCTAGACAGGGGATCATGGTCTTTTCTGTGTGTCCTGGACCCCTTTGGAATCCAGGGGATGTCAATGGACCACTTCTCAGAATAATGTTTTTAGTGAATTAATGAAAAACAGAGGAAGCCAGTTATATTGAAATTCAAGTATTCATATGTATATTAAGAAAAAAGAATTTCAGGGGTAGCTAGGTGGCACAGTGGATAAAACATTGACCCTGGATTCAAGAGGACCTAAGTTCAAATCCGGCCTCAGACACTTGGCACTTACTAGCTGTGTGACCCTGGGCAAATCACTCAACCCTTATTGCCCAGCAAAAAGAAGGAAAGAAAGAAAGAAAGAAAGAAAGAAAGAAAGAAAGAAAGAAAGAAAGAAAGAAAGAAAGGAAGGAAGGAAGGAAGGAAGGAAGGAAGGAAGGAAGGAAGGAAGGAAGGAAGGAAGGAAGGAAGGAAGGAAGGAAGGAAGGAAGGAAGGAAGGAAGGAAGGAAGGAAGGAAGGAAGGAAGGAAGGAAGGAAGGAAGAAAGAAAGAAAGAAAAAAGAAGTTCAAGGACTGTAGGGGTCCTTGGTCCCCTGACCCTAAAGTCACACAGCTATCAGGCATCCAAAGCAGGTAGGTCTATGTCTTCCTGACCTCAAAGGCACCTATCAGTCCACTAATACAATGTTACCTCTAATACACTACTTCATTGATAGAGGGACTTCCTTTGGGAGGGAACTCCCTCTACCTGTGCAGATCAGCACTGAATGTTTAAATGACTTGCCCAGTATCACTTAAACTAATAAAGATAAATATTTTTTATCAATTCAAGCATCTGAAATTTGGTTGGTATTAATTCTCCTTCCACCTACACAGATTGCAACCCCTCTTTAAATTGATTATCTTGGAGAGTTGTGGCTGAAATATCCATTCCTCTGGAGCTAATGTGGCAATGAACCTATCTAAAATTAGCTAGGATGGGCCCTCAGACAATATGATTGAAGGCCCATCCCCAGGTCCATAATCTAAGACCAAGAACCTTAACCTTGAATCGTATACCTCAAGACATTAATAAATTTGTATGGGAAAAAATCCATCTTTATTTCAATATATGTTCTATCCTTTGTAAACCATGGATTTTACTTTATACTTTTAAAAACATTATTGTAAGAAGGCACCCATAGGCTGCACCAGAATGCCAAAAGATGCAAGACACAAATAAGGTTAAGGATGTTTTGTCTAAAGTTTGTTTTTGTTGTTGTTGTTCAGTAAGTGCATTAGATTAATAATAATAATAATAACAATATCTAACATTTATATAATGTTATGTGCCAAGCACTATGCCAAGTCCTTTACTGATCATTATTTAATTTGTTCCTCACAATAACTCTGGAAGCTCTGTGCTATTATTATCCTCATTTTATTGAAGTATATGAGACAAACATAAAGTGACTTGCTCTGGGTCACACAGCCAGTAAACATCAAGGGTCATATTTGAACCCAGAGCTTCCTGGCTCCAAGCCCCACACTCTATCCATTGTACCACCTAGCTATCTCACATTTCACTGATACACTGTAGCATTTGAGAACACCAAATAACTCCATGCCACTGTGGAGCAATAGAATAAGAATTGAACAGACCTGTTTAGCAAAATGTAAAAACTTCATTATCATTACATTAATGCTTTTGTCTTATGACCTACCTGATTACTAATATAAATATTTAACATAAGTTTCTAAGTCTTCAGTTCTAGTTTTGCCTAAAGTAGGGCCGTGGAGCTGGAGACGTTTTGTTTTTGTCTTTGTGGCCCCAGCATGTTGTATGGTCCCTGGCTCATAGTAGGTATATAATAAATACTTGGGGCAACTAGGTGGCACAATGGATAAAGCACTGAGCTTCCAGTCAGGAAGACTCATATTCCTAAGTTTAAATCTGGCTTCTAATAATTCCTAGCTGTGTGACCCTGGGGAAGTCACTGTTTACCTCAGTTTCCTCATCTGTAAAATGAACCGGAGAACGAAATGGCAAACCACTTCAATAACTCTGCCAAGGAAATACCAAATGGGGTTCCAAAGAATCAGAAATGACTAAACAACAACAACAAAATTCTTGTTGATTAATTGACATTTCACATTTCTGTCTAGCTACAAAGATTAAATGATGATATAGGGGGAGCAACTAGGTGGCACAGTGAATAAAACACCAGCCCTGGATTCAGGAGGACTTGAGTTCAAATCCAGCCTCAGACACTTAAACACTTACTAGCTGTGTGACCCTGGGCAAGTCACTTAACCCTCATTACCCAGAAAAAAAAATGATATAGTCATTGAAGATTCTCTAATATCTAAGCTACTCTATTCTAGGAATAGCAGACAGACTGTTATACTCAGAGCCAGAAAGATTCTGTTCAAGTCCTATCTCAAACTTACTCCTGGGCCAGTCACTCACACCTCTTAGCATCCAACAGTAGCTCAATAATATCCATTGCAGGAAGAGTTGATAATTTGTACTGGTTAAGGGAGTTTCCTCACTAGGTACTCTATGTACCAACAAAATCCCTTGCCCAGACTATATGGGGGGCGGGGGAGAGTACTAGATATTTCATAGTGAGAAGTGTATTGAAGCCATGGACCTGGGTTTGAATCTCAGTTCTTCTATTTATTCCCTATGTGTAACCTGGAACAAATCATTTGTATATTTTCTCAACTGCCAGTTGAAGGTGTTGGATCAATGAACATTCCCTCCATCTCTGAATCATGACCCTGTACTATATCCCTGAATTTGATAGGTTTTGGTCTTTCATGATCATGTATTACAATCATACAAGGACATATTTTTTTCATTTTTTTGGTGGGGGCGGCAATGAGGGTTAAGTGACTTACCCAAAGTCACATAGCTAGTAAGTGTCAAGTGTCTAAGGCCTGATTGGAACTCAGGTCCTCCTGAATCCAGGGCTGGTGGTTTATCCATTGCACCACCTAGCTTCTCCCTATCCACCTAGCTGCCCCCATAAGGGCATATCTTTTTTTTTTTCCTTTTTTTGCTGGGCAATGAGGGTTAAGTGACTTGCCCAGGGTCACACAGCTAGTAAGTGTCAAGAGTCTGAGACTGGATTTGAACTCAGGTCCTTCTGGATCCAGGGCTGGTGCTTTATCCACTGTGCCACCTGGCTGCCCCTATAAGGGCATATCTTAAAGGATATTTGGCCTTGTATTTTTGAGTTGAGTTATCTGTGTGTTATTTTTACTAGGGTTTCATTTTGTAAGACTGTATCAACTTCAGCTCAAATGAAAGTATGTTGCTTCTGTTTCTTCCCTTTCCCCATTTGGTTCTGTTCCACTAACCATGGCATAGCTGATAATAGTGGATTTGTAAGACTAAACCTTTGATCCAAGGAAAATGGACACGGAAACATGGAAACTCCTTGACATCAGAGCTTGCTTTCATTTTTGTCTTGGGATTACAAATGCCTAGCACAATGTCTATTCAGTGCCTAAGGCATGCTTGTTGAATTGCGTTGAATTGAACCTTCTCTCACCAAGCTAGTGTAAGAAGCCAATCTAACTGCTTGGAACATGATTCACCAAAAGAGAAAAAAAAAAACATTTTTTTATCTTGGTAAAGCATGAAGTGTCTATTCTTTTCTTTCTTCAAATACATATCAATTTGACTTTAGATAATTACATAGGTTAGAAGGAAGGTGTTTCCATCATTTTTACAGCTGGAAAGAATCAACCACTATTCTCAATTGGAACATTGGAATGTTCAACGTAGGTAAATTGCTCATAAAGACTAATGGTACAATTTCACCCCAAGTTAATATATCCCCTCAATTCTGCCTTGCCTTATTAACAGCCTTATTTTTCAGAAGGAAAATCTTGTGTTCCAATTCCCTTTCCTAGTCTTCTTTCCCCAGGGTAAACAATAATAACAGGGAACTGTGATGTTTAGCTACCTATGAAAGTTCAGAATTCCAATAATATAACATACCCAAAGAAGTGACTATGACAGTTATTAATTTGTGAAATCATCATAAGTCTCTAGGTTGGGGGTTCTTAACCTGGGATCTGTAATTTTGTTGTGCTTCTTTAAAAAAAAAACTCAAAATTTTCTTAATTAGATTTCAAAGTTTCCTTTGAGATCTTTTGTGTTTTATTTTATGCATTTAAAAACATTATTCAGAAATGGGGTCCAGAGGCTTCATCAGATTGTCAAAGAGGTCAATGACACAAAAAAGGTTAGCAACTTCTACCCTAGAATCATAGCTTTAGAGCTTAAAGGTGTTTTAAATCTCAGCTAATCCATCTTCACCTATCTTAGATTCTTTTGTTTTAAATGAATTTTATTTTTATTATGAACTTTAAAAATCCATCCCACATTTTTGAGATGAGGAAACAGCGCAGAGAGGTTAAAGTGACTTGCCCCAAGTTATAACACTAGAAAGTAGTGGAGTCCAGAATCTAATCCAAGCTATGTAACTTCAAAGCTAGGGCTCTATTCACTCTACCATACTGCCTCCTCTTATGCGAAAGAAAGAAAGAAAGAAAGAAAGAAAGAAAGAAAGAAAGAAAGAAAGAAAGAAAGAAAGAAAGAAAGAAAGAAAGAAAGAAAGAAAGAAAGAAAGAAAGAAAGAAAGAAAGAAAGAAAGAAAGAAAAGAAAGAAAGAAAGAAAGAAAGGAAGAAAGGAAGAAAGGAAGAAAGGAAGAAAGGAAGAAAGGAAGAAAGGAAGAAAGGAAGGAAGGAAGGAAGGAAGGAAGGAAGGAAGGAAGGAAGGAAGGAAGGAAGGAAGGAAGGAAGGAAGGAAGGAAGGAAGGAAGGAAGGAAGGAAGGAAGGAAGGAAGGAAGGAAGGAAGGAAGAAAGGAAGGAAGGAAGGAAGGAAGGAAGGAAGAAAGAAAGAAAGAAAGAAAGGAAGAAAGAAAGAAAGAAAGAAAGAAAGAAAGAAAGAAAGAAAGAAAGAAAGAAAGAAAGAAAGAAAGAAAGAAAGAAAGAAAGAAAGAAAGAAAGAAAGAAAGAAAGAAAGAAAGAAAGAAAGAAAGAAAGAAAGAAAGAAAGATGCTATTTATTAAGCAGTTGTGTTGTTTGTTTGTTTTGGTTTTGGTTTGTTTTTTTTTGGGGGGGGGGAGTGTTCTGTCCATAAATCAAAGGCTCATTTGTCTCTACACATTATACCAATCACCTCACAGAAGAAGATACATACCCAAACCTTCTGATTCAAAGAGGCATGTTTCATCCACCCCTACATCTCGGCACCAGGATAAGAAATTGGCTGTGTTGTCTCGGGCAAAAAAGGAGCCTGAAGGTGCGCTGGCTTTGCATGGAATCTTCCTCATAGGCAGGCACTGTGAAAAACAAAGAACTCTCACTCTGTTGGAAGCACATCTGGTCAAATCATCCTAGGAGTGAATATTAAAGGGCCATTTATGTGTACCATGAAACTCCCTTACAATGACCTCATCTCTAATGATTCCTTTGCACAAACCTATAGGAAGGGAAATGAAATGCCAATGAAACTGATACAGCAACCCAGTGGTGTATGAGAAATCTGCATCCATCAAAAATGGAGCATTATTGGGACCATGAATTTCAAGCCTCAAGCAGGAAAGTCCTGGAAGTCCTTATCCTGTCTCTATTCCTTCCTATTTTCTTTCTGATATTTTTTTTCTTTTGGGAGACTCCAGATAAGAAATTCACTCAATATCACTATCTGCCATTTCTTTTTAGATATTTGCTATTTACTTATCTATGTACATGATCTCCAACCCCCATAGAATATAAGGTCCCTCAAAGGCAGGATCCATTTTTCCCCATTTATTTATTTTTTTAATTATAAAAGTATTTTATTATTTTCCAGTTACATGTAGAGATAGTTTTCAACATTTGTTTTTATAAGATTTCCAGCTTCAAATTTCCCCCCCTCCCCTCCTTCCCCCCTCCCCAAGACAGCAAGTAATCTGCTATAGGTTATATATGTACAATAACATTAAACATAATTCTGCATTAGTCATGTTATAAGAGAAGAATCAGAGCAAAAAGAAAAAACCTCAAAAAAGAAAAACAACAGCACCAAAAGTAAAAGAAATAGTATGGTTTAATCTGCATCAATATTCCACAGTTCTTTTTATTTTCTGGATTTGGAGAACCTTTTCCATCATGAGTCCTTTGGAACTATCTTGTATTGCTGAGAAGAATCAAGTCTATCATGGTTGATCAACACATAATGTTGATGATACTGTGGACAATGTTCTTCTGGTTCTGCTCATCTCACTCATCATCAGTTCATGCAAGTCTTTCCAGGTTTCCCTGAAATCTGCCTGTTCATCGTTTCTTACAGCACAATGGAATTCCATTACATTCATATACCACAACTTGTTTAGCCACTCCCCAGTTGATGGGCAGCCCCTCAATTTCCAATTCCTTGCCACCACAAAAAGAGCAGTTATACATATTTTTGTCCCTGTGGGTCCTTTTCCCTTCTTTATGATCTCTTTGGGAAAAAGACCCAATAGTGGTATCACTGGGTCAAAGGGTATGCACAGCTTTATATCCCTTTGGGTATAATTCCAAATTGCTCTCCAGAATGGTTGGATCAGTTCACAGTTCCACCAACAATCCATTAGTGTTCCAATTTTCCCACAGCTTCTCCAACATTTGTTAGTTTCCCTTTTTGTCATATTAGCCAATCTGATAGTGTCACATGGTACCTCAGAGTTGGTTTCATTTGCATCTCTCTAATCAATGGTGATTTAGACCATTTTTTCATATAGCAATAGATAGCTTTGATTTCTTCATGAGAAAACTGCCTGTTCATATCCTTTGACCATCTCTCAAATGGAGAATGACTTGTATTTTTATACATTTGATTGAGTTCTCAATATATTTTAGAAATGAGGCGTTTATCAGAAGTACTAGCCATAAAAATTGTTTCCCAGCTTTCTGCCTCCCTTCTAATTTTGGATGCATTGCTTCTGTTTGTACAGAAACTTTTTAATTTAGTGTAATCAAAATCATCCATTTTGCATTTCATAATATTCTCTATCTCTTCTTTGGTCATAAACTGTTCTCATTTCTAAAGATCTGAAAGGTAAACTATTCCTTTCTCTCCTAATTTACCTATGGTATCACCTTTTATGTCTAAGTCATGTACCCATTTTCACCTTATTTTAGTATAAGGTGTAAGATGTTGGTCTATGCCTAATTTCAGGCAGGATCCATTTTGCTTTTGTCTTTGAATCTTCAGCACCTGGTGCAAAGTAGACATTTAATAAAGGTTGTTGAATGAGTGAGTATAGCCACTGATGCAAATAAACCCCTCAAATGTCTGGATGGATTCTATTTGCTTGTAGTCAGATATTGCTGCCTAGACATCATCCGTCCATAGAGGAAGGATCCAAATGGAAGTGTCTTCCAGAAGTTCCCCAAACCTCTGTTCTTCTGAACCCAAAGTAAAGGGATCTTAGTATTCTGGATCTTTGAGGAATGAAATTCTCTAGTTTTTTTCCAAATTCATCACTTTCACATCCTACAGAGCTGTTTTGACAAATTTCTAATCTGCAGCCTTTTATTTCTTCCAAAACAGAGTGGTCTTGCTCTATGGTACTGTTCTGTAGGAAACAAGAGAAAGTAATACTGACAAAGGCAAGATGTAACTGGCCCTAAATTGCCTATTGACAGTTAATTATTTTGGAGAATTTTGGCCTAGAAATTTCCCCTCAACAAAATGTACAATTATATGAAGAAATTCATGATAGAATGTGACCAATTAATACATTGATCCTATGTAAAAGTATAATAAGTGAAGATTTCATGTAATTACCTTGATAATTCTGGGCCAAAGTAACAAGAAAAAAAGTCTTTGAACTAGCCAGATAGTCAAGGCAGAGTGATTTTTGTGAATTGTATTAGTAAAATAATTGCTTCAATTCTCTACTTAACTTCATACCTGTAGATAAAACAGAAATGTTCTTGATGGTGGTAGATCACAAGGTTAAAATGGTTGTGAAAAATCAATAAAAGAAACAAATAAAAGTGATTGAAACAGTCCTGCAAAAAAAAATTAAATACTCTATGACCTTTTCCTAGTCTTCTAGCCCAGTGACTTTATGGCTACGTCCATGTAAATGAAATTTTCAGTTATTTAAATAAAAAACTCAGTTACTCATCCAGTTTGACAAACTTTTAAACACCTGCTATGTGTACTTGCTGCTAGGATGCAAAAATAAAGCAGACTGTACTCTGTACTTTAGTGGGGAGGAATATAGTGTATATGAAGGTGAGTAAATATAAGACCATCTGAGTCAGGAGAAAACACCAACAACTTAGGTGGGGGTCAGAGAGGAGAAAACGACACATCAGGAAATGCTTCTGGAAGTTGAAGGGAACTAAGCATTCTATACGGAGGTTTTATTTTAACACTTAGAGTAAAGAAGTAGAAACATCTATCCAAAGAGCCCACCTAGTTCAATGATTATGACTATATTAAAATGATGTTAATCTATTAATTCTTTCGTGTATAAAATGAATTTTAGATTAATTTCCCACAAATAGTTAATTCCAAAAATACAACAACAAAAGGCAGCATGGTAGAATAGATTGAATTCTGCCTGTACTTGGAATGAGGAAGACCTGGGTTTGAATGATGTTTCAGCTACTTACTAGTCGTGTTAATGCCAGGCAAATGCCTTATCAACTCTGTGCCTCAGTTTCTTCATCTGCAAAATAAGGGGATTGGATTCAATTGCCTTTATGGTCCCTTATAGCTTTAAATCTATGATCTAAGGTATAGAAAGAAAATTGACTCCCGTATTACTTAACACTGCACTCTGTGGTATTCCTTTTCCCTAACCATGGCCCTATTGAGAGAAAATGGAAGAGTTTCATAGACCTAAGATTTATAATCATTCTCTAGAGTTTCTATTTCTTCTTTCTTGACTCTCCCCATAATTGACAATTTGGCTATTCACTTCTTTGACTCCATGAACCTCCAGGTTACTCGCCCAGTTACTAATAACAATGTCAATATTGTTACATTTTAGTATTATTCATTGTGGAGATGCAATATAAAAGTAAACTATTAGGATTTTTGCAGTGGCTTTGAATTCTCTCCCCTTCTAACTCAAGCTTAAGAAGTTACAGAGACACAGGACTACATGAGACCTATCTTGATCCCAATAGTTTCTAGTGTTCTCTCCCCAACTACTCTTTTTTTTAATTTACTTATCTGTGCACATATTGTTTCCACCAATGAAATAAAAGCATCTTGAGGTCAGTAACACTTTCATTTTTGTCTCTGCATCTCCCTCATCTGACATAAAGTAGGAACTTGATGAATGCTTGTTAGGATGAATGGAGGGACATAAGTTTAAGGGAGGAGATAATGAGTTCCATATTCAAAATGTTGGGTTAGAATGCCAATGAGATATACAGGTGGAGATCTTAAGTGGACATTTGGTCATGTGGAAATGCACTTCAGGATAGAGAGAGAAGTATCATAGATTCATGGACAAAAAGCCAGCCTTAAAGTCAGGAACACCTGGGTTCAAGATCTATCTCTACTACAAAGTGGCTGTGGGGGAATAACCAAGTCACTTGAACTCTGCATTTTCCCAGCATCTCTCCCAGAGTATAATTTGTAGAACAGTTGCCAGTCTGCATTGGCAGAGAGAGTTTCCTCCATGGGAGGTTTTTTATGCCAATGAAATCATAGATTCAGACCAATTTTTATAAAGATTTGGAGCTTAGACAACTTCACATATCAAAATGGATTGAAATTTTTACTTGGTTAGTTAACTATGCCTTAGAGGTTACACATAGATTAGGTTATATTTACTAAATATATTCATAAATTCTGTTTATATATGTTCATATTTGTGTATATATTTATATTTTCTATGCATATATTTTGTGCATCATGAGTTGCCTATATACTAACAATGGAGATAGATGTATAGATAGATATATGCATATATAGACAGGCATACTATTTGTAGAGAGAAATGTACTATAAATCTTCTTATAGCTCAACAGATAATGATCTTAGGAAAGATAGCCTTTCTGAATCTTGGTTTCTTCATCTTGAAATGAGATTATTGGATTAGATGATTGCTCAGATCACTTCTGACCATAAATCCTACAATCCTATGAGGAGATCATAAATAAATTATTTAGAGCTTTATGATAGCTAACACTATGAAGAATACTACAATAGCTTTATCTTCCTACCAACAAAGATATTCCAGAGGAGAGATTAATTCTGTAGGCCTATGTTATAAGAAGACCCAGAAGTGGTAGGTGCTAACAAATTAGTCAGTGCAGCCAACAAAATGCTATATTGAGAACTTACTTGCATGATCTTTGACTTAACAAATAAAATGCAATAAATCTTTTCTTTTCTACAAGATTGTTAAAGCATCAAGTTTTCTATATAAACATAGATGTCATTCTTCCTGGAAAATTCTTTGCTCTGATGGGAAAAGGCATGACTGTAGTTTTTGGCAAGTTAAAGGAGAGCTAGCCATCAAAACGCCATAACGTAAGAATCCAGAGGAAACACTAGTTCAGTCATACAATCTAGCAAAGAAGGCGATTTATGGAGCATCCCTTTCTGTTCTGGAGCTGGTAGTTAGATTTAAGTCTTTGGGCTTGCCAAATAGTATCTCTGGCCATTTATACTCATACTTGTCTAGACAAAGCATTTTAGTAGCTAGAATTTGATAAATAACCCCAAACAATCTAAATCATTCTGAACACTTCATAAAAAATATCTAATATAATATAGGCTAAGCAGTTATTGGCCAACCCCCTTAAAATTCAGGACTCAGTAAGAGACCTATGTCAGAGGTCATCTTTTTGCAGGATTATATCTTACTCCAATTAGAAGCCAAAAGGTCATCCAGGTGACCAATGCTCATGACTGATGCATTTATGAGCAAAGTATTTTCAGTGGGAAAACAGACTGGTTAAATGTCATTGCAAAGGACTCTATCACAGTGACATTGGATTATGGCAGAATTAGAAAAAATACTTTTGCTTCATTATTATCCACACAATTTCAAGGTATCAAAAGAAGGGTCTTCAATATGTTGGTGCCCCCCCCCATGGAGAATTTAGAAGAAGATACTGGCAAGAGGTTTCTTTGATGAGCTGTTCTCAGTGAGTTTCAGTCATCATCTTTGGATAGAGTACACACATCACTGAGTTCACAGATGAAAGTATTGCTTTGAATTTTTTGCTATATATTTTTATGAAACACCTGCAAAGCAGGTGCTGGCAGTGATGTCAGATGATGATTGCTCCCTCTACACACTACCTTTGTAGCTATTTTATGAGATGTCCTAGAGTGATTTGAATTGTGTTGGCCTTTAAAAATAGATTCTAGCTATGAAAATGTTCTGTCTGGACAAAGGCTAGAAGCTGCTAGCGATACTGTTTGGCAAAACAAAAAGGCATGGATCTTCTTGTGATGAAGACCCTTTCAGCTACATAGTTCTGTAACTTTATAAATCTGCATCAAAATCAAGTAGTCTAAGAGAGAAGCCAGCTTTCAAATCTCTCAGTAAAACTGTCTTATCCAATCCAAGACTAGACCACACCTTTTTTTACATGTCCCAAAATTACTTATTCTCATCCAACTTGTTCCATCAGACTCGCTTACTCTAGCTGCTTTAAACAAATGCTGGTTCCAAGTTGTGCTTCAAAAACAATCCAAACTTTAAGTTCTGCTTAACAGAGGGAATAAGCCAAAGCACTTGACCGGAAAAAAACAAGGACTTAGCTGGTCAAAATATTCTCATCCTTGATATAAACTATTAAAAGCAAAGACTTTCTTTATAAAAAAAACAAACAAAAACTTCAATTACAATCCCATAAAAGTTCAAGAATTTTAACACATTGAACGTAGTAGTTGTGTTTAAAAAAAAATACTGGAACATATTGTTAAGTTAATACAAAGTATATGCAAAGTAAACACCAGATACCCTGGGGGCGGGGGGAGGAGGGTAAAGCAGGATCAGTCAACAAGCATTTCTTAAGCACCTACTACGTGCTAGGCACTGTGCTAAGTGCTGGGACCACAAGGAAAAGCAAAAGTCAGTCTCGGGGGGCAGCTAGGTGGTGCAGTGGATAGAGCACCAGCCCTGGAGTCAGGAGGACCTGAGTTCAAATCTGGCTTCAGACACTTGACACTTACTAGCTGTGTGACCCTGGGCAAGTCACTTAATCCCAATTGCCTCACAAAAAAAAAAAAGTCAGACTGGGATCCCAAGGAGCTCATAGTCCAATGAAGGAAAAAATATACAACCAAATAAGTGTAAATATTCTTTATACAGGATAAATTGGAGATAATTAATAGTGGTAAAGCTCTAGAATTAAGGGAGATCAGGAAAGACTTCCTGTAAAACAAAGCTTCTTAAACTGTGGGTGACAACCCCATATGGTGTCATGTAAGTGAATGTGGAGGGTAAAAAAAAAAATTGGCAATGGTAAAAGGTTAAGTATCCCCTTTTTATATACCTACATACCTGGGGTCGTGTAAAAATTTCTTTGGAAAAAAGGGGTCACAAGTGGAAAAAGTTTAAGAAGCCCTTCTATAGAAAGTGGGATTTTAGCTGGGACTTGAAGGAAAATTGAGATGTCTAGTAGACACTTGTCAGTGGAAGAAACAAGGCCAGGGATGCATACAGATAATTGAATCTGTGGTAGTTTACCACTCCTAAGAGGAACATCTTGAGGACATCAGCAAAAGAACTTTCAGTAGCTGTGAGTTACACATTTGCACACATACTCTTTGCATCTGAGTCCACTTTCTTCTGGGACTCTCAATGCATTAGAAGGCAGGTGTGTCACAGACTTTTAGGGTATAGGGGTGAATTTTGTAACAACTATACTAACTCTTCCAACATAGCCAATACCCACTTCCTAAAAACTAGTTAATTAGGACGACAAATTGGTAATAATAACAGATCATCTTAGCAGGAACTGTACCAGTTGGGGCACCAGACAAAGGCTAAGTTTAGAGCCCATAGTCCATGCAGTAGCTAGGTTCTGGGGCCCAAGTTCCTCAACATGAGTGGAAGTTAGGAGAAAATTTCTAGCACACAAGTGAATGTGAATTGCTTCTACTTCTACTGAGAGGCCCAATGGATAGAGCAGTGAGACTGGAGCCAGGAAAACTGAAATTCCCATCCAGTCTGACACTTACTAGTTATGTAATCCCACTTAACCTCAGTTTCATCAATTGTAAAACAGGGATAACAAGATCTCCCACCTCCCAGGGTTCTTCTGAGGATTAGATGAGATATTTGTGAAGCATTTAGCATAGTGTCTCCTATGTGGTAGGCACTACATAAATGCTAGCTATCTTGTTGTTGCTCAGCCATTTTTCAGTCATGTCTGACTGTGATCCCATTTGTGACCCCATCTTGAAAAAGATACTGCAGTGATTTGCCCTTCCCTTCGACAGCTCATTTTATAAATGTGGAACTGAAGTGAACAGGTATAGATGACTTACCCAGGGTCACATGGCTAGTAAATATCTGAAGATAGATTTGAGCTCAAGTCTTCTTGACTTCAGGTCTGGTACTCTATCCATTGTACCACTTAGCTGCTTTAAAATGCTAATTATTAGTATTCAACTACTAATATGATAGATGTTATTATACATTATTGTAATAAAAACTGAAGTAAGATGCAAACCCCATGGACACCTTGGAGAAGAGGGCTAAAATAGATAAAAGCTAGGTATAGAGAAGTCAGCCCAAATACTGAGTATGAACTAAGAGCTGGGGGATAGCAAGTGACCAAATGCAAGCTTTTGTTCAGTCATTTTCAGTGGTGTCCAGCCCTTTGGGGTTTTCTTGACAAAGATACTAGAGTAGTTTCTCATTTTCTTCTCCAGCTCATGTTACTGATGAAGAAACTGAGGCAAATGGGGTTAAGTGACTTGCCCAGGGTCACCCAACTAGTAAGTGTCTGAGGCCAAATTTGAACTCAGGTCTTCCTGACTCCAGGCCATGCACTCTATTTACTATGCCACTTTGATGTCCCAAGTGCAGGTTTGGATATAGCTAAAGAAATATGGATTTATGTCATCCTTCCTAACCCCTCATTCCATTCTTAGCTCCTTGTAATGTCATGCATCAAGGATGGTGGGATGCCTAAAAGTGGTTTCCTTGTAAAATAACCAGTCTACAGTGGGGAATATCATGAGATTGGATGCTATCATTGGACCTCAGTTCAACTTCTGGCTCTGCTTGTTACTAGTTGGGTAACTTTGGGCAAGGTAATTTTATCTCTATGGGCCTCAGTTGTCTCACCTGTAAAACAAGAAAATTAAACCAGAGGTACTCTAATGTTGCTTCCACCTCTAAATCTATGATCCTTTGACCTCACTTACATTGGTAGCTACCACAAAGTCTTCCCTTAGTACTTACTGACTTCCAAACTCCTGCTGCCTATTATTATATTGTTCAATATAATTTCCTTGTGTAAATCTTATTTTCACATGGAATGTAATCTACTGGAGGACAGCAACCACATTGGATGCCGTATAATGTCTATATATCATAGGGCTTAAATGTTAGTATACAATCAATAAATGTTAGATTGATATGTTGATCCATACATCAGCAGAGCAGTGAATTCCCAAACCTTCCTCCCTGATCCTTTCTAGACTGTAGTTTCAGTGTGATGTAATAAGAGAATCTAATTCTAGATCATCTTTAAAGGATTTTAACTTCAAACCACTGTTTCTTGGTGAGTGAAAACCACTCTAAAATCCCCTTTATTATTTTTTCTTCCCTAGTACCCTGCATTTCCTGTAGAATTAGTGGTGCCACAGTAGAATCATACAATAAGAAAGATCAGGAAGTAGGAGCACAATAATCTGTGCCATTTTCTTCTACTTAAACCCTTCTGGGTCAGAAGGTCAAAGGGCCTTAGAGACAAAGATCTTGAGTTGAAGATGCTCAACCTCCTTGGGCCTCAATTTCTTCACCTTTAAAATGAGGGACTTGGACTCATGTCCCATAAGCTCCATTCTATCTAGATATATAGAGAGAGCTATGCTCATATGCCATTATTTTTAGCAATTTTTCTGTGACATGAGGATGCCTAAATCATAGTTGAATGCTTGACCAAATTCCCTTCCAAATGCTAAAAGCTCCATTATCTGGGTCTGCAGGTATTTTGGAGGCATTCATAACCATTTTTTTCTTTTAACCAGACCCACAAAACTCTTTATATCCTGTTGCTTAGCCTATGTTTGCTTTAATTCAGCGAGAAAAAGAAGTCAAAATATCAGAAGAAACTGGAGCCAGAGATCCATTTAAAGTGGAAAGGAAATGTTGAAGTTAAAGATTGAGATTTTTCTAAGAAAAAAAACACATTCAATAAGTTATTATATCCACTCTTAAGAATGTTAATATTATATGGTACTTCCTTCTCTTCCAATTTTTGGGGGAGGTTAGGAAAACACTGAAACAAAAGCCACATTCATTTTAACATTCAGACCCAAACGAGAGAATAAAGGAGTGGCATTTGCAGATCTTTACAAGAGCAGAAGTGAAAAATGCACCATTAGGAGTTTAAATAGTTCAATTTCTTTATAAAAATCTGAGGTAAATACTGCTCCCTGATTACTTCAGCTAGACACTTTGGAAGCTAAAATAGCCCACAAAGGGATATATAAAAGAAGACATGGCAAGAACCAAGAGCTAATATCTTTCCTTTTCCAATAGTCATAAAGAAAATGCTGCTCAAACATTCAGATAATAAAGTCGCTCTTTCCACGAATTGAATTAATATTTCCCCTTATATCCCCCTTGCTACCTTTGGTTTCACCATTTATTTTATTGAAGAGCTTTTCTCCCAATAAAATAATTTCATTGAACATTAAAAGGGCCAAGGTATCTAAATGTAATTTAGAACTCCCTACCTAGGAAATTTAGTAACCTTAACTATATGGGCCAATATAAAATGGGTAGAGTTTTTTGGTTTTTTTAATAAATCCTCTGGAGTAGAGTTATGATACCACCCTTAGGGGCCCATTTAAGGGTCCAGTGGTCTGAGATTCTTTACACTACTTCAACAAATGAGCTCCCTTGAACAGAGCCCCAAAGAGATCCCTCTTGTGCTAAATTCAAATCCGTAGAGAATGGTGATTCAATAAGGTTCTATGTAACTTTAATTTTCCATTAGCCATGAGAAAATATAACCTACAGGTGGCCACAGATTTGAATCATTTTAGCTGTCTGCCATCATCTGTGATGCATCAGCACATCATGTGAGTAATAGAGTTCACTTCATGTATTGATGTCTCATTCCTAAGACTTACAAAAACTTAGGGATAAGATGAACAAATTGTTCATCAGCTCCATGCTACCTTCATTCTGCACCTCCCCACCCCACCCCACCACCATCAAGGATCTGATAGTGCTTTAGAAAGGAGAAAAATATTCTGTTATACAGAGAATGAGACCATATGCTACTTAAGTCATTATTTGCATAGATAGACTCTAAGCAGTTTACTGTAGAGGTGTTTGGTTGGCTGATTATGTAGGGTGGATGATAGACAACAAGGTAACTTACATCTTAGATTCCACAGGCAAGGGATCATATTAAGTGTCATCCTCCTTCACAGGAAAAAAAAAACAAGCAAAAATATTGAGTAGTTCTGCCTTCTCTCAATTGACCCTTGTCATTGACCAATGCACTCCACATGTTGCACCTATTCTGACTTTGCTGTCTTGATCTCAGCATAACAAAAAGAGTCCCTTTTTGGTCATGTATTTCATTCAGTGTCTATGTATTGTAGGCTTTAGTATTATAGTTATTAGCTATCATTCACATAGGACTTTAATATTTACAAGATCCTTCACATATCTTACTCCCATTTGATTGGTTCTGGGATTCCTGATATTCCCAGGAGTATGTGAATCTTTCTTTGTATATGGCCTCATGAGTCAAGTACATTCCATTAATATATACATGCATGTGTGCATATGTATATACATGTGTGCATGCATATATACATGTACACTTGCATGTGAATACACATAAACATGTATATGTACATATGCATATACATATCAGCTATTTCTCTGTTGAGGTAACCCTGACTTTTCACCTCCACTAGATTTTGTTTTCGTAGTCAATATTTCATTCTTAAAATCAGCTCACCACCAGGTAGATGACCTCCTTTCTAAAATGTCAAGTTTTATGTTCCTACCCATTCTTTTTTTGAACTGTTTGAAATCTGTTCTCTGAAATGTAGGCCATACATTAGACCAGAGCTGTCAAACACAGCCTGTAGGGTACTTGCAGCCCACAACACTCTGAGGTGTATTGGAAGAGAACCAGATTAAAACACCATTGGGAAATATTTCTAAAAAATAAGGAAAAATACAGAAAAACATAGACAACATTACAGTTAAAAACTAAGCCAATATGCAGCCCTCGGGGATCCTTATGTGTGGATTAGTGCCCCTCCTCACCCATTTCTATTTGAATTTGACACTGCCTGACTTTGCCTACCTTATCAATCATATACCCTAAGAAATAGTGGTCATTTTGTCCTAAATTTTCCACCATTTCTGCTTTAGTCACCAGCTACTCCTTATTGAATTCCTTCATCCTTTGGGGAAGAAAATCATCATTTAAGCAAATGAAGAATAACTACCTTTTCCACTCTTAGCAGAGGTTGCTCCAGCAGTTTTACAACGTGGCACGGTAGAAATAAGAGTGAATTTTGAAGCAAAGCTCTTGGACTTGAATTCCAATTCTGCCAAGTACTACCTATGTGACTCTACCTATGTGAACTTCTCACCAATCAAATGAGGAGCTTGGAGTAAATAGGGCCAAAGGTCTTTTCTAGCTTTAGACTACACAAGTGTAAGATCATAGATTTGGAGCTGGAATGGACCTCAGAAGTCATTTTTTTTTTTGGCCCGGCAATGAGGGTTCAGTGACTTGCCCAGGGTCATACAGCTAGTAAGTGAGAAGTGTCTAAGGCCAAATTTGAACTCAGTTCCTCCTGAATTCAAGTGCTTTAACCACTGTGCCACCTAGCTGCCCAGAAGTCATCTTTTAATTAAAAGAGAAAACTAAAATCCAAGGTCACACAGGTAGTCCACAAAACAAATCCTTGTTTTGTTTTAAATCCATCTACTCAGATTCCAAACCCATTACTGTATTCCCTATACCAGATGGAATTTTAATTTCAATGGAAGTGTTTAATTTAAGCATTCAAAATCATACCTGATTGACAACATGCCCTTGTGTTTTCTCATGCATGGCTAGAGGAAGAAATAAAGTAGTTTTGCCCATAATGTAGCAATTTTATTTCCTAATAAGAGGTGCTCTTATTGTTTCAAAGACATCCATCAAAAAACAAACCCGACTCTAATGGTACTGAAACTAGCTTTTAAACAAGAACTTCCCATGAAGTGGTAAGTGTTTACAGAGTAAATGTTTACTTGAGATTTATAATCTTAAAACATCTCCTAGATTTCTGAAAAGTTAAGTGAATTTCTGAGTCACTTAGAATGTGTCTGACACAGAACTTGAACCAAGGTCTTCCCAGCTCCAAGTTCAGTTCTCTATTCATTATCCCATGCTGCCTCTTCATGAATTTATCAAGGGGGGAAAAGAGATACATTAGAAAAGCCGTATTTCCTTTTGTAACAGAGCCAGATACTATTGGCAGATCAGGGGAATTATCAATTATAGTATACCTGTATTTCAGGAGGATCACAAAAATCATAGAGTTGAAAGGTACCTCAGAGACTATGCTAGGGCAACCTTTAACTATTCAGGAAATCTTTCAATAGTATCTCTGGAATTTAAAGCCATCTAGCCTGTCCTAGGAGATCTCAAGGGATAGAGAAGAAGACCAGTCGTTTTGGGATTCGTTGTTGTTCAGTCACTTAGATGTGTCCAACTCTTTGCGACCCTATGAATAGGGTTTTCTTGGCAAAGGTACTGGAGTGGTTCTCCATTTCCTTCTTCAGTGGATTAAGGAAAACAGAGGTTAATGCTTTGCCCAAGATCAGACAGCTAGTAATTGTCTGAGGCCTCATTTGAACTCCACTCTGCCTGACTCCAGGACCAGAGTTCTATCCACTGAGCCACCTAGCTGCTTCCTACTTTGGGATAGCACTAATTAATAGGGATTGTTTTTTCCCCATTAAGTCAAGACTAAATTTGCTTCTACTTCTTGCTCCTATGTTTCTGAGGTCAAGCTGAACAGATTTAATTTCCTTCCAATACTTGAAGATGGCCATCATCAGCATTGTTGTTGTTGTTTGTTCTTCATTCTCGAAAAGAACCATGACATCGGGGTGATGACATGACTTTTACTGAATTAGATTTAAGCAAGAGAGGGCTGTGAAAGGTCACTAACCTTACTCTCTTCTCCAGAACCATCTGGGTCCAGTGGCAAGATATATATCAGGACAACTGGAAATGACCGAGGATGTTATTTTAAGGCAAATGGGGTTAAGTGACTTGCCCAGGGTCACACAGCTACTAAGTGTCTGAGGTGAGATTATCATCATAAGCAACTAATTTTAGGGTACTTTATCACCATTACTCCATATCCAAGGTAGTTCTTGAACCCAGTTTTCTTGATTCTACATTCAGAACTGTGCCACAAGGCTTCCCTTACTCATGATTTCTTAAACATACACATGTTCATGTACACATGTACACATACCAGTACTAATAGAAGCAAAATAAATTACTTTGAGATACTTTTTTGAGACAGACAGATGGGGGGATGGGATTTTTCTCCTGTTCCTAATTCCACTTTGGAAAAGGAAATATGTAGCTCAGGATAAGGAAACCCACTTCAGTTGGTAACCATTTTTAGTTTCACTTCTTCATTTTTACTCAATGTGTTTAAAGTAAATTTCTTGCACAACCATTATTGGTTGAATCTATACTTTCTTTTCTTTCAAAGTCTTTGATCTTTTTATTATTTATTTCAATGACAGCAGCAAGATATTGATCTTAGATGGGCATCATAGTCTTGTGAACACACCTTCATCAAGGATGTGGGATGCACTTTCTAGCTGCTCAAATGAGACAAGAGAAGGTATTCATGGGTCTGGATACAAATATCTGAAAATACTATTGAAGGACTCATATATTGAGAGCTCTATGACCTCACCTAAGAAAACATTAGACCATTACTCTGCTATGTAGTTGGGCCACATGTTACAATTTCTTGAAGGCCACACACACACAGAGAAATAGCAAAAATAGGAAAGTGTGTACATTTTTTAAATCACCTAGTGAAGACCAGCTTTTTTTAAAAAAGGAGTGAATTTTTCTCATTTAAATTAATTGCAAATAGTCTATCTGTCAGATTTATGAAAGCCTCTCTGTAAGAAGGACTTTATGCATCAATATTCATTAGGGATGCATTTCAGTGACCTGAAGTCTCTCCACTGGTAACAGACCAGTCTGAAATAATTAGGTTTCCATATGGCAAGACCAACTTTTGTTGATATAGGATAGAATGTCCACCATTACTTTCAAACAGCAGTGCCCACAATTAGCACTATCAAATTTCGTGAAAACAGTTCCCCAGCTAGACTTTTTTTTTTTTACAATCATGTCTTGGTGTGTCTGCCTGTGGCTTAAAGCAGGATGTGAATGTGTGAGTGAAATAGATGATGTCAGCCTGGAAAAATTCTGTCAGGTTCAAGTCTACACTCAAGGGACCTACTTGATTTTCCTGGTTCTATGAAATTTCATAGAAAAGAAGACCTTTTCCTCACACAATCCCAGATTTTTTTCAGGTTTTAAAAATTGGTGGGCATTTAATTTTTATTTTCAATCTTATCACCACTGTGCATTTGAAAAAGAGCATAATTCATTTTTTGTGCATTGCTAAGAGAGTGTTTAAAGTTAAAAGGAAATCTGAAATGACTGCTGTTCACACTTGCCATTCCAGTTAAAATGGATGGTTAGCCATATCCCCCAACACTTGCCCAACAGGACATCTCCTTCTTCCATACCTTTCCACAAGTTGCTCCCTTGTCTCTGGAATGTGTTCCCTCCTCAGAGTCCCTCAAAGTACAACTGAGCTGCCATTCCCAGTGTGGGATCTTTCCTTATCCTCTTGCTTGTTAGTGTACTTTAATTCTCAAGATTATATTGCATTACTTTGTACATGTATACACAATATGTGCATATGTGTTTCTGCATCATATGGACATACATGTATACATATATATAAAACTTCTCTTCATTTTATATTTCCATATATAATATATGGAAATGCACATATAATACACATTATATATATATATGTGTGTGTGTGTGTGTGTGTGTATGTGTATGCATGTACACATTTTCTTCCTCCAATAAAATATAATATCCTTGAGGGGAGTAACTCTTCCCCCCCTTTGAGGAATCAGCAACCTAACATAGTGCCCTACACGTAAAAAATTCTTAATAAATATATGTTGAATTTAATTGACTAAAAAAACCCAACAACTCCAAAACAATAAATACTAAAAACCTCTAACAATTTATTCAAGTCCTAGTGAGACATCTCAGAAACTTTTATTTGATAAGTCCCCTAAACTAGTTGCTACAACCATGTTCATTTCTGCTTTTCAGGAATTCCTAGCAGGTAGAGTTATACAAGTGACAGAACCGTCACCTTGCTCAAAGGACTCCATTGTTAGTAACTAGCTCCGTCATTCATTCCTATCATTCAATTTCCCCAACATCCAGATATTCATAACCCTGACAAAACTACAACTTATACCCTCATAAAAAAGAAATAATTTCTTTCTTTAATAATGGAACAAAATGGCATGAGTAAATTAATGAAAAGGGCATTATTAAGTGTTTACTGTGCTCTTTGTACTGCACTAACCACTGGGGATACAAATATAAATGTGAGATAGCACCTGCCCCCAAGGAGCTTACATTCTTCTAAGAGTAGAAAACTCATATAGGATAGTGGTGGCTAGGAAAGGATGTTTTGGTCTGAGATGTCAGAGAGATGATGAGGGGACCAATAGTGAGGTCAATTGACTAGTGTGTCCTTTCTAAGCAATGGTAGTGTTGATTAGAGAACCTAATTTGATTCAATGTTATATTATTCCCAATTTAGAAAGAATGTTTCATTTTATTGCTAGTCTTAGTGTATAAATAGAGGAGTGTTTTTTAAACTGTGGCGACTCCACTACAATTGCTAGAGCAGGAGCCTAAACCAAGCCGTCATTAGTTTAAATAGGATTTATGCTCTGGTAGGAACAACTATGACATAACTCTAAAATGTATCAAGTCCCAAAATACTTTATAGCAACACTCTGACTCTTCTCTATAACAATGTCTCTGATGACTTGTCCAATTCAGATCAGCAAATATCTGTTAACCCTTGTACTGAGCCCCGAGCTCCAAGAACTAAATGGAAAAATAGTCTCAGTCGCCTTGGAACAGGGAAGTTGTAGTATGTGAACAATAGGTAAATGCTAGTAGGGAATGATGAGGATGGAGAGAAATGCCAATAAAATGGTCCGAAAGAAGCCCAGCCCATCTTCCTAAACATCACTTAGTTACCCACTAGCATTTTCAGTAGTGATAATAAAGATATAATTCATAATAATAATGATATAGCTAACCTTTGCCTATGACATCTTAAGTCATGCAAAGCACTTTACACAAATTATCTCATTAACAGATGGACGAGTGTTTTCCATTCTTATTCATTAGTTGCAACTCAATGAAACATCCTTAACTTTGGGTTGTTTTATGAAAACAATATCAACTATTTATAGTAAAATTTGAAATAAAGTAAAACAAAATCCATGTGATAATGGTGAGGTGCTAGTTAATTCAGATGCCCCTGTCAAATTCACTGAAACATATTTTCATGAATGAGTCAGGGTTCTCATAGTTACATCTAAATGTTTTCTAGGTTGCAGTGTACTAACAGCCAATTATAAAAAGAAAGGTGATATTTTGAGGTGGTTTTTTTCTTTTAATTCCATATCCCTTTGAATTTAACAGGAGAAGCTCAAAAAATTTATGCTTCAGCTCTAGGAGCAAAAATAAAAAATATATATACAGCATGTGAAAATAAATTGCCAATTCAAACATGCCACACATTTGTAAACTATATTCCAAAATCTGCCACCTCTTGAAATGATCTCTTCTGTGTTCTAATCTATGATTACTTGAAACCAAAGTACTTTTCAGACCATTTTGTTAAGTAACTTCAAACATTCTAAAACAACCCCACTGTCCCAAAATCCAAAAGGTCAAGAGTGATCTTGGTGATGAAATTCTGAAAAGAAGGGTAAATTTCCACACTGTAAGGTCATGTTGAATTTTATCCCTTTTCCAATTCCCCACTGTTTCTATTGACATGAGAAATATTTCTAGTTATTTCTAATTTCAGAGGAGTTAGTATAGAGAAAGAGGGATGGACATGGAAACAAGGAGATCTGGGTTCAAGTTCTTCCTCAGATACCTACTGGGTCACAGAAAGTCACTTATCCCTGTGCTGTTCAGGCAACTCCTTAGGATTTATCTACTAAGACATAGATAAGTTGTGAATCTGTGTTGGTAGAGGGAGTTCTCATACTAAGAATCCTTTACAATGACCCAAATCACAGGTCTTTCCTGTAGCCTAAAAAATTCGAAAGCACTGGAATTGAGCCTAATTTTCTCTTGCTGACCGACAGAAGTTGTATTTTGATTTTGATTGTTAAATGAAGACTAGAGAGAAGGCTAATTAGGATCCAGGGATTAAATTAAGCTCCTTACACTCATATTTCATTCAACAATTGCTTTAGTAGGCATAGGGGAAGAAAAGTGGAAAGGGCTTCAGAAGGAATCACATCTTCAGTGTCTGCCATAATTGCAAGGTAACTTCACCCTTGAATACCCCAATAACACTTAATAGTCATTTCTGTCCCCATCCAAATGTTCATTGGCAGGCAAGTTAATGAAACCACATAATTCCTAAGTACTTTTCTTTCCCCATTAGATCCCACTTGTCTGACATTCTGCTGCCTTTGACTGGTTCTCAAAATACTCAGTTGTCTTACAAACATGCCAACTCCTTAAGCAAAGATTTGTTTACGTAGGAATTTGGGGAACCCATTGCTTTACAGTTTAATTTTTGCAAGTGAGTGGGTTTAGCAGACTTCATCTAATGTAAATTAATCTAGTCGTAGACACTTCATCTTCTGTACTCAAAACCAGTGCCTCCACCTTCTGAGGTTGAACTGACTGGCCTCTTGAGCTTAAAGCATAGCCTATAACTGACATTCGAAATTGAGGTGTGACGATTAAAAACCAGAAATGAAAGTTTCAGTTTCCTCATGGCAATCTCTAGCCTTGCATCTTTTCATACAGAGACAGCCCACCTTTATAAGCTACATGCTTCTGGGATCAACACAAGACCACCTGCAGCAGAAAGACTGTATGGTGCTATCTCCCTTTTTTGTCCTCATTGAAAATAAAAGGGTTCCACATGACTAGGATTTTTATATACAGAGGTAAACTTCTGTTAACTGCTAAAACTTTTTTTTTTCATTTTAACCATGTTTGGCAGAAATATTATTGATAAATTAAGGTCCACTGCTTATGTAAGAGTGTGCACAAAGAACCAAAACATAACATTACTTAACATTTACTAGCTGTGTGACTCTGGGCAAGTCACTTAACCCCAATTGCCTCACCAAAAAAAAAAAAAAAAGAGTCAAGTATCTGAGGTCAGATTTGAACTCAGGTCCTCCTGAATCCAGGGCTGGTGCTTTATCCACTGTGCAACCTAGCGGCTCCAACAGTATTATATATTGAATGCCTAATATATGCCAAGTACCATGCTTAGCATGGATGGGAATGGGGGTGAGAGGATACCCAAAAAAAGTCAAAAGACATTTCTTGCCCTCAAGGAGCTCACAATCTAAAGGGAGATACAATATCCAAACAACTAGGTCTTATTCAAAATCCAGTATTCTTTCTACCATACCATATTACACTGTCCTAGATTGCAGCATGTGATAAGTACACATTAAATGATTTGCCCTCGATTACACAGTCAGTATCAGAGTCAGTATGTGAACACCAAACTTCCTAACTCCCCCAACTTAATCCCTCCAGTTAGTCCATTATATCATGCTACCTCCTTATTGAGCACACATTAAAAATAATACATTGATGGGGCAGCTAGGTGGCGCAGTGGATAGATCACTGGCCCTGGATTCAGAAGGACCTGAGTTCAAACCTAGCCTCAGACACTTTACACTTATTAGCTGTGTGACCCTGGGTAAGTCACTTGACCCCAATTGCCTCACAAAATAATAATAATAATAATAATAATAATAATACATTGATCATAATTTATTTCCTCTCTTAATTATTCAGGATCTTGATCATAAATATCAACTGTACTCTGCTATAAAACAGTAATGCTTTTAGGGTCAATTGAGGCCTATCTGGCTGTTTGCCCTTATTTTAAATGGCACTGAGTTGTCACACTTCTCTTTGGTCTGGTTCTTTATAATATTTCTTCCTCTTCCCTTTGCTGCCACTGCTGTTGCTGTGCCTCCTTGTAGCAGCCTCACTCCTAATTTGCTGTGAGCTTAGAAAACAATTACCAAAGAAATATTATCAAATGTAATTGGTATTAGAAAAATCATCAAGTTGCAGACCCTTTCTTTTACCGATGAAGACACTGTGAGTCAGAGACTTTTTTTTGCTTCTTTCATGATTAAAGATTGTGTTCTGTGTAGTCAAAGTTGTTGGATAAATGAGGAATAACTGGGGCAGCTAGGTGGTGCAGTGGATAAAGCACTGGCCTTGGATTCAGGAGGACCTGAGTTCAAATCCAGCCTCAGACACTTAACTAGCTGTTTGACCATGGGTAAGTCACTTAACCCTCATTGTCCTGCCCCCCCCAAAAAATGAGGAATAATGACTGATTACAGGGAAGCTGGTGGCAACAACAGTCTGCACTCACACAGTTGACAGGACTGTTGCCTAAAAAAGAATTCCAAAGGCAATCTGCCAGTCAGTTTATCTAATCTAATCTAGAGTAAGTTCGATACACTTCCAAAAGCTTCTCTAGAGGCAGAATTGATGGTCATTTACTGGCTATAGTTTGAGGGCTCCAGGAAAAGTCCAGGCCAAATACCTTTGTCCTGTTCCAGTTATTGTGCACTAACTGTTCTCTCCTCAGGGTTTTATTTTAAAATTCTCGAACTCTTGAAGGGGTAAATATATTTTCACTAATCCCTTACTCTCAATCAAAATGAATTAACATATCATTTCTCTTGTTCACAATAGCTATAGTTCATTATATGGGAACTAGGTATCTTTTAAATAAGGCGGGGGGGGGAGAAATTGAAAAGAAATATAGGATAGGTGTGGGAGACTTTGATCATAAATAAAAAGTTGCTTCATCTATTTAAATGTTATGGTAATAAATTAAAGTTGCTTATGTATATGTGTGTATTATCTCATTTGAACCTCACAAAAAGATAAGCGCCGTTAGTATCCCCATTTTTCAGTTAAGGAAATAAGGCTCAGAGAGGTACATGTCTGAGGCAGGAATCAAATTTGGGTCTTCCCATCTCCACGTCTAGCATTCTATCTATAGTGCTATCTAGCTGCTTCCTTAAAGCTAGATCAGAAACCCAAAATACCTTGAAAGTATTTCTGTGTGTGAGGGTAACAATCCCTATTTATCAAACCCATTTGACCTTTCCTGTAGCTCAATATCTTGGACATTGACTAAGGTGGGTTCTCTGCTGACCTATAGTGCATGGAAACTCGTATATATTTGAAGGAAAAAAAGCTAGGCTAAATATAGGGAGTAGGAAGACATAAAATCCAACCTCTCTCCAAGCCAATTTGTAATCCAGGGAAGCTTATATGAAATAAGGAAATGGAAAGCACATATATTTATCTCAGATTTCTTTGTCCAAAAAGCATATGGAAGTCACAGAATTTTAATGTTGGAAGGGACATCAGCATTCATCTCTTTAAATCCATACAAAAATTAAAATAAAATAAATTTAGACTCAAATGCATTCAACAAAAAGTCATCCAGCCTCTATTTAAAGAACCCCACTAATAGGTGACCCACTAACTCCAATCATAGGAACCCATTCTACTTTAGGACAACTTAATTATTTCCAATTCCTTAATAATTCTTTCTTTCAAGTAAGGTTAATGGGAGGTTTTGTCTGTAATAATAGTCTTTTTTTTAATAGAATTTTATTTTCCAAAATATATGTAAAAACAAATGTTAACATCAATTTTTTTTAAAAAATTGTTCCAACTTCTCTTCCTCCTCTATTCCCACCCCCCACCCACTAGAACTCAAGCATTTCAAAATAAATTATACACCGATCACCTCCTGAAAGAGATCCCAAAAGGAAAATCTCCAGGAATATTATAGCCAAATTCCAGGACTCCCAGGTCAAGGAGAAAATATTGCAAGCACCTAGAAAAAAGGAATTTAAATACTGTGGAGCTCCAATAAGGATAAAGCAAGATCTAGCAGCATCTACATTAAAGGACGGGAGGGCATGGAATTTAGTAATAATAGTCTTAAGGAGTCGTTGTAATATTTCAGATTCACTCAAGGGAAGATCAAATACATGACAAGCAGAACTTTAAAAAATGAAATTATAGAATTATACTTAGAGCAACTGGTATGAGATAGAATTCACAATTTCACATATAGTCCTATTTTTTCCATGTTTTGGTTTATGTATGGAAATTGTCTGCTTTTTAAATGCAGCATTAAATTAAAAAACCCAAATAAGTTATAATTTAGCTGTTTTGGAAGACCTTTAGTGATTGGGAACCTACTGCTTTCCAAAGCATCCCATTTTGTCATGTTACTATAATTTTCTTTACAACACATGATCTGCTCTCCAAAATTTGGACCCATTGTTTCTAGTTCTATACTGCTACTTCCCGCCTATTTTTTTTTTACTTTAAATAAAAATGTATATTTAAAATAATAATAACAATTCTTTCTTTCTTTCTTTCTTTCTTTCTTTCTTTTGTTGTTTTGGAGGGGCAGTGAGGGTTAAGTGACTTGCTCAGGGTCACACAGCTAGTAAATCCTTAAAAACTCTTAATTCCCTAATAGGCATTAGAAAATTTTTTCCTTTATAAAGCCTCTTAGCTGCTGCTATCTCTTTCCTCCTTCTGCCCTCTGAAGTAATAATAATAATAATAATTCCAATGATACCTTTTCAAAAATGTAGAAACAGATCATATCTCATCTAGGTCTTTTTTTTCAGGCTAAACATTCCCAGGTTTTTCAACCAATGTTCATCATATGATAAGAGTCAAGTGTCAGCACCAAGAAACTGAAACATCAATTTACAGAACTACCAAAAAATCTTTTTGAGCAGCATAGTGACTGTTGGATATGTAAGTGCTACTATACCTGAGACATCATAGGATCTCAGAGGTTAAAGGGACCTCAGAAATCACCAAGTCCAACCTGTACCCAAACAAGGAACTCTTCTCCAGCATACCTGACAAATGGATAGCCAGTTTTTGCCAGAAGACCTCCATTGAGGGAGATCCCCCTTACCTACTGAGGCAGCAATTCCATGGTTTTTTGTTTGTTTGTTTTTGGTGAGGCAATGGGGGTTAAGTGACTTGCCCAGGGTCACACAGCTAGTAAGTGTTAAGTGTCTGAGGCTGGATTTGAACTCAGGTCTTCCTGACTTCAGGGCCAGTGGTCTATCCACTGCACCACCTAGCTGCCCTGAAATTCCATGTTTTTTAAACAGGTGTTTTCATAAATGTCATAACAAATATACTGAGAAATTCTTGTGATTTCAAAACATTACTATCACCATAACAGAGTTAAATAGAAAGATCTATATGACAGATTCAATTTTCCTACCTGTGTTACGGACACTATTTCTTGGACATGCATAGGATGGGAGTCTAAATCTAAATAGAGGTATGTTTGCCTAAACAGTCATTTTTTTTTCTTACAAAATTAGATCCATTAATTACTGCATTAAAATATCATAATGGTATTCACTAAACATCAATACTATCGACATATGTTCATTAGTCTTGGGAAGTTCTCCTGAATACAGACTTATTGTAAAACATAAATGCTGAACCAACTTTCAGGGAGAAGGATTAGGGGAAAACAAGATTTGTTCCCTTGGATCTAAAGTCAATAAAGTTAAGCTTACCTAAGCCAAAAAGGGAACACATTTCAGACTCAGGATCAGAATTAAAACCCCAGGATTGCTAAAAAGCCTCTTAGGAAGAGTGTGCCTAAATGTACATATTAGAATTAGAGCACTGGCATCCCTTCTGGCTTTGTGCCCTAAGACTATTTCATTTAGTGCAACTTTTAAAATGTAAATGGAGTAAATGCCTATATTCCCAGAAAACTATCCTGAAAGTTTCAACTATTTGATGTCTTTTTTCTCTCCTACTTACCCTAAGACAACTGACCCTTTTCCAAACCATCAAGAAAGCAATTTTTCTATACATTATTTAACCTACCAGAAAATGACAACAACTCAGGTGTGAAAAGCACCTCAGAAGCTATTGAGTTTCTGAACAAGAATCCTTTCTAGAACATAGACAAATAATCATGGAACTATATTCATAGTGATCTGTAGGGAATGTTCATCTTCAGCTTCCAGAAGAAGCCGATTCCACAATTGCACAGGTTTAATTCTTAAGAATTTTTTTCCTTATACCTAATCTGAATCTGTTTCTCTATAAATTAAATGCATTGCTATGAACTATGTAGTGCAGAGAAAAGCAGAACCATTCTAAACTTTCACATAACAGCCTTTGAAATCTCTTCCTTAGTCTTCTCTAATTCAAGTTAAACATCCCAAGATTTTTCAAATAATCCTTGGTGATCTCTATAACATTCCTCATCTTGCTTGTTTTCTGGATACTCTCCATCGAAACAATGTCCTTCTTCAACTGTGATATTCAGAGTTGAACTCTGTTGGGTTGCCCAACAATCAGGCTCTCTCTCCTCTATATTCCTAGACACTGTCTCCCAAGGCAACCTAAGATCACATTCACTTTCTTGGCTGCCATATCACATTTGACTTGCATTGAGCACTGACATCTCCAGATCTTGGCGGGGGGGGGGGGGGGGGGGGGGGGGGGGGGGGGAGCTGAACTATTTTCTAGCCATGCTTCCCCCATCTTGTTCTTGGAAGTTGATTTTGAACTGAAGTGTAAGATTTAACACACATTAAACTTATTCTTATGTAATTTCATCTTGATTACCCAGACTAATGTTCTCTTTTGGGATTCTGACTCTGCTACTCAGTGTGTTAGTGATCATTCTTTTTTGTCATCTATGTGTTTCATAATCAAGAAATATAGTGTAGCTAGGTGGATTTGGAATTGGTTGAATGGTCAGACACAAAGAACATTCATGAATGAGTGTTTATGACAATAGAAATTAATTACATAAATTTGGTCTTTAGTGTAGTCACCCAGAAATTGATCTTGACCTAATATTGTTTTTTTTGGGGGGGGGGCAATGAGGGTTAAGTGACTTGCCCAGGGTCACACAGCTAGTAAGTGTCAAGTGTCTGAGGTTGGATTTGAACTCAGGTCCTCCTGAATCCAAGGCCAGTGCTTTATCCACTGCACTACCTAGCTGCCCCCAATATTGTTTTTATTAATGATTTGTTTTACTAATGGTTTCAACCCAAATTTGCAACATGGAAAAATTAAGGGTCATTCACGTTGCAAGATGATTCCTTTAAAGAACAAATATATCTAACAAGGTTGTTTACCAATTAACCCACAGCTTTGCCTACATGATAATGTATGCTTCTTGTGAGTTGAAAAATAGCTTTTCTAATTCCATTTTAGAACAAAAATTCCTAAGAGTAAGGTATGATTATAGGCATTGGGGATTTTTAAATGAACTTGAACTGGGAACTTATTTCTTTTTCATGCTAAACCTTTGAACATCTCTATAATGTATTTTGTTGTTGTTGTTTTTTAAAAACCTCTGATTTCTCCAATTTCAACTTTATTTATTATTCTTCAAATATCTTATGCTATTGATTTTTGAAGGGAAATTCTAGTGTCTCTCTTTTATTTCCTAAATTCTACAACATCCGGAAGCTTTGTTGGTTGGGACTGATCAGGAAACTGGGTATCCTTGATGGGCCTAGGATGTTCTTTCCCCAAACAAGGGCTGAATTCTCTCATTGGACTATGAATAAGCAACTTTTCCCCTTGGAACATAATGTGGCATTCTACTAAGTAACAGTAGTTCCTTTGCTCATATTGCTCTCTATCCTTCAAACCTGATCTAAGCATCCAGTGCCCTTTGAAGTGAACGGAAACTCTGCCCCAAGAGGAACTTAGTGCTGTCTGGGTAAGAGTAAGATAATAGAGGAGTAACAAATAGGAATGTAAAGAGGAAGAGTAGATGTACTCTTTGATTGTGGTGCTCCATATTACTTATTCAAAGGCCAAAGAATTCTAGTCCACATTAAAAAAAAAAAGTTTGTTCAAGTCAATGAGAGCTTTGCTAATGGCAGTGTATTATTTATACAAGATGGTTAGTAGAACTGATCTGTATCAGGGCTAAGAAGCAAACACCCAACATAGTATAAGAAATCATGACATTCTGAGCTAACAACTTTCAGCCAGAGACAAATCATGCATCACAACTAATTCACCATTCTTTCTTTCCTTTCATTCATTCATCAATGCATTAATCCAACCAGCTATAAGACTTGGGACCAGGCCCTTATCATTTATTGCTTGTGCAAATTTTTTTAACTGAAAAAATTGAGAATATTAATTCCCCCCCCAAAAAAATTGTAAAAATCAGACTGTTTAAACTAGGAAGTAGTTTAGAGCTTTTAGAAAATATTTACTTTATAGGAGCATCTAGTTGGTGCAGTGGATCGAGCACTGGCCTTGGAGTCAGGAGAACCTGAGTTGAAATCTGGCCTCAGACACTTACTAGCTGTGTGACCCTGGACAAATCACTTAACCCCAATGGCCTCAAGAAGAAAGAAAGAAAATAATTTATATTTTGTATTTTTTTTTTTGGCATGGCAATGAGGGTTAAGTGACTTGCCCAGGGTCACACAACTAGTAAGTGTCAAGTGTCTCAGGCCGGATTTGAACTCAGGTCCTCCTGAGTCCAGGGCTGGTGCTTTATCCACTGCGCCACCTAGCTGCCCCCCCAAAAAATATTTACTTTATATACATAAATGTAATTAAAGGGTTAGCTAGAATACTGAGAAGTTAGGTGATTTGTCCAAAGGCATACAGGCAGTATATTTCATAGGTAGGACTTGAGCCCAGGTCTTCCTGGCATTGAGGTCACCATTCTATCCACTATGCCATGATGCTTCTCTTAGGCAACTCTCTAAAGCATTAATTTATCAAGAAGGAGCTGACCTGAGATAGTCGAAGGAGTTTCCTCACCTGGCAGTTCCCAATAAAACAGGTTCTCAAGGTGTGGTTCAAAAAGCCCTGGAAGTCTTTCAGATCCTTTCGGAATCTGTGAGATCAAAACTACTTTCATAATAATTAGATGACATTTGTCTATACAATATTACTCACTTTTCAAACTACATATCTGTGTGAGGCCAGATTTTCTTCATGTACTTCAACTAAAACAACACACTGAAACAAACTGCAGAAGAAGATAGAAGTGATTCAAGAGGACCTGAGTTCAAATCCAGTCTCAGACACTTAACACTAGCTTTGTGACCCTGGGCAAGTCCCTTAAACCTCACTGCCCTACAAAAAAAAAAAAAAAAAGTAGATAGAATGGTTCACTTGTCTTCTTTTAAGCCAGATGTTAAAGAAATTTGTAAAAATAAAGAAGTAAAACAATGCTACTCTTCTCATTGTTTTTGTTTATTTTATAAACTACTATTTTTTTTTTTTTTGGTGAGGCAATGAGAGTTAAGTGACTTGCTCAGGGTCATACAGCTAGTAAGTGTCAAGTGTCTGAGGTCCGGTTTGAACTCAGGTCCTCCTGAATCCAGGGCCAGTGCTTTATCCACTCCGCCACCTAGCTGCCCCTACTTATTTTTTCATAAGAAAAATCCCTTTCCGGGCTGCACTCCTGACTTTCCTAGTCTTTTTTCTACGATGATCCAGAAACTTCTTCACATCTGAAGTCTGCCTAACCCATTGGAAGTACCTTCCACCCCTTCAGCCTTTCCCTCTGATTTGCTGTTTCCTCCTCAAACCTTCATTATAAGGATGAAGCCTAGGCTAGCTATTTCTTAATTCCTCTCCAAGCTGCACTCCTCATTCTCCCAGACTTTTGCTACTATTTTGGTACCTTCATCCACACCCCTACCCCTTTCATTTCCCTTTTATGTGATATCTTTCCCTAATATAACCAGAGCCCCCAAAGCATATTTCTCATTGGTTAGAGATCAATGAATGCACTGTACCTGTGGGAGAGAATGTTGGTGAAAATTTGAGAGAAGAAAGATCCACCCTCTTCACTCTCTTTGAATGTTCTTCTGGTTTGTATTTTTGAGAAAGGGTCCCAGATCACTCCCACAGGGAAATTCCCCAATCTCTAGTGTTGCGAGCTATGAATAAGGACATGATTGAAGTTCTATATATCAGCTTCTTCCCAGAGTCTTTTTCCCTTCCTGGCCCAAAGAGAGGGTAGCATTATACATCTTTTCTCTTGGAGCTGAAGACCAGAAGAACTCAAATAGACTCTAGAAGAATCCAAAGAGAGTAGATCTATAGGTCTCTCTTCCCTCCACAACTCCTCCTGACCATCACAAAGGCATGGAGCGTTGCTCTCTGTTAGTGATGAGAGAGTCTCATAACAATGTACTTTGGGGCTCAGGTTCCATTGAGTACCTTCATCTCTACCCCCCCACTTCAGCTCCCTTTTATGCATTGTCTTCCCCCATTAGAATGTCAGTTACTTGAAGGTTCTCTCTGCTTCTATTTGTAAAGCTGGTGCTGGGAACAGTGTCTGGCACATGGCAAGAACTTAATAAATGTTTGACTTGACTTGAGAAATATTTATTCTAATATGTCATAGGCTTATTTTATTTAGTTATTTATCTATCTGTTTGTTTGTTTGTTTTTGCGGGGCAATGAGGGTTAAGTGAGTTGCCCAGGGTCGCACTGCTACTAAGTACCAAATGTCTGAGGCCAGATTTGAACTCAGGTCCTCCTGAATCCAGGGCTAGTGCTTTATCCACTGTGCTACCTAACTGCCCCATTATTTTTATTTTAAATGAATATTTTAAGTTATCAGTTTTAATTATTAATACAGTCCATATTGACATATAGAACTTATATAAACAAAAAGCTCCTTATGGTCCTCAGTCATTCTTAAGAATGTCAAAAGATCCTGAAAGTAAAAAGTTTGAAAACTGCCTGCCTATGATAACAAAATCACAGGTCCTCTCCCTATCCTTTCCTGCATGCCCAGTTCCCCAACTCCCTTCCCCCCCACACACAGTGATATTGGTTTGAGCTTTCATCATTTTAGGGAACTACTGGTGTAGAAAGTCCCTCTACCAACACAAATCAACAACTCAGTCAATCAATTGCATTTTAAGTGTCTATAATATTCAAGGCATAGAATTGAGCATCAGGGATACCAAGGAAAGCATTAACCACTACATTCCCTCAATGATTTTTTATTCTATTCAGAAAGACAACAGATACCCACATACATATACACACATATATGTATATATGTGTGTATATATATATATATATATATATATATATATATTTGTGTGTTCATATACAAACAAAATACATGCAAGGAAAATTTATATGGGAGTGAAGAAAATAATTAGAAATTGACAATATTTGAAAATTGGAGGAACCTAGGGATGCTAAGGGGCAGAGGTGAACTTTGATCATTTATATTCCTAGAGAGTGAACTGGAAAACTAAAAGGGTTACAGGATTAACCCATGGTGACCCAGTTAATGCATGTATAGCCCATGTTTCAGGAGGCTCTGTTCCAAGAATTCACAGTAATGGATGTTTTGAGAAAATCATGTACGTATAAACTATAGTATATTGTAGGTGTCAATAAATATTTATTGACTGAAATGTTCATAATGCATTTTGGGAAGAAGAGAGCAAAACAAAAGAAGAAGAAGAGGAAAAAAAGAAGGAAGAAGAGGATGAGAAGATGGGGAGGAAGATGAGGAGGAGGAAGAAGAAAAGGAAGAGAAAAAGGGGGGAAAAGGGGAGGAGGAAGAGAAAGAAGAGGGGTGGAAGAGGAGGAGAAAGAGGAAGAAGGGGAGGAGAAAGGAGAAGAGGAGAAAAAGAAAAAAGAGGAGAAGGAAAAAGAAGAAGAGGAGAAGGAAGAGGAAAAAAGGAGGCGGAAGAAGAGGGGAAAAAGGAGGAGGAGGAGGCATGGTGTTTGATTGGTAAATGCACTTTCATCTTGAGGAAAGAAATTAATTGAGACTACTCAGTGTTAGAAGTAGGACATGAGTCAAGGCCTTCATGAATCCAAAGCTGACCTTACATTCACTATGTCACGCTTCCTCTTATTTTAAAATCACAAAGAGTTATATATCATGAAGGGCCAAAGAAATATAAAATGATGCTATGAGGATCAAATGAAGGAAATAGGAATATTTAACCTGGGAAAGAGAGGATTTAGGGAAGACATGATAGACATGTTCAAATTTCCCATGGATTACCACATAGGAAAGGGATTTGTCTTATTCTGCTTGGCTCCAGAAGGGAAAACTTGGAACAGTGAAGTGAGGAGAGGCAGATTTAGACTTCAGGTAAGCAAAATTTTCCTAACAAGACTATCCAAAGTGGAATGGGCTGTCTCTGGAGTTAGTGAGTTTTCTCTCTCACATTTGTGCTGGTAAAAGTTTAACAACTGTCTCTCAAAAAAATTGCGTATGGCACACATTAATCTGCATTAGTAACATTTTCTTCATCATTTTCTTAACTTTGGAAATCAACACCACCATTAATCAAGCCCTGATTTGTAGCATTTGCCAATTTCCAAGGTATAAATACTCAAAATGAAAATATAACAATTTGCTTTCCTGAACTGGTCAGAGCCAGTGTCAGTACATCCCCGGTTCTCCCTCTTTTTAAACAAAAGCTTGATGACAATTTATTAGAGACATTGTAGAAAAGATTCTTGTTCATGTATGTCACAGAGCAGATGGCTTTTGAGGTACTGGGTCATCTGTGGATTCTGTGATTCTATTAAATCTCATTATACTTGAGGCACTATATTTTAGTCTTAGGTGTTCTCAGCACTTAGCACAGTGCATGGTATATAGTAGGCACTTAATAAATATTTGTTGACTGACTTACTCAGTAAGAACATTTGTATGCAAGCTCAGAATATGGTCTAGATGTTAAGGACAAGACATTATAGTATAGAAGTTCATATAGGGAAGGAGAGAATGGAGGAATGATTTCTTGAGTCAACAGGAAAATAAAGGGTGTTGATTTATTTTTTTAATCCCCATATCACTATAACCTAACCAAAGGAGTAAAGCGTATAAACCAATGAATGCAGATTAAGCAGAATAGTAAATGTACAGATAGAATATCTACTAACATATTTCATTAGAATTCATTTTCAGATCTCAAAAGTTTTTAATCTATCGTAAGCAGGCACAAGCCTTTCACACCCTGAATATCCCTCACTGTTTTATATGTGTGTACATAAGCTCTAAAACTGACATTAACTACTTGTCAGGAAAAGAAAAATTTGGCTGCCAGAATAAGGAGGTGAAATTGAAGCTTCCAGATGACAAGCATGGAAGACATTTAGTGACATGAATCACTGAGATGGGATCACATTTGGTGTGGGGTTTGTGTGTGTGCATACATGCATGCCTCTGTGTGTGTGTGTGTGTGTATGTGTGAAGCAGCTCTACAAAGCACCCAAGCAGCCACCTCACTAGATCCATAACTAGGGTGATAAAAGCCTCCCTGGCTACCCATAATACTCTCTAAGCCTCGATGGAGCAGATTGGGCAAACTAGGGCACAAAGAGAAAAAGGTGATGTCCCTGAGATGTCTAACAATTTCACCTGATTTACTGTAAATGTTACCATTTAAATTTAGTTAGTTCACCCTTTTTGAGGGAAGAAACACGTCTCTTTTTTTCTTTGACTGCCCAGAGCCTATCAAAGTGCCATACATAGAATAAGTGAACTTACTCTATACAAGGTACTGTGATATAGTGATAAATATATAGTAAGAAATGCTTATTGGACATCCTAACTATATGAATAATGCTGTCACTGCATTTGAATTTACTAATGGTGGCACAAGCTGGACAGATCAGATGATACCTGGTACATGGTCTGTTTTATATCTGGACAGAAAAGGCAGGACTACCATGCATCGAGGTGGCCCAGTGGGTAGAGTGTTAGACTTGGAGTCAGGAAAATTTGAGTTGAAATCCTGACTCAGACATTCACTAGCTGTGTGATCTTAACCTCTGCCAGTCTCAGTTTCCCCAACTTTAAAATTGGGATGATAACACCTACTTCATATGGTTGTTAAAAGGATCAAATTAGATCAAGAGATAACATTTGTAAAGTGCTTTATATGCCTTAAAGTGCTATACTCGCTATTACTGTTATAAAGGGCCAGGGGTTCCAGGAAAAGCATACTGTTATTTATCATTGGCCAATTTCTCTTCCTATGAGAATTTTTTTTAAAAAAATTGAAGAGGAGGGGCAGCTAGGTGGAGCAGTGGATAGAGCATGGGCCCTGAATTCAGGAGGACCTAAGTTCAAATCCAGCCTCAGATCCTTGACACTTACTAGCTGTGTGACCCTGGGCAAGTCACTTAACCCCAATTGCCTCACTAAAAAAATGTAAGCCCAATGCAATATAATAGAGTAGACTATATTAATGAAAGTAATTCTAAGACCTAACTTGTTGTCTTTAAAATAAAACGTTATAGATGATGGGTAATAGATGTAGAACTAGGAAGAGACTTCCAAGGACATCTAGTCCAATAGCCTCATTTTACAGATGAGAAAACTGAGGTCTATGAAGAAGAAGTGACTTGTCCAAGAGTATAGAGGTATTAAGTGGCAGAGCTGGAATTCAAACCCAAGCCCTTGAACTTCAAATGCAAGGCCCTTTCAGGAGAACCGGTGTCTCTCTAGTTACATTCATTCAAATGAATATCATAACAAAAACAAGTTTGTCTTTTACAGTGTTAACAGACAAGGTGTTTCTGTTCTAGAAGTAGTCACTTAAAGTTGTTGTTTTTTTTAACCCTAAAATTATCACGAATTTTTGAGGAAAGGTGTTACTTAAAGTTTTGCCCCTTTCAATTCTACTGTTTTTTTTTACCTGACTTTAACTCATGCTGAGATTCTTTTAACTACATCCCAACTCCCCCTCACCTCTCTCACTGCCTCCTCCTATTGAGCTTCCTTCCAGCTAATGAGCTCATGCTAATCTTGAATAACTCATTCCATGTTGACCTCTCAGTTCTTTTGAAAAGTAAAAACAAAATAGAAGAGGGATGGGGAAGGGTCTGAGAGATCTGAACACTTGAGATTCTGCACAGGAAGCCACCTGTCAGCCAGTGGATTTTTTTCTGAAGCACCAATACAAGCAAGGAGGCCAGGGCATCATGAGGCCTCACAGTACTGTTCTAAGAAGACTCAAGTCACTGCTGAATTATCTGCATGAAAGCTCTTACATAAAGTACACTGGCACCAGGAGCTGTGTTCTCTTATCAGAAGGTAGGCACTAAGGAAGGAATCCAGGCCATTGGGAAGGACATCAGGAAAGGATAAATGACTGTAACAATACTCGGTGACATAGCATTTTTAGAAAGTGTGTCCCCATGACTAACAACTTCTGATCAAAATGTGGTCTAGATGAGGAATGAACTAGGTAAAGAGACACCTGTTTCGGGTAATTTGGTCTTGTTTATACTTTAAAACAATGGCTTGATACATAAAATGATAGGTGATTTTGCCAGGGAGCCTAGGTCTACAAATAATGCACCCCCCCCTTAAGGGGTAGCACTGTAAAATTCTGTATATTTGACCAGTGGCCAACCTTCTGGGAATGGAGGCTGTCCACACTCCGCAAGGCTGGTCCTTGATGGGAGACATGCAGTCCATTCTCAAGTCACATTCAAAGCAGTTTCAGGCTGGCAGGAGCCACCAGAGCTGAGATTATATTGGCAGAGCCTTTGGAAAGCGTCATAATTCAACACGGAATTGCAGCTACTAGATTGCTTAAATTACTTCTGTGAGGGGGAGTCTTGGACCTTCTGGCCAGCCCATTGCACTGAAAGATAACCTATCAAAGCATCAGAATAACTTTGATTTGGGTTAGGACATATCTGTGATTTCATCTGTAGACTTGGCAAGGGGACTAAGGCACTGGGAGGTTGGATGACCGTGTTCCTAGTCACAAAGTTAGGAAACACGTCAGAGGAAGGCCTTGGACTCAGGGCTGCCTGCCCTCAAGGATGCCTCTCTATCTGCCAGGCCATGACACCTGTCAGATTGGACTTGGCAAACTTTCATACATAAATACACAGAAAAACAAATCAGCCAACAAACATGATTTTACATATCTAAAAAAGGGCAGCCAATGATTCCTCTGTGACACTACGTACTCTGTGTGAATTCTTGCACTTTTGTTTAAAATAGAAGTCAGACATTTAACCCCTTTTAAGCTTTGCTTTCTCTGTTAATGAGGAGTGGAGCCAGATGAAGAGCCCTGGATGTGACGTTCATGGAGCTGGCTCCGAATGGTGGCTCTGTCACTTATTATTTATGTTAGCATAGGCAAATCACATGACTGCTCTGGGTCTGTTTCCTCTTATGCAAAATGAAAGAATTGGACTAGATGGGCTCTAAGCTCTTTTCCAGTCCTAAAGTTCCTTTCAGGAAGGATTTCTACAAAATAAAACCTCACATCCTTTTTATTTCAATTGATGTTGAATATGGTTTACAAGCATGATTGCATTAGTTCTCAAATTTTCTCATAAATGTATGTGTAGAGAGGAAAGTCATAACTAGCAGCTCTGTGGAGAAAAGGAAGGAGAGCTCAAAGATGGAGGGGACTTGTCAAGAGAGTGCCTGAATAATAGTCAGGAAGACCCAGCTTCAATCTGACTTCAGACACTATCCAGGTAGGTCTGGTCAAGTCACTTAACCCCACCCCCAGCCTCAATTTCCTCTTCTGTAAAAGAGAAATACAAGCACCTACCTGAGAGGGTTGG
The DNA here is from genome assembly GCF_019393635.1 of Dromiciops gliroides. Taxonomy (NCBI): domain Eukaryota; kingdom Metazoa; phylum Chordata; class Mammalia; order Microbiotheria; family Microbiotheriidae; genus Dromiciops; species Dromiciops gliroides. The sequence goes on from NC_057866.1 coordinate 47,060,544, forward strand.
TGGAAAGATAAAATGAGATAATATGTGGAACATGTTTGTAAATCTTACAGTGTTATTATAAAGTGCCATTGTTAATACTTTAGCTGAAGTGTTACTATGGGGGAGGTGGAGGCTGGGGGATCTCTGGAGGTGGGGACTTCTGAGCCACAAGTCAAAGCTGACTGTAGGTGCCCTAAGTCCAGCATGATTATGGGATATAATAGCCTATAGGGCGGCAGAATGTTGCCTGAAGAGAAGTGAATAGAGCCAGGTCAGAAACAAAGCTGGTTCTCATGTTGAACAATAATGGGTTCAGACCCTTTAGTAGCCCCTGCACTTTTATCCTGAGTAAGATAGAGAGATCCAATCTTGAAAATATATATATATATATAAATACATATATATATGTGTGTGTGTGTGTGTGTGTGTGTGTGTGTGTGTGTGTGTGTGTATCTGAAGTTAAAAAACACACCCCTAATTTAGCGTTCTTTCCTTCAGTCACTGTATTATCTTAGAAAACAAAGGTCTGGTAGGCAAATCTTGCTGCCAAATTTTGAATCCCAGACAAATGATAGTGTTATTAATCAGCTCCTTTACTAATTGCCATTTCAGCCTCAGTCAGCTGCCACCCACTTCAGTCAAATCCTCCTATCTACAGTAATTAGCCTTTACCAAAGGGATTGTAAAAGCAGAGTAGAATTAAAAACAGGCATTGTGTCTAATTAAGACTCAGATCAACCTTTCAAGAAATGTTGTGATTTCTCATTAAATGAGATCTTTATTCATCTGGGCACAACAAAAAATCCCAGAATTCAGCTGGGTCTCATATTGATCCAGGCTGCCCACTAATAGTACAAATCCCACAATTCAGCTGGGTCTTGGGTTGATCCAGGCTGCCCACTAACAGTGCAGAGTAAAAAAAGAAAAAAGAAAAAACAAAAAGCAAAACAAAACAAAAAATATTCTGGCAAGCTTTACCTTAATGGGCTTATTAGCATCAGTGTTGTCTTTGAATTTCTCTTGCACAGTTTCTGCAAGCTGACAGAGCAAGGCACCATTATCCAACTTCTCCATAAATGTTTCTGCTGTTATCTCATTACCTGTAAGAAACCAAAAGAAAGGAAAGGAAATAAGGGCAGGAGGGTCGGTTTCAAGTTGGAAAGGATGTTTGAGATCATCTAGTCCACCCAATTCATTTTATAGAAAAGAAACTGAGGCCTCCAGAGGTGTCGTGGCTTGCTTGTCCAAGGTCTTACACGTAGTATATGGCAGTGCCTGAATTTGAACCTCTGACTCTGAATGCTGAGCTCATCTGAGTACCCTATGCTGCTTCTCCTAGACAACAGGTCTGTGCCAACATGACTATCAGAATCATGAGAAACACCTCATTTTATGTGAGCAGAATTACTTTATTATTTTGTGCCAAAACAATTATTAGATTTATGTTCTTCTTGGATGGCATGAAAAGTTTCTTAAATCAAAGTCTATTCTTTCCCCAGTGTAGTTCTAATGCATAGTATATTTGTTTTACATAACCTTTTGTTGTTGGCATCCTTCAAGGTATAGAAAGATGATAAGAGCCATTGAATTGATCACAGTCAAAGGTGATGAAAACCAATCAGCTAAGTTATATATGCATGCATACACACACACACACATATGTTATAAAGAATAGTTTTACTAGTGATGGTACAATTCAGTTGCCATAACTATTCACTGTGGCCCAAAGTATAGAGCCCTGGGCCATCGTCTAGACTTCTAGTCTCTGCTCCTGGAGACCAGGATGGAAAGCTGGTGGATCATTTGAGCTCAGGAGTTCTGAGCTGCCATGGGTTAAGTCCTTAATGAATCTACTATGAGTTCAGCACCAATACTGTGAACTCCTAGGAGGAGTAGGCCACTACGCTGCCTAAGGAAGAGTAAACTAGCCAGCAGGAGGAAATGGATCAGGTCAAGCCTTCTTTAAGTAGTATTATCAGGGCCTGTGAGCTGCTGGAAAGTCTCTATCCTCTCAGCCTCACTTTTCTCAAGGATAATATCTATAGTCCATACTTCACAGAGTTGTTGTGAGGCTCAAATGAGAACATACATCAGAAGTGATTTACAAAGTATTAACTGAATTTAAAAATACCACGTAAATTTTAGTTACCATTATTACGGAGTATCACATCTTAAAAGGCAGGACCCCATACTGTAGGACAGCCCAATGAAGTCAGAAGTCCCAAACCCCAAAAGTAATGTTCTCAAAGCTGTATTAGGCAGCATGGGAGAGACAAATTAGCATAAGACTCTCAAGGATCTTTCATTCTAGTTGTGCAGATAAGATATACATGTGAACTATTAAATAATTGTAAAAAGTGCTTAATAATAGTAGTAGTAATAACTAGCGTGATGTCTAAAATCTAAATGTGGGTTTGCCTTCAATTAGAAGCTTTAGCACCAGTCTTTGGGCATTAAGCATTTATTAAAGCATACTAGGTATTAGAAAAAAGAGAACATGTGGACTACAGAAAAGGCCTATCTAGCCTAGAGTTCCAGCCTGGTTTGGTTCTTCTTTAAGTCCTCCATCACCAGCCTGCTTCAACCATGAACTGCTCCGCAAACTTGAATGTGGAAGCTTTTTATAAGTCTGGAGCAGAGGTGGTCCTTACACACTGCTTCAAGCTGATTGGTAGGCATCATCTAAATCCATTGGTTTACTGGACTTGAAGGTGGTATCAGGTTGAGTTCAAAGTCCTTAGCTTCTGAGAACAATACCTTCTTAAGGGCTAGCCAGGTGTGGTTACAATCTAATTAACTTGAAGTAGGGTAATCAGCAAAGTCAATCACTCTCACTTAATTCAATCAGTTTAGATTAATCTCCAGGTGAGCCTTTGAGTATCTGCCAAATCCCATTATTTTCTCACACTAGTAACTAACATTTATATCACACTCTAAGGTTCACAAAGCCCATTACATTTATTATAGCATTTGAATTTTATTAGTATATTTTAAATAATGTTTAGAGCAGATAGTGCTTTAGAAATTCAGAATAGAAAACAGGTTTCCATTTTACTGTTCAGGGTACCATCCTCTTTCAAGACCCCTAGATTCTTGCAACCTTGATGTCCTCTTCAATGCCTCACTTTCCCTCATCTCACATATACATATTCAATGAGCTGATATCTTGTCATTTCTAGTTCCACATCTCTCACATCTACTCTATTCTCATAAAGCCACTACTATAGCCCATGCCCTAATCACCTCTCACCTGTATTATTGAACTATTCATATCGGATCTTTTTTACATAACAGGCCATGTTCCACACAGTTGATTAAGTTATTTTCCTAATGCACAGATCTGATCCTGTCCTTCCCCTATTTAGTAAACTGCTGTGGCTCCCTACTGAGTCTAGGATCAAAAAAAATTTCATATTTATCTTTTGTTTTAATTTATATTTGTCTAAGTTTTATAATATGTATAATTACTCATAAAGGAGGACCAATTTAAATAAATAAGGAAATGTATCCACATTCAGGGTATTGTTCAAAGCATTTATTTTTACTGATATGAGGCCAAGATTTTAAAAGTTTGAAGACCACTGGTCTAAAGAATAGAGAAGTTAAATGGAGTGTCTATGAACAAATGGATGGGGTCAGAACCTAGATCTCCCTAAGACCAAAGTTGGCCCTCTACTCCAGAAGCCATACTGCCTTATGCACGTTATAGATATTTGTAAATCTTTTGAATGAATATATTACTCAAAAAATTTAAGAGAAAAAAATGATAGGTCCCTCCAAAAAGTGAAATATCTTAGAAACTTCAGGACAACCCTGATATCTTATTCCCAACAATATCTAGGTATCTTTTATTCATAAGCTAATTTTTAACAAATGAGAACAAGAATCAACCTGCTGAAACCTTCAAGCAGGGAATGGTCCAATTGGAAAAATAGATCCAGTAGTTTGGTTAAAGTTAAATTCACTAAATCTGAGACATTTGAATTGCATAAAATACCAAAAACATAACATCTGTTTGATGTGAAACTTTTTGGGGGAGAGTGATGGTGAACTTAGGGAATGGGAATCATTTTTATGCTTCATTTGCTCCACAAGATAGTTCGAATTTTTGCCCCTCCTCAGTATAATGACTTCTGCAGGTGGCCAGACAGCAGTAGCTATGAATGCTCACCACAGAGGTAGCCTAAGCAGACGTGCCATTATTTCAGAAATATATGCAGCACAACTGGAGCCAGGAATGAAAGTAATAGCTTCAAGATACAAAGAAAAAAAGAAAAAAAAGTCAGCTAACAATTTTTATGCCTTATTCTCCAGATAGGCCTATACTTTCTCATGCTAATAAGGAAAGTATTTTCCATTTTGTTTTTCTAATTCATGCTAAAAGGTATTTTATATTTATGTGTATGTATATATATATATATATATGTACACACATACATAGGTGGATGTGTGTATCTATACATATGCATATATACATATATGTACATAAATATATGTGTATATATAATTTTTTGGCAGAGTGGCCATTTTAGTCAATTTTGTTTACATTTCCAGAGCTAGTAATAATATCTCACTGTAGGGGATTTTGTTGTTACCCAGAAAAGGCAATTTGGCAAATTTATCATCGATGCAAAAAATATTCTCATCAATTGCTATTCGACTATATTGCTCAAGCATTTTAAAGATTCCAGTGATAAAAAATAAGATGAATGCAATATAGAAAACATATACAGAAAAGTCTTATATGCAGGGGGAAAATCAATCATTCTTTGTCAAAAATTATTCTAATTAAAACCAACATTCATTACAAATTTACTCCAAAGGTATAATTATTACTTTTTTGTATGTTATACCAGAGCACTTTTCTCCATCCTGATTTTTATGAATGCTTGAAGAATGAGTTTGCATTGAACATCTGTCTCTAATGAAAAATATATTAGGTGTCAGCTTTCAATTCTGTGTATTTTATAGCTCTAAAAGGTGGGATTTCTTTGCTAAAACAGACACCCTGACATATTTTATAGTTGAAATCCACTGACTCAAATCAAATGAAGGAAATGTGCAGAGGCTAAGGAAAAAATACATACATATATGTAATATACACACACATATATATACACAAATACATACATATACATATCATACATATTATGTGGTATTATATATACCATATATATTTGGTGTATGTATATAGTATCTACATTTATATCTACACATACACACATCAAGGGCAGTGCTGATGCTTATGGAGTAAAATCCTACAAAATGGGAAAGATTTTCCCTACTGTTTGACCGGAATGGGAGAAAGGGTGGTGACCAGACATGAAATCAGAATTCTAGAGAACAGACCTCCAGCAGATACTGACATCTTTATTACCTGGAAGATGGATTGGTTTACTGATCAATTAATTAAAGCCATTGTCTCCAACCCCCTGCTCTAGTGATCGGAGGCTTTGACCTTTAGATTAGATTATTCCTCAAGCCATCGTTAGTAGCTTGTTGTTTACAAAACAGAAACAAAAACCAGAACAAATTTGAATCAGTCTTGTTGCTGGAAAGTGCCCCCCATTTGTCAGCACATACAGATGTGAAATCACTGTGTTCCTCAATTTTTTTTTAGATGAGGCAGGTATGTGGCACATCAGAAACTTACTAGCTTAATTGGCAAGTCACTTAACCTGTTTTCCTCAGTTTTCTTAACTGTAAAACGTGCATAATAATAATAATAACACCTACCTCACAGGGCTATTATGAGAATCAAGCAAGACAATATTTGTAAAGCATCGGCTACATAGTGGGCAATTGAAAAAAAATTGTTTCCTTTGGGAAAAAATAGCCTTCCTGACCTACATCGAAATTTTAGTCCCTCCCAAAGTAATCATATGCCACCATATTGATACAGATGAAACATTGCCATATATTTCATAATGTGATCACATATTCAATTTATTTTAATAAGCACTTATCAAACTACTCATTTGGAAACACTGAAGATACAAAGAAAAAAATAAATAGGACCTACCCTCAAAGACTCTGAATTCAACTGGTTGGCTCAACAACACGTACACAGAAAAATCAACACAAAATATTTTCAAAATAAATTCCAAGTAATTTCAGGGATTGGGGGGAAGGTAGAAAGGGAGTTCTGAAAAGGCCTCCTGTTGGTGGTGGAATTTACACTGAGTTCAAAGGCAACTAGCCATTCCAAGCAGTGCAGATGAGGAGAAAGGGTATTTCAGGTATTAGAAACAGCCCATATAAAGGCATGGAAATGAGAGAGAGATGGAAAAATTACATATAGACAATAGCAAGTAGCCCACTTTGGCTGAACCAGAGAGTGAGGAGGGAACACATATATCATAAGCCAAGAAAGGTAGTTTAAAACCAATTTTTGAAGGTAGCTAGGTGGTACAGTAGTTAGACCATTGGGCTGGTAGTCAGGAAGAATTAAGTTCAAATCCTGCCTTAGATACTTATTAGCTGTATAAACCTTGGGCAAGTCACTTAGCCTCTATTTGCCTCAGTGTCCTCAACTGTTAAGAATAGTACCTACCTCCCCTGATCAAATGATGATCAAATGAGATAATATTTATAAAGCATTTAGCACAATGCCTGACATAGAGTAGACACTAACTAAAGACTGGCTACTAGTATTATTATTATCATAATTATTTTATATAGGATAGAAAGAAAGAATATTACCCATTTCATATCAGTACAGAGGACAGAACCTTTAATGCCATCATCCAAACAGTATGTCCTCAGGGTGATTCTTCATAGGGTCCTCACCATAGTAAGAACTTAGCAGTCTATTGAACTTGTTTAATAGGATAATTGATTTAAGCCTGGAAGGAACCTCAGAGGACATCTAGACCTCATTTCACAAAAGGGGAAAATGAGGCACAGAAAAATTAATTGATTTGTCTAAGGTCACCCAGAGAGTGACTGTCTGAGGTAGGATCCATCCATCCCTAGGTTCTTCTAGCTCCCAGACCAGTTCCCTGTCCACTCCATCATGCTGTCTCTTTTCTCCATAGAAGGGTAAGGAAGGACTGAAGAGGTGTCTAAATAGCATTTACACTAAACATCTGAAGGTGGTAACCAGGCATATTTTGGCACTGAGGTATGAGCTCATTACATCAGGGAAGAGGGCAGGGTTGTGAAAAGAGGCTCTTTCAACAGTATTCCTGAGGGGCTATGGCTACACACACTTCTCTCCCAAAGGGGAAAAGAAGAAAATTTGTCTCAACTGTTCATGTGAACTCATACTTCCACAGCATTTGAGTAGGACCAGGGTGAAATTTTAAGAGTGAAAAATCAGGGGACTATTCATCAGCCCCAGAAATACTAAAATATCCCTTTGTGTTGATATGGCTGACAGTTCAATTCCACATGTGATTTACATATCTCAGCTCGGTGTTTCTATTGAGGCTAAATAATAAAGACTTTGTGGGTAAGGTTCTGATGCTAGATTAGACAGTGACTGACCTGAGGAAGGTTATCTCAGTTCGTGAACATTACTTTGATTCTTTAAACTCTTGAAATCCACACAAGATGGCATGTTTCCTAAGGAAATTATATTGAATATATCAAGAACATGATTAGTTTAAAGCCTACAGAGCTGGGGAAGAAGCAAGTAATACTTTAACATGATAGAGAGGGAATAAGTAAAACTTTGAAAATCCATCCGGATACTTGTTATACTTGACCTTATCAACAAAAAGCACCCTTCAGTATTTTGAAATTAAAAATAAAATTCCTTAGAACAAACTAAATTCCTGCTTTGGTAGGGGTCAGAGCACAGGTGATGATGGTCTGGACTTGTGATTATATCAATGGAGGGAACAACCATTGTTAATGCAGATAAATAACTTGTCTGAAACTTATAGTTTTAGAGCATTATCTAGAATAATTGGAGGCTAGCACTGGAGGCTATTTTCCTAGGATTACCCAGCTAATGTCTCATAAACAGACTTGAATTCAGGTCTTCTGAAGATGTGGAACAGAGACAGGGAAAAATATTATGTCATATACCATATTGTCTGTTTTCATTCAGAGACTGTGCCTTTTCCAATATTTATAGCACATTATATTAGCTTTTACATTTTTTTTCCTTCTGTGTGTGTGAGGGGGTGTGTATATCAGTTTTGTATGTCTTAGAATTTAGGCTTTTCAATACGCTGGGACCCCATACTTTTTAAGTAAGCTATATAATATTTTCCAAGATCATAATGCCAAGACAACCAGTGCTCAAACTATATTAACTAATGGGATAGAGACTGGATCTGTGATTTCTTTGCTATCGGGAATTCTCTCTAGTATTGCAGGCAGGACACTCCTCTGAAATGTACATATTCTTAGAGATTCACCTAGAACATTGAGTGGTTAAGTGATAGGCCCAGGGCCACACTGCCTATATGTGTCAAAGGCAAAACATGAATCCAAGTCTTCCTGGTTGCAAGGCCAGGTCTCTGTCCACTATGTCATGCTGCCTCTCACTGATTAATGATAATTATGAATGAGCATTTCCAACATAACTAGGGAAAAGGGAAAATGCAGGTTATTACTTGAATTAATCACAAGTTTAGTGAACTGTATTTTTATAGGTCCTGTTATTACAAATACATTTGTCTTTCTGTGTGTGTATGAGACAATATTCCAGCTAATGTACATCTACCTTCTAAAATCTTTTAATCTCAGCAAATTAATAGCATGTGTTTCCATAAACATTGGCAAAATAGTATAAGATAAAGAGTTGTGCATTTGGATTCAGAAGATCCCAGGTCTGAATGTTACTTATTAGCTACGTGATCCTTTTGGGAAGTCACATCATTATCCTTGTCCTCATCCTCTTCCTCTTCCTCAACACTGACATATAGCCTTCCAAGGTTCCCAACAACCCTATGAAGAAGGTGTTAGTATTATCTTCTTTTTACAGATGGAAAAAAAAAAAAAAGCAAAAACAAAAAAACAAAACCTGAGACTCAAAGTTGTGAAATGATTTGAGAGAGTCACATATCTAGCGGATCTGTTTTGAACCCAGTACTTTTCTAATTCCAAACCAAATACTCCTTTGAAACTGTCTCACTAAGTCTTTCTGAGCCAAACTTTCCTCATCTATAAAATGGGGTTAACTCACAGAGCCATTGTAAGGCACAAAAGAGATAATGGATATGAGGTAATTAGTAGAAGTACTTTCAAGTACTTTGTAAAAGTTGTTGCTGTTGTTGGGGAACAATAGCTTAGTGACCTATTGGGTGTTACCTCCTGAGGCTGCAAATACATCAAACATGTTCTGGGAAAGGAATCAATTGTTATTATTTTCACCCTTTAGTACAAGAGGCTAATAGTTAAGAAACTCTTTGGTGTGTTAAAGATCCTTAATAGAACAGTTAAGCAATAAACTATTAAATTCAAAATTTCAACAATAGTTGTTGCTGTTCAGTACTTTTTCAGCTGGGTCTGACTCTTCATGACCCCATTTGGGGTTTTCTTGGCAGAGAAATTGGAGTGGTTTGTCATTTCCTTCTCTAGCTCATTTTACACATGAGGTGACTAAGGCAAACAGGGTTAAGTGATTTGCCTTAAGTAAATATCTGAGGACAGATTTGAACTCTGGAAGATGAGTCTTCCTGACTGACTCTAGGCCTGCAGCTCTACTCAGTGTACCACCTAGCTGCCCTTCAATGATATAATTTTATGAATTTGTTGAACATCAATAGGTATCAGGCAATTGACAGGCCAATGCTACAGTATAGCTATAATCTAGAATTAAAGCACAAAAGTTTTAAAAATAAGACTATGCTTCTCAAGGTATACTAGAAAACAAAGATCAAATACACAAATACTGTAACAAACCAATGGATCTATGACCTTAGCAATGAATTTGTTTTCTCCAGCAATGAAGATGGCAGCCTAATCATGCCTGCCTTGCCCCATTCTCTGAGACTCTCCCTTATGCATTCTCTTAATTCCTTCACAGGGAGCCCACCAACTTCTTGGGGGGCTTGGTTCCTTTCTCTTGACATTATGAGAATGCCCATGGCACATGGAAACTGTCTTATTTTTATGCCATTCTTGCCACACGACCAATACACCTTTTTCTCATATTTTTTTCTTTTATATTTACCTGTAGAGTCATAGCGTGTCACATGAGAATAGGACCTGCATTACTTTTTTTTGCTTTCATTTCTGGAATTTTATGTGAATTTTTATATAAAACCTTCATAAAATATCAGTATGCAATGAGATGGAGGGTAAGAGGAACCTATAAGCCATATCAGCATTTTAATAGTCATTTGTCTTTCTTTAATAGAAAGCAAATTCCTTGACGGTGATGACTATGCTCCATCTGCAAGATCCTTAGTTAAATGCCATGAACATAAGAGTCACTGGTAAATATTAGAGGAAGATGATTACAATCTGATCTCTCCATGAACTACACTCAGCATACTGCTCTTTAGAAGAAAAATGCTGAGGCTAAAATGATGGGCCAATGGAATGAGATTGCATTTGTTGAAACTAAATCTGGATTCCCACCCATGGTTTAAAACAAAAAATTCACTGCCTACAAAAAGGAGAAAGGAAAGTCGTCTAGGCCAGTGGTGTCAAAGACATGGCACATAGGCCACATGTAGCCCTCAATATGGCCTGAATCAGATTAAAATACAGTTCCTATATGATTTTAATGTGTTGATGTATTAATAAAAAAGAAATATACAAACACATGTGGTTTTCTGAGTCAATATGTGGCCCACAGGGATGCTTATGTTTGGTTTTGTGGCCACTGTTTCTATTTAAGGTTGGCATCACTGCTCAAGGCAAAAGTTTGTATAGGAAACGATTTGGGGTTTTGGTGGACTATAGACTCAATTAGAAACAACAGTGTGGCCTAACTGTTAACCACAACAGAACTTAATGTTATTAGAAGTACAATGTCTGGAAGGAAGGAGATGACAGATTACCCACCTTTCTGTCCCCCTGTCAGGTCACATTTAGACTTCAAACTGATCTGTTATCGCATCAATCCAGGACTGCCATTAATATTTATCCATATGACTCTTATCCATGTTAGATCAAGAGGGTCACCTTGGAAGGTCCACCCAATGTCCTGACATCACAAAGTTACAAAGAGAGCTCCTGGTTATTCATCTGTTATTTCTTACTCTTGCCACCTGACCAAGCCATCTCCTCTTCTTATTCCCTCAGTCTTTGCTTTGATATTCTTTCTCCTATTCTTAGGAGCTCTACAATGGTTATATGCTACAGCCTGCTAATATCTGCCATGCAACTTTCCATCTCCATCCATGTGATAATCATCTTTAGGTCTTCAGAAGCTGTAGAGTTCCACATTTAGCAAGCAGATAGCCATACCACTAAAATTTTAGTATTAAAAAGTTGAGCCTTTGCTAATATGGGAAGTTTACTATCAATAAATGATCTTTGCAAATTCCTAATGGAGATTTCTGTTCAACTGTGGGCATCACATTTTAGTAGGGCCTAATGGACAAGATGGACCATATCCAGGAAAGAATGACCAGAATGCTGAAGAGGACCATACTATACAAAGGATTGGTCGAAGGAAAAATTGGGCATCTTTGGTCTTGAGAAGAGACTTAAGTGAGGAGAGGGGGGACCTTATAAGACTGTCATTTTCTGCTTGGCCCTAGAGGACAAAACTAAGAAAGACAAGTGGAATTTAAAGAGAGGGAGAATTTGTTTCGACCTAAAGGAAAAAAATTCCTTAGCAGTTAGAACCATCCAAAAGTAGAATTAGCTGCCTCGGGGTTAATGGGTTCCTCATCTTTTGATCTCATGTGGAGGCAAGACAAACACTCAGCAGGTCTGTTGTAGAAGGATTCCTGTCTGGATAAGAGTTGTAGAAGATGGCTTCTGCAGTCCCTTCTAACTCCGAGTTCCTGCAGCATTTTCTAAGGAAGCCTGTTTCCTTTAAGCGGTTAATTTATCCAGATGGTATTTTACTACCTAGACACACAAGACTTCAGTCTGTCTAGGTAACAACTAGCTTAATAAATGTTCATTGAACAATTGAATGAAAAACAGAAATGGGTACTTGTTATTGCCGCCTTTTAATTCTGGGCACAGGAATAGGTTATTACTCACTTTTATTGACTTGTGATGCTAGTCGTATAATCGTTGGAAATTGTGCCATTACATATATGCGACATGTGCCATGAATGTGAATAATAAGACATTACAATGGCCTAGTAAAACCTAATTTTCTCCTCTCTCCAAGGATTAGTGGCTAGCCAAATCACAGGGATAAGAAATGAACATTTGGAGAACCCAAACTCCTCCTCAACCATTATTTTAGAAGTGGGATCAGAAGTGTCTGGATTGAGAATAGGCATTCAATATTCTCTTTAAAAGCTATAAAATGAAGAAAGAGGAGGGTGAGGAAATAGTTTGCTTAAGTCAACTTTTACTCTAAAACAAGCAGAAAGCCCTTCCATATGCAGAGTCCCCTTGCATAAGGTCTTAAGCTCTTTAATAATAAAACCTCCTTAAAGCTTTTTATTCTAATTCCTGTATTTCTAACTTCCCTCATTCCCCTTACCTCCCCTCCCCAATGAAAATCACAGAATCTTCTCAAATGAAACCATCTGCTAGAAAAGCATCCAGGGCACCTCCATTTTTTTTTTCATGTAGGTGAAAAACAAGATATCGTATATCTAGGAAGAAACCTCCCAAACAGAAAATGATAAAAATTCCTTTAACATGATGTAAATTCTAGTTGCTGTGAATATGCCACAAGATATTCTTCTGAAAAACAACCAAAGCTAAATTCTTCTGTTATTTAAAAAAATCTTTCCCCAAAAATCTTTCCCACCATTTCAGTGATATGGATTTCTCCCCTTCACCCATTGTGCCATGATAAAATGTCCTATCCTCTCACCAGAATTTTTTGAATACTTATATTGTGCCAAGTTTTCTAAACCTCCATAAAGAAATCTGCCTGGGATTTATGGCCTATCTACATCAGATGAACTCAAATCAACCTTGAGCTGCTGTTTCTCTGTCTCTCTAGGGTTTTCAGAGGATCACATTCCTAAGAGAGCTAAAGAAGCATCAATCACATCTATCTTTAAGCTACTAGGAGCCTCTCCCTGAATGTCCCACTCACACATAAAATTCATGGACAAGCATGGGGGAAAGAAATCATTCTTATAGCATCCCAAAAGGAAAGCCACTCATCACACAGATCTATTCCTCAGCCTTTAAAGACTTTATTTCCTTTTTAAAGGGACAGCCTAGTGTAATGGATGGAGGGCCAGACTATGAGACTTAGAAGTACTTGAGTTCAGGTCTTGCCTAGGATACATTGTATGTGACCTGAGCAAATGACTTAACTTCATAATGTTCTAGGCAATTCTTTAAAACTATGTCACAAGGAGTTGCCATTTTCCATAAAGGGAGGGAGTCATCTAGTCAAGGGAGTGTTCTACATTTGGTATGTCTTGGACAGATAAAATCAAAGGTCTGGAGTCGCCACCTTTTTCTGAGAGAAGTGTTTTTTATTGTTTGGTTTTGGTTTTTGGTTTTTTACCCAATACCACGAATATACAACTCCTGAATCATTGAGTCATATAATTTTTTAAGTTGGGTAACTCTATAGGTTACAGAATCTAGAACCTATGGATCACTTAGCCAAACTCCCCACATTTGAGGATTAGTGGGAAAAGTTGACTTTTAGGCCAGTATTCTGAATTATGCAACTTCATTATTACTTGAGTATCCTAGCCTGATGTTATAATTATTCTGTTCATAATAAGGAGACTGCTTTCAAAATGCCTACACTTACTGACAAAATCTTCTCATAATTGTAAAAAATAATAATAATGACAGATCATGTTTACATAGCACTTTAGGATTTTCAGAGCACTTTGCATAAATTATTTCATTTGAACTTCCAAACAACCCTGTAAAGAAAGTGCTTTAATAATCTTCATTTTGCAAATGAGAAAAATGAAGCTCAGAGTGGTCAAATGATTTGCCCATAGTACCAATGCCAGTAAGTGCCTGAGGTGCCATTGGAACTTAGATCTTCTTCACTCCAAGTCTAGCACTCAGTTCACCACCATGTTGCACATTCTCTTTAAGCCTATAAAGACTCCAGGTCATAGGCTTTATGACTCGAGCTAAGTAATCTAGCCCAGCAATAACTGCAGGGAGGATTAACCAGCAGGTTTGTTTAACCAGATAAGGAAAGGAAACAATATAATTTTGACAGGTGGATAAAGGACAATACTAGTCCGAAGGAGCTACTAAATTGTTGGTATAAAAGCCTGAAGAAAGAAACTACAAAGAACTTTGTAGAAAACAAAAAGAGGAAAAGCCCCCTCTGCTTGGATTAAAATCCATGGGTGAAATTAGAAGGCAATAGTGTTTAAGACTTCCCACGATGATGTGAACATTTCAATACAGTGAAAAAACAATGATGGAATCAATTGGAAATAATGCTGAGTTTAGAGTCAGTGATAGTGGTGGTGCTGGTGGCAAACTGTATGATGTTGAGTAAGACCTTTATTCTTTCTATGCCTCAGTTCCTTCATCTATACAATGAGGGAAGTAGACATGATGAATGTTAAAGTCCCTTCCATCTCTAAATCAATGACCATTTCAAAAAGGTGGGGGGGAAACCAGCAAAATAGGAGGAGAGGAAAAATTTAGGGCTATACCAAGAATCCCTAAAAGTTTTCTGAATATGTAATGTCTCTTTTCAGCAAAGATCTTAAAGAAACTGCGCATCTTGTGAGCTTTGTGGAAGGGGTATGCTCCAGTTCCTAAATCAGTTTTAATATCTGTAAAAAGCTTTCAGTAGGAATTAATACTACAATAGGAGTTTGAGGTTCATAGATTTAGAGTTGGAAGTGGCTTGAAAGGTTATCTAGTCATGAGATGGGCAAATTCAGAGACATATCCACTCTAAATGTTTATACAAACTAATTGTTCCTGACTCTAGATAGAGCCTCCTGAGCTCCTTTTGGTCTGATCAGCTACAATCAAACACACTGCACCTTGACTTCAACATAGTGATGGTATTTTGTTCTTCTCTGAGTACAAAGGATGATGTCCAGTCCAATCTTCTCAGTTTCCAACTTGGGAAACTGAGTCCCAGGAAAGATTGCCTAGTTTTCCTGGAAAATAAGTGATAGAGCCTGGATTTAAACTCAGGTTCTATGATTGCAACTTCTACATTCTTTTAAATGCACCACAACATATCATTGAGATATGAAGATGATTCCATTTTAAGGCTTGCAAAGCTCTTTTCATATATAGACATCTTATCCTCACAGCAATCCTATGTGGTAGGGAGGGATAGTTACTGAACCTGAGAGTTCATTGGTCCAAGGAGGTCCCAGTGAGGAAATTTCTTTCAAAATAAATTGTAATTTACAATCCTAGGAAATTGTCCAGTTCCCTAAGTGCTAAAGTGACTTGCCTAGGACCCCACAGCCAGTAAATGTCAGAGGTGGGATGTGATCCAAGCCTTTCCAAGCCTTTAGGCCAGCTCTCTACTTACTTACTTATGTCAGAACATACTGCCTCTGAATGTGCTACATACAACAGGTATTATTATCATCCCTGTTTTTACAGATAATTCTGAAGCTCAGAGTTATGGACTTATCCATGATCCAGCCACTGGTAAATGATGTAGGTGAGATTTGAACCTGCATCTGCTTCACCTGAAGTACAACTGTAGCAGCTCACTAATGGACCCCTCAGAATAAGTTGATGGAAAAAAAATTGCCAGTTAATTCTGTTTAGTTCTTTTTTTTTTTTGTGGGGCAATGGGGGTTAAGTGAATTGCCCAGGGTCACACAACTAGTAAGTGTCAAGTGTCTGAGGCCGGATTTGAACTCAGGTACTCCTGAATCCAGGGCCGGTGCTCTATCCACTGCGCCACCTAGCCGCCCCACTGTTTAGTTCTTCTTAACACATTTTTCTTGTGTTAATAAAGATAATTATTTTTCTTAAGTTTTATTTCTCATCATTTTTGGAGATAATATAGTGAATAGAGTTCCAGACTTGGAGTCAAGAAGGGTTCAAGTCATTTACTGTATGACCCTAAGCAAATCATTTCCTCTTTATTACCCTCAGTTTTTTCTCAACTATAAAATATGAATAATAATGACATATACCATTTGTATATCCCTTTTCAGTTTGCAAAATTCTTAAAATATTTTATTTATCTTTACATATGTTATATTATTTATATTCTTTCCATAGCCTGGCAACAGTCCTAGTAGGTAGGTGCTATTATTTCCCCTAATTTACACATAAGGAAACTAAGGAAGACAGATGTTAAGTGACTTGTCCAAGGATACACAGCTAGTAACTAACTCAGTTCTTCCCAACATGTGGTAGACTTATAACACTTATCTCACAAGTTGGTTGTCAGTAATAAATGAAATGATGTATATCAAGTCCTTTGCAAACCTTAAAGCACAACCTAAATGTCAGTTATTACTATCACTATTTAAACATTTTACGAGTCTATAGTACTTTATGATTTACAAAGCCATGCATCTATATAATAAAAATATTTTGAATATTCTAATTCTCATTTTCAAAATTGGAAAGTGGTCTTCTTAAGTTCCCTAAACTATAAAGAACTCAAAACTCTAGCTTACTAACTTAGTCATAAATCTTTCCAATAGCCAATGGACCTGGTTCATTAGGAAAATTCTCACAATGTCAAAATTACCAACCAAATAACCCATTTCCCTTGGGGTCTGGGAGTAAAGAGGTGTGGGGAGGGGAAAAGTAGAGGAAGATCAGTCAAACCAGCTGGATGGCATTATGTGAAACAAACAATCCATTTTTCTTGAACTTTTCCACCTTATAACCCAATGTACTGGTATCATGAAGAAATAGGCTATGGGAGACCTTGGGAAAGTAATTGAAATTTTCCACAGCCTTCAGATTCACCGATACAAAACTGAAATAACATTAGCTTATCTTCTCATGGTTCTGTCACATGCTAATGTGAAAGGAGCAGTAGATGTAAAAACAAAAAAAACAACACTTATTTTCTGCTCACTAAATCAGATCTTAAAACCTCACCTAATAGGTTTGTCAACCACAAGGCAAGATCTTCTTTCATCGGCAACAAATTAGCTTCATGTCTGCTGGCCAGCCATTGACTGTACTGATGCATATCTGAGAGTCCTGGGCCACTGCGTACCTTTGGGCTCAGGGTTGTACACATCCTTTATCTGGTTGCAATACCTGTTAGGGAAAACAAAATAGTTGGGGTTGATTATAAAAAGTCTTCCATTTCATTTCTGACAAATGCAGGTGGTGACAAGCTGAAGCTCCTGACACAATCATTGACCTTGTTCACGGATGCTTTGATGACAGAGTATGATTAATCATTAAGCCACATGTTGTACCATTTTTCTTATCTAAGTTTACTTCTGTTCACACTCATCAAGTCTGCTGACTATATTGGGAGGAATCAGCCCAAAACAAAGGTCAAATACAAAAAGCAAACTAGGTGATTAGTTGGAATTAAAACAGTACATTTAGTTCAATTTAAAATACATGATAAACAGATTCCTCCTCTCAGTGTAGAGGTGGTAGTGGGTGTGGAATGTTCCATACATTGTCAAATATAATAATGTTGGTGATCAGTTTTACTTAGCTGGTTTTCTTTCTCCTAAAGGATAAGTCAGTCATAGCAAAGAAAAGATTTGGTATTAAAAAAAAATCAATGAAACTTTTTTCTTTAATATCTAAGTGGTAATATTTTGCTAAATGAAACATAGTAAAACATTGTTGCATATGCATATATTTGAAGTCTAATTCCAATTTTCATTTAGAACAAAAATAGAAAACTGACAACAGCTATGGAAATCAATAACATACAATGTGTTTATAGACTATATCATATAATTCATGATTCAGATATCCTCGTTCCTCTTTCAAATACTTGTTCCTTTTAGAAGGCTATTTACAATAATCAGTACATGCTAAAGAAATGTTAATTGGCAATGGTTAATGAGGAGCACTAACCTAAATACAAAAGCTTTATCCTTTAGCTTAGACCACAGCATTTTGCTTGTTTGTTTGTTTTTTGTGGGGCAATGAGAGTTAAGTGACTAGCCCAGGATCACACAGCTAGTAAGTGTCAAGTATCTGAGGTCACCTTTGAACTCAGGTCCTCCTGAATCCAGGGCCAGTGTTTCATCCACTGTGCCACCTAGCTGCCCCCACCACAGCATTTTTTAGGGGATTTTACTACCCTTTTTCCAAGGTGGTTATCGAGTTCCTTTATTATATACTTTTAATGGAGAAGATGGAGTTGATAAGGAAAAGTATGGATTGGAGGAAAAGGAATCTAAGAAAGAATTTTTAACTGTAACAATGATTTTTTTTAAGATAAAAGATAAGACTCCTGAGAAGTTGTGGCTTCTGTAGTCATATTTAAATCACAAGCAAATGTGCTTTTCATTCTAATTACTTCATGTAGCTGTGTTTGACTTTCAGGAAAAAAAAGTCAGTGTTGACAGTTGATAGAAGGGATAAATACACACACACACACACACACACACACAAAATGGATGTCATCTTACTAGACCCATCAACACCTTGTATCTATAAAACAAAGGCAAGTTTCAATTGCTTATGTCCTTTGAGAATTAGTTTTCCTAGACTCAATACCCCCAGACTAAATGATTAAGTTTCATTGAACATTCAGTATTTGACTTTGAACTTAGTGTATTTATATATGCATTGGACATGGGAAATGAGGCTGCAGAATTAATTATAAAGCAGCCAAAGCTTTAAACTCAGCAAGTTTGCTAATTGTTCCAATTAGGAGTAAAGGATTCTTTGGTCATTTATGCATAAATAACATAATCACATGAACTGCTAATGAATCAGGCAGCAAAAAACAAATGTGTTCACAGCAGACAAAATTATTTATCATATTTAGTATATTATGGAATTGTCAGATTATTTGTCAATTTATGGAGGAGTATTTTAAGAATGCCTTAATGAACCAAAATCCAAATGTTCATTCTTTTCCCCCCTCAATTAATCTGAAACCCAAATCCATACATCCACATTCCCCTCACTCACTTTGCCTACCTAATCCTATACCTTTGAAAACAAACACACACACACACACACACACATACACACACACACACATTTAAATCTGTAGATTTAGTTTTTCCAGTTAGTATGAAAACATCACTGTATCCCAAGTATTTAATTTTTACATTAGAATTGGCTTTGGAGAAGAGAAGGCAATATTTGGCAGGTCTGGGTGGTGGTAGGGTGGCAAACAACAAAGGCATGGCCTAATCACCTGTTGATTTATAGTTTATGTATTCTTTGGAAATGTTCCTTGTGAAGATAATCTTATAGAAACCTCTATCTTCTTACCGGGGAGAAGGTGGGGCTGGGGGAGGAAGGAGAGAAAAAAAAAACAAAACTAGCGCTCAAGTTTTGAATTTTCCTTGAAGGTGATAAATCCCCCTTAATGTTTTCATACCTTTTTGCTGCCAAGGTCATAGAGCTGCTGAAATGTTTTGTAATCTGTCTGGCCATATGTTACCAAGTTGTCAGAATAGGGAGCCTAGTTTCCCGTTGTTTATGGCTTCTGCAGCTCATAATGACATTATTCATATAAAGTGCTACAGTCTCTCCCTAAACTCGGGTGATTAAATTCTAGAAACCTAAAACACTTGCCCCAGTTCTTTTCATAAAATATTACTCATCCAAAAGGCAACACTTCCTAGGGGGGAAACCCCAACCTCCACATACTTGCTTAGAGTTCCTATAGGCTAACTTCCCCAATAAAACATTTCAGCAAGAATACATTTAGCACATGACTCATACATTTAAATAACTAATTGAAAACTTTAAAAGGTTACCTCTAAAATGTCTTTCTTCTTAAGAAACAATCTCTCCCACTACTTTCCTGAAAGTGAGATGCAGTGGTTCAGTAACTTTACCTATGCCCTATTATGGATGCCCCAACTCACATTTATGCAGCACCGTCCTATTTCACACTCTAAGGGCAAGAAGAAGACAGCTTCGATTCTTAGGCTCATTGTCTAGCCGAGAATTCAACCCAGGATAGTTTACAGTGCACCCAATGGCATGTAACAGTTTCCAACCAGTCAGAGGGATACATTTCTACCCCCTTCATCCCAGAAAACAGAGAAGTTCTTATGTTCCTTTACAGGGGCACCTTTATTTGTCAGGCAGCTTGGATGGTGCTTCGCCAATAATGTAATTCAAACTATCTTCTAATGTTTGCAAATGATCACCGTGTAGAAACAATAAGGGTAATTTAGCTTTTTTTTGGTGTGTGTGCTTAGACTGTCTTTTTGATGGACTTAATTAACTACTGGGATAGAAGAACAAGAAGAACACAACAGGGAGCGAGGTGGAGCTCAGTGGATGAGCAATATAATAGAGGAGTTATCCAATTCAACTTGTTCTGGGGTTATAGCCTTCTAAAGTCACTGCCATGCTGGGATATGTCCACTACTTAGAATCCCTTATGAAAGAAATGAAAGGTTTCAGTTCAGTTTCTCCTAGCCTTATGTTCACATCTCCAGGAAAATTACTAGCTGTCTTGGAGTGACTCAGTAGCATTGTTGGAAATCACACATGGACTCTGTGAATTTAGACTCAGAAGAGGCATAAACGAGAAAAATAGAATGGAACCAGTTGACATGGTCAAAATCAGAGTTTGGATGAATTGATAGCATTGGCACTGTCGTTTGCTACTTAGATAATTAAAAGACACTAAAGAAAGGTAATGAATTGACATTGCTTGTGCTAAAGGAGAAATGCCTTGAACATATGGACATCTGATAGATTTATGTAGAAGAATATTGTTAGATGTAAGTGGGGGAAATTTCAACTACATTTTTCTTAGGCATTGAAATATTTTTTCACGGGACCATGGATCTAGAAAAGGCATCATAAGGTAGCATATAAAGATCTAGACTTAAAACCAGGAAGACCTGGATTCAAGTCTCACCATACACAGAGGCTGTATAACTTTGATACCAATAAAATACCAAGTCTAGTCCCTCTCCCCTCTCCCTTAGAACTAGAATCATAAAAGAATTTACCAATCTATCAATATGTTCTTTTACAACTGAAAGGCCTGAGGTCCAGGGAAATAGAAATAACTTACTTCCAAATAAGTCACACAGGTAGCAAGTAGCAAAGGCAGGATTCAAACCCTGATTCTCTGCATTCTATTGTGCTGTCTCATAGATTACCAAGAAAACTTATGTAAGCTTAAAAGATCCTTAAAACTGAGGTAAGAAGGAGTAGGGAATAAATAGCATCTTGCTCCTGCCAGTTCTGATTCTAATTCTATGCATCTGTCCTTTCGACAAGTAATGAACTGGACCCCTGGGACTGTTAATTCATTAAAAACTACACTTTATAAAGAAAAAAATAACAGTAAACCAAACATAGAGTTCCTCTGAATGTTAATGCTAAGGTTTTTCTCCTTTCATGGTTGAGGGGGTTCTGGAATAACAATTAAGATGACACTTGAACTAACACCAGGGCAAACGAAGAAGCTAATGATGCAATAACTGAAACATCACATGTTTAAAATATCTGTCCAGTCTACTGCTGCTCTGGGATCCCTGATTTTGCAGACAGAACATATCTTAATAATGAGAAGTGTAACTAAAGAGGTATTTTAGATGTCTAGAGATCTATTAACTGACCAAAAGGATATACTATTCAACTCTGATGTTCACAGATTGATAGAATGTTAGTGCTGGATGAGTCGATGATGTTGAACACAACATGATGAAAGAAGTGGCATAGTACCGAGTAACAGTTATTTGGGAATGGAAGAAAAATAAGGCTATCACTTCAGTCTGATGTGAGAATGCTCCAAGTATTGTGATTTTGGAAGAGAGGCAGGTTTCTATTAATTTTACTTTTTAACTTTATTGTATAAGAAAAGAGAAATATTATTTTTAAAAATTATCATTTGGATAAGTCATTTAACCTCCCTGGGTATCAGTTTTCTAATCTGTAAAGTTAGAGAATAGGACTGGATGAGTTCTAAAATCCAAACCATATGTAGATCTATGATTGATCTATGAGTTCAAAGGCAACCCAATAATCAATGTGAATCCAAAATGTTTCATATACAAAATGAGAGATATCATTAAATGGTAGGCTGAAATATTGATTGAAATATATATGAGTTTTAGATTATTTTATTTTTAAAACATCAAAATAATTCAGAATCAGAATAAACCTGGAAGCCATCTAGTCCAACTCATCCATACTTTCACAGGAGTTCCCTCTACAACATTTGCAAATGATCATTGTAGAAACAATAAGAATAATTTAGCATCTGTGCATTTACATACATGTGCACATGAGCATCTAGATTTTTTATAGACTTAATAACTGGAATAAAAATACAAGAGGGATACAACAGGGAGTAAGGTGGGACTCAGTGGATGATCAATATAATAGAGGAATTATCTAATTCAACATGTCCAAGGAACATAACCATCTAAAGTCACTGCCATGCTTAGATATATACACTACTTAAAACCACTATGTAATGAGTAAAAGGTATTAATTCAGTATCTTCTGTCTTTATTTTCACATTTCCAGGAAAATCACTAGCTGTCTTGGTATGATTCAATAACATTGTTGGAAATCACCCATGGACTCTGTGAATTAAGACTTAGAAAAGGCATGAACAAAGATAATACATGGATGCAGTTCAATTGATCAAAATCAGAGATTACATGAATTAAAATTAACTGCAGATATTAAATGATTACTCAGCCTTTGCTTAAAGATCTTTAATAAGGGGTAACCAACCATCTCCCAAAGCAACCTGTTTCTCTTTGAGATAGTGCTAATAAATATAGTAAGCTTCTTCTTAGATCAAGACTAAATGTTGCTACTTATATCCATAGCTTCTAGTTCTGTCCTCTGGAGTTAAATAGAATAAAACCAATCCTCCTTTCAGGAGGCTAGGTGGTACAGTAGATAGTGGGCCAGGCCTGAAGTCAGGAAGTCTAATTTTCATGAATTAAAATTCTGCCTTTTCCACTTCTTAGCTGTGTGACCCTGAACAAGTCACTTAACCCTGTTTGCCTCACTTTCTCATTTGTAAAAATGAGCTGGAGAAGGAAATGGCAAACCACTTTAGGATCTTGCCAATAAACCCCACGTGGAGTTACAAAGAGTCAGACAATTGAACAAGCCTTCATTTACTTGACAACTCTGAAAATACTTGAAGACAGTCCTCATGTCTAAATCAGGTTAGGTTCAAGGTACCATGTTTCTTTTAATAAAGCCTAGACTGTATTTATTTTCTTGGCTACCATATTATATTTTAAATAAAACATGCTGTTATTTAAGAAGTGAACCTAAAAGAGAATAATTATGAAAAGAAGGGTATATTTCTCAGTGTTGTTCCTACAGTAGTAAACTGTGATAGAGAGTAGTAGATCATTCTTCCCATCCGTTGTTAATTAGTTCAATTACTGCTTTAAAACACACACACACACACATGCACACATGCACACGCACATGCACAATCACACATTAGGTGCTCCTCACTTGGAGAACTAGTTAACTGTGCTCTCTGATCTTATAGGCTATATCTCAAAACGCCACAGCTTACTTTCTTAATGTGCCCCATGGGCTTGAAGAGGGAATACATTTAGCAATGTGGATAGCTCATCAGCATCCCTCACCCCAATAGAGAAGGGAAGACTTAAAGCACTCAGGTTAATGACACTATCTTCAGGGGTGAAGGAAAAAATCATTTCCTAAGAGTGAGAATCCAGAAATATATCATTATATCACTTGAATTATCCCCCCCACTAGAAAAAACAAGGACTTTCTTAACATAAAGGTTTTGGTAGTTTGATTCATATGAGAGACAGACTCATCAAAATCTAAATATGATTTTAAAGCTCTATATTTTCTCAGCAGTTTTACTAAGGAAAATTCCATGTCTCAGGGTGTAACATGAATATACTATACAAAGTTATTCCCAAAAAACAAATGTGTCTGAACAAATTTCTGCCCATAAATGAATTTTTAAAAATTAGGAACCATGCATTAATTTGTTAGTCTGTGTATATGTATACATTCATTTACATATATATATATACATACAAGACACAGATAATATGACAATAAAAATTTATCTATGAACTATATATACAGATGATATGATAAATCATGACTATCTTATAATGTCATAGAATCTTAAGAGCTGAGAAAGACCTTGGGCAATAGCTCTTCCACCTCCCTAACTTTACATCTAAGGGACAAAGATGTATCCAGCCAAAATCACCAGAGTAGGAGAAGGGTTACCACATCTTAAACCCTTAACTCCCAACTTTACTCTCTATACCACACTTATTGCATGACCTAGTTTTTACCCTGCTAATACAGGATAGTGTAGACTCCTATATTTTATAACTAACCATCACTTCAATTAGAGAAATATGGTTCTACTAGACAGAAATGTGAGTGTCACACACTCCTTACCCTCCAATATGACAAATCAATAAAAAGTAGAGCTCAGATTTCATTGCTAACATCATAAGGGAGTGCACCTGATCACTAGTTTCTTTATTTTCCCAACAAACTGTGCCAATTTAGCTTGGGTTTCTGAACTCCAAAATAAATTAACTCTGAGCATAGAGTTCAATTCAAGAGTGGGAAATTGCCTGTGAAAGGCATTAATCAGAATTTTTAAGGACTTACATCAAAGTGTGATCTTGGCTGATAAAAATAAATGCTAATTCACAAGAATACTTTGTCTTCTCTGTTATGAATAAAAGGTGTGACAAAATTTGTGCTAGACTTGAAACATACTATAGTTAAATTAGCCCATTACTTTACTATATTTTGATATGAAAGTACCTTTAGGACCTTGGTTTAAAGCCAGTAACATACATAAATTCACACACACACACACACACACACACACACACACACACACACACATATATATACACACATAGACACATACATATATATTAGAAACTTCAGGGAAATGGTATTCATCCATAACCCCCAGGTGTAATGGGGAAAGTAAAAAGATGAGCCAAATTATTGGATTATAGAGCTAAAATGGAAGGTGCCTTAGAGGACATCTAATACAACTCTCATTTCATCTATGCAGAAAGAAACTAAAGCCTAGACAAGTTGAGTGACAACTGCCCAGTGTCACACTAATAAAAAATAGGTCTGGATTTGAATTCAGGTCCACTGCCTCTAAACTGTTCCCCACACCCAGGGTACCATGCTACTTTCCTAATGTTTGTTTTCATCATTAAAAAAATATTCTGAGAAGAAACCCACATTTTTTTTTTTACCTCAGTTGTGGTTGTATTAGGCGTGCCCTTGACATATTCAGGTTACTGATGTGTAATGAGTATATGGAATCCCGTTTTGCTAGCCTGGGGGCATGATTGTCACTGGGTTCATTCTCTGCTTGACTAAGGCTTGAAGTTTTCACAAACACAATGTTCCAAGTTGGACTGATGGTCTAGCTCCCCAGGGTACTAGACAACAACTTGTTGGTCCTGATGCCCTGCTAGCCCTCAACAAATGAGATTTTACTGAAGACATCTAAATCTCAATAAAACCACAACCCCCAACGTCTAACCATCCACCTTGCCAACAAATACACTCTAGAGTTAAGGGGTCCTAAACTTTAATCTACCTGGTGGCAGAAATCACTGTCAGAGACCCTATGAATATCCCGCCCCCCTCCAAGGCGAGTGCATGAAGAAGGCTGCATATCGGCTCCAATGCCTCAATCCTCTGTGAACCTCAGTCCCTTACCTTCTTTTATTAAGCAGTCAAAGCAGAGGAAGCCATGTTGGAGATGACCACCACCTCCGACTCTGCAGTCAGGGGAGAGCATTCCTTGGAAAGGAATTCATTGATCAACTGCAAAGGCCAGCCTGGGCAAAGCCAGCTTTCAGGAAGTGAAAGAGAACGGTCAGCTGGGAAAATCTCTCAGCTTTAAGGTTTTAAGAGAGGACGAGGAACAGCTCTACTTTTGGCCTTAGTTAATCTCAGGGGAGACACTTGGGAAGGGGACGGAAGGTGTGCTTCCTCTCCCCTGCTGGCGCTCCCAGCTCTAGGCCCCAGCAGCAGGACACCAAATGCTGCCTCTGACAGAGTGGTCAGATGCAGATCCTATTTCAACTGCAAAAGGGTTCCCATACATCATTGATCTAAGATTGGTAGGGCTCCCTCTCCCCCCTCCTCTCACGAAATACTGCAGGCTGAAAACAAGAAGGGCCAGAAATGTAGAGAGGAAGGAAGGCAGAGGAGGGGAAAGGAAGGCAGAGCACCGGAGTGCAAAAGAAAGAGAAAGGTGCCCGTGGTTTCCTACACCTTCAAGTAACAGAAGGACAGGCAGTATGCCCTCTGCTACTACCTCCTGGTGAAAGCGAGATTTCTGAACCTGTCCCAGTTTTTGTCCTCTGCCACCCAGGCAATTCCAGTCATACTTAGCAACTCTCCCGACGACTTTGTATACGTTTGACTAGCTAGAAGAGCAAATGCCCGGGAAGATGAGTTGAAGGTTTGGCTCCACTGAGAATTTAAAATCATAGCTTTTCCAAAAACCTTATCAGGGTTGGAAGCAAGTAGCATTTTATTTAAAGGCTGCCTTCACTGACCTGAAAAGGCTGAACTCTGGTTAACTCATCAGAGAATAAGGTTGCTAGACTCCCTTCTCCCATCCCTATTACTATCGGTGTTCTGACCCTTCGCTCTTAATACTAGCCAAAAAAAAAAAAAAAAGTCAAGACCCGACTTACTAAAAGCCTGCTCGCTGTCTGTATAATCAGGACACTAATTAGACCCTCTCACTCCTCTCGCTGGTTGGCTAGAGCAGCACGAGCACTTTTTTCGCGTTGCAGGCATTTTTCACTGCCTTTGACTGCTGTGTATGCTGGAAACCTACCCCTGCTTGCAGTAAGCAGCAAATCACCCCACGCGCAGGGGACGGCCACCCTCTCTTTAGAAACAAAACAGCGCTAAAGTCGCCCTGCTGCTTCATCAAAGCTCAGTACACACGTACTTCTGCCCTCCCCTCTCCCATACGGAGGCTTATTTGCTTTCAATGAAAACGCCAGCAAGAGCTCATCGAGAGCCTAAAGCAGGCTCTCCTGCTCCTGCAAACTACCTCCTCCTCCCAAAAATCCGCATTGCTGTGACTGCGGATGCTGCTTTGGGGGAGAAAGCCGCGTGCGCACCCAAGGCCACTTGGTTGCTGGCATTTCTCACCCCAGCGTCTTTGAGATCTGCTTGCTGCTGCTGCTACTTCTGCTCCTGAAAGGCAGCCTGTCTCTTCCCGACCCTGCTGAAGGGGCTCGGAGGTCGCCGCCTCTGGAAGTCCGTCCCGCAGGTCTCTCCTCCTTACCCCACCACCAGCAGCAGCAGCTCTGACTCCAGCAGGCGCAGAACCTCTCTTCATACTTCTCTGGGCGCTCCACTTAGTGATGTTTGGGAAAACGATTTCCACCCCCCTACCCCCTTGCCAGAAACAGATTTCCTACATTTCATCAGTCCACATAGACTGAACGGAAGTAAAATGCTTACTTTTTCTGCTGGACGGCAAACGCAATTGACACTGATTTACCCTTGAAACGCTGAGATATTATATTACAAGCCCTTGGCAGCAACTCCGAAACCAGGTCCAAGCTCCCCGCCCCCAAGTCCCCCAAACACTGACCTAAGGAAGACCAAGGAGGGAAAAATCGTCTTTAACGTCAATGTTTTCACAAAGTAAATGGCTTTAGCATAATATTAAAACTGGATGCTGAAACAGTTTTGGCTTTTTTTAGCCAGCGGTTTTACAATTCCAGGGTCATATGTGTCTCATTATGTTCTCTAGTAACTTTTTTTAAAGACCCTTTTCGTTCTAAAGTGAACAATACACTACCTTAAAATGTGATTCTTTTAATTGGAAAATGCCAGATTTTAGACGGGGCTTCAAGCTCACCGCTGTTTTCTCTTTGAGAAAAGAAATATTATCCCACCTTGCCTCCACTCAACAAACCTGCTGTATGCTGAACAGCACAGACAATTTCCCCCAACTGTTGTTTATTAGGAAGGTATAGTCTGGGAGGAGAGGAGTCCTGTTCTGAATTTGCAAGGGGTTGCAGAGGTAAAACATATGTTCGATTTCCCATTTCACCTCACTTGTATATAAGAACCCTTCACTTGTTGAGTTTACTTACATATCGCATTATCACTTTACGTTTGGTGTATTTCAAAAGAAGCACACTTTGGAGGAAAAGGGTTTTGTGGTTTTTTTTCTTTTAAATTCATCACTCCCTTTTACCTCTTTAATCCGTGCACAGTGAGAGAGGTGGAACAGTTATTGTCATTGAATATGACTCCCTTGAAAATTAAAGTAACTAAAATTTTAGTACTACACTAAGCAGAAAATGGAGAATTAAAATAGGTATTTTACAATAGAAAAGTTGTTTTTATTAAATTATATCTTTCAAAGGCAAGTAGTTATTTCATCCTAAGTCACCTAGAACTTTGTGATAAGTTTATGCCAAACTAAGTATCAGAAGAGGAAAGGGAGGAAGCATTTGGGCACTCCCTGGGATAATTTTTCATATTTTTAAAATTTTGAGTTCCATTTGATCTTTTAAAAAACTGATACATTTGGTTTTGACATAATTATTTTTCTTACAACTCTCAGTTCTAACTCTCCCCACACCAAATATGAATACATATATACGTACGTAGCACATATATATATTAATATACAAATGAATGAATGAAACCCCCCCATCTAACAATGATTTCCAGGGTTTTCAGTGGCAGCATCCTTATAAAAAGACCTATAAGTTTTTCAAACATCAGAAAACTCTTACAAAACTGTATTCTGATGAGACGGTATAAATGAATCTGAAACATATAGCTTAAATTTTCCTCAAGAGTCATAGAGATTTAACTATTACAGGGAAAGGACTTTGGCAAAGGAATTTAATTTTTCCATTATATTTAAAGGAAAAGTTACATGGATCACAAAAAGTGTGAGAGAAATTGTTTTAACAATACACAATGGGAAAAGACATGATCACCAGATTAGCTGGACAGGCAATCTGTTGTATGAGTAATTAAATTAAATCATCAGACGTAATATATCTAACACTGAATTCTCACTAAACCTACCTTTCCTCTTATATTCTCTACTTATGTTAAGAAAACTACCAAATTTTTCAATCACTGAAGTTTGCAAGGTGGATGTCATCCTTGACCTTTACTTTTCCTCCCCATGTCCAATGAATTGTGCATGCTAGCTCCTCAACATTTCATATCTGTCCCCAACTATCTACTCACAGAGAAACCACTCTACATCAGACCTGAATGCTCTTTGACTTGGACTATTATACTATCTTCCTGATTGGTCTCCCTGACTCAAATCTCTCCCTTCTTCTATCCATTTTCCACATAGCTGCCAAATTGATATCTCTGAAGCATAGGTTGGGTCATGTCACTCACTTGCTCAAAATGTCCTATCATCTTTGTATTACCTCTAAAACCAAAGACAAACTCTTCTTTTTTGGCAATCAAAGCCCTTTCAAAGCTAGTACTAGACCATTTTTTCAGGTCAACTACACATTTTCCCTCACCCATTATATGCTGCAGTGTCACTGGAAATCTACATCACTGGAAGGAAGGGGCCCAACAATAAAAGCATCTATCTGTCTGTCTATCCATCTGTCTATGTATATTTTAAATGAAGAGGGATGGAATGAATAAGGTCAGAGAGATCATCATCTGAGCCTCAAACACTGTTAATCTTTATCATACTCATGAACAATATTAATATGAGCATTCATAAAGGCACACAATGAGATATTCTGATGTCCTTGAAGTTCTTAGACATATTCTTTGCACATGAAGTTCTTATAATTGGACCCAAACCCAATACACATATTATTGTCATATTACTCAATTACATCATGCAAATAAAGTGGGGGAAGCCGCCATATTTGTTTATGTCACCCCTAAACCCTATCTCCAAAAAGAGACATGTGTAAAACAGTGAAAGATAGTCATTAAGAGTTATTCTCCTTTTACTTTCTATTGGAATTGTTATCTCCATTTAGTGGATCTTGGACTTTTACTATGAAAAACAACAGATTATAATACAATCTGTAACCTATACCCATTCCATGCCCTCTTATTTTCCATTTGTTATTTACCTTTGGACCTAAAGGTGATGATGATGGTGATGGTGGTGGTGATGATAATGATGTAGTAAAGAGAAAGAGAATAGTAAATTGGGAGTTTAAGGGAATTCATTCTTATAATGAATGGGCAGAGAGCTATACAAATAGAAAGGAATATGATATGTGTAAAGTGACTAACAGGCTGGGGGTGCTGCTTCCTCCCATTGCCTTTGATACTAATGTTTTTATTCACCATATGAGGAATTGGGGGGTAGTTGGCATCTGCCTTTGTAGATGGACTTGCTGACCACCATTCTGGGTTCTATGGGTAAGTGACAACTGCTATTGGAATAAGCCAGGCTTCCATGAGATAGACCAGAACAGTCAAGACTGTGTCCTACAGGTCAAGAAGCTATCTACTAGTCATAATGACTGATGGAGATGATCATCCCAGAGTAATCCAAGTTCTAGAAGAGAGACATAAAATATAGTGGCTAGTTAGCAAACAGGGAATGATGCTTTCTCTCACTGTACTTACCCTACCTTTTCCTGCTATATTCCATGACATTGAAATGGAGCTTGAGAAATGCTTCTGGTCCCTTAATCTTTTCTCCAATCTTCAGACATGTGTAATTCAGGAATTTCTTATGCTATATTTTAAAAAAACTGGGAAGGCAAGAAGGAGGAAGTACTCAAAGATGGCTGGAAGTGGACAGCTTCATGTAGGCATACTTAATTATTTTCTTTCCATTTTTGCTATATTCAACAAACTATATGAGCATAGCATGTTGAACATCTTAATCTTCTTTACATACAGGGAATCACTGGAGAGACAGGAAAGACAAAACATGAGACAGGGCTGTAAGAGCTAGAAAGTTCACATTTTTACTATTTTGAGCAATATTCCTGGCTAAATTTTGAACCTCAAAGGTGTAGATTTAAATTGCTTAGCTCTGCCCTAACAGTATGCTGCAGATTTGGGAAGGAACCTCAGAGTAAGGAGGCCCAAAGTCCTCTGGTGGCTAGAGAAGCTACTGCATCATTGTGAGAGGATATCCTATACATGAGCTAGGTAGGAACTGAGGTGTTGACTGAGCTCAACTCAGATATTATTCTCTCATTGGATAAGGGATAAAATAATGTACTACCTTTCTGTAGGCTTAAGGGAATGAGCACCCAAGACAATCTATACAGTTTATACAGAAGGCTATCACTAAGAGACCAAAGCAATACAGACAAGACATATAGATGTCATAGATACACTTCTGGGCAAGTCACCTAACCTTGTTAGGTTTCATTTCTAAAATAATAAATTAACGAGTCTCTTAATATTTGATTTTATATTGATATTTCTATTCATCATACCCTAAATACAAAATCAGTCTAATTATGTTATAGTCACAAAAAGAAACCTTCTATAAAAAATTTTAAAAATTGTTATCAGTTGAATAATGAATCTTAAAGTCATTTATCAATTCCTTTATTATTAGTCATTTAACCCAAACTGCATATTGCACATTATAGATTACATAGCCAGGATCAGCAAAAATCTCAACAAGTTAGAATGCTTGACTGAATCTAGTTAGGTACAATTTAATAAAGACAAAATGTAAAAGTCTTAAATGTAGGCTTAAAAAAATCATTTCATAAGGATATGTCAGAAGAGGCAGGACTAGAAAGCAACTGATTTGAAAAAAAAAAGATCTGAGTATTTTATTGAACTCTTATCAGGTCAGTGGTACAGTAGATAGCATGCTGCTCCTGAATTCAGGAAGACTTGAGTTCAAAATCTCCTTCAGACACTTACTAGCTATGTGACTCAGGGCAAATCACATGCTTGTCATCAGCCTCTGGTTCCTTGATTTGTAAAATGGTAACAATAATAATAGCACCTATCTTCCAGGGTTGTTGTGAAGATCAAATGAGATATTTAGGAAGTGCTCTGTAAACTTTAAAGCACTGTATAACTGCTTTCATATTAATATTTAATTCATTAATATTCATTGTTCAAACAATATAATCATATAATATTTATAAATATTCATTTGTTTGCTAATATTCATAATAATTTAAATTCATTTGAAACAGCAAATGGCACAGCAATAAAAAGAAAAAAACTAATTCCATTTTAGGCTGCATGAAAAGAACCATAGTGTCTAGGATAAAATTGGTCAGACCACATCTGAAATAGTGTTCAGTCCTATTTCATAAATTTTAGTGAGGACATTGCCAACCTGAAGATAATGAAGAGGACAGTGAGGTTAGAGAAGTCCCTGGAGACCACGTCGTATGAAAATAGTTTGAAGGGACAAAGTGTAATTATACCATAGAAGAAAATCCTAAGGGGTACTTAATCACTACCTTTAAGTATTGGAGGGACTATTATGTGAAAAGGGGATTCGATTTGGTTTTGCTTGCCCCTATTGGGTAGAACAAGGAAGGGAAATGGAAGTTTCAGAGAGGAAGACATAGGTTTAGCCAAAGGCACACTGCCATTGGGGCTTGGGGTAAGAAAGAGCTTTCCAATAGTTAGTTATGCAAAAACTGAAGGGGCTGCCTCAAGAGAAGCAGGTATGTCTCCAAGTGAAAATCATGTGACCACTTGTCATAAATATTATAAAAGGGAGTCCCAAACTGGTATGGGTTGAACTAGATCCCTTTCAGTTACAAATGCTATACAACCAAAGGACAGATACTTTCCCCCTAACTGTGCAGACCGCATAATTATACAAAATTTCCCTAATGTATTAGCATGTGTCTTCCATCTGTTCTGCAGAGACTAGATTAAAATCACTCTATGAAACATGCTATTTGTCTGGCATACATTTAAATTGCTATGTGATATTTGCTACTTTATGAGTTCTGTTATCTAAGTTAAATTTCATTCTTTCTTTTTCTTCATTAATAATTTCATTTTTTTCTAATCCCTTTTAAAAAAACACCTCAAACTGAGCAAAACTCACAGAAGAATGTGCTGAAATCATCTTCTAACCAAGAACGGCTTGGAAGGTCAGAAGGAGGGAGCTGCTGGGCTGATACAGGAGTCGGGCCCAACCCCACAGTCACCCTGACACAGATCCAGTCTCAGGAAGTCCTCACCAGAGAAGGAGACCCCCAGAGCCTGTGAATCAGCTGAAGCACCAGTGTTGTCTGGAACTAAGCTCACAGTCTGGTGAGAGGGCTGAGTCCTGGGCAGGGGAGAGACTACAGGGGTCTATGCTGGTGCTAAGGCAGAACTTGGATTTTACACCCCTACTGAGAACCAGGAGGTAGGCTCGAGTAGAAGTGGCCCAGGTCGGGGAGGGGCACTGGCTAGTTGGAGCTAACAACCACAAAAACACAAAGCTGGTTGATTAGCAAATTGGTCTGGGGTCATCTAGGACCAGGAAACAGGCCGGGCGAGGGAAGAACCTGATTCTCCTTAAATCATACCACCTGGGACTTCTTAAGCTTGGGATAATGCAGCCTGGAAACAGTGCCCCACTTTAAGGAGCTAAAAGTCTAGTAAAAGAAAGGCAAGATGATCCGACAGAGAAAGGTGAGGACCATAGAAAGTTTCTTCAGTAACAAGGAAGACCAAGGGGCACCCTCAGAGGAAGATGTCAACATCAGGGCCCCTATATCTAAAGCTTCCAAGAAAAATACGAATTGGTCTCAGGCCATAGAGGTGCCCAAAAAGGACTTTGAAGATAAAATTAGAGAGGTAAAGGAAAAAATGGAAAGAGAAATGAAGGTGATGCAGGAAAGACATGAAAAAAAAGTCAACAGCTTGAAAAGTCAAATGGAAAAGGAGGTACAAAAGCTCTCTGATGAAAATAATTGCCAAAGAAAAATACCTCAAACTTCCTGATGCTAAGATGCCCAGATTGAACACTAATATAGTGAATACTATGCTGAAAGTCACTAATAAACAGGTTCTTTGTTTGTTTTTGGTTTTTGGTTTTTTGGGACAATGAGGGTTAAGTGACTTGCCCAGTGTCACACAGCTAGTAAGTGTCAAGTGTCTTGAGACCATATTTGAACTCAGGTCCTCCTGAATCCAGGGCCTGTGCTTTAACACTGTGCCACCTAGCTGCCCCCAGGTTATGTTTTAATATTTTGTTTTTCCCTGGGTCTTGGTTACTTTGAACCCACAACATGGACATATGATTTTTAAGAGCTGCTACATCACTGCCTGGCTCATAAAAACCTATTCAATCTAAAATGAATTTGAAATATTGTAAATTTACAGTAAAAATATCTTGTACATTTGTCAACATTTAATATAAATGCTGATTGATTGAGATTGAATTAGAACACCAGACTCTGGGGATGTAAGTAATTGAATAAAACAAAAGAAAAGAAAAGAAGGGAAACAAAGGGACATCTCTGTCAAGGGAGTCCAGTCCAAACCTAATGTGCAGAGGGGTACAGAATGTCATAGATTTCCAGCTGGAAAGGACCATAGAGATCATCTCTTCTAAGATCCCTTATTTTATAGATGAGTAACCATGGAGGCTAAGTGATCTTCCAAAGTCACATAAGCAGTTAAAAATTACATCTTTGTTTGGTTGGGGTTTTTTTTGTTTGTTTGTTTTTGCAGGGTGAAGAGAGTTAAGTGACTTGCCCAGGGTCACACAGCTAGTAAGTGTCAAGTGTCTGAGGCCAGATTTGAATTCAGGTCCTCCTAAATCCAGGGCCAATGCTTTATCTACTGCACCACCTAGCTGCCCCCAAGATCCTCATCTTAAAAAGTTTCACTGATGCTAAGTGAAACTGAGCAAGTATGTATAAAAGTCAAGACTCAAACCTAGGCTTCCAATTCCATAATTATTTATATTTCACTATCTCTTCCTCTAACGACTAAAGATTTTCTACAAATTCCAACACACAAAGCTTGGCACGCTTTACAAAATGCTTGGGAATATACTCAGCCACATTTAGGATAATGGTTCCAGATCTTATTTGACTGAAGTCATTCTAATTTTTTTTCTGGTTCCCATTTTTATGTGATACAGATGGATAGCCTGCCAGACAAGAGATTAAGGAAATTCAGGTAAGGAGAAATCAATGCCACCGAGAACACTCCAAAATACATGGAAGACTGTAAGACTAGAAGCCATAAATACTCCCACGGAAAGCTCTCGGTGGGCCAGTTATACTCTCTTACCCATCCCCTACTCCGGCTAATGTGTTGTCAAAATACAGAGTAATTCTTTCATAGGAAAGTATAAAGTGATGGTTACATGTCGTTCCCTGGACCAGATTGTATTTGCCGGTCTCTGTGATAAAATTAGTTTAAAAAATTTGCGAGTCAAAGTAACATGGTGGTTAGAGGCCTTAAGTCCAAGAAGACTTGATTCAAGTTCTACCTCTAATGCATCCTGACTGTGTAACCCTAGTAAGTGACTTAAGGTCTACTCTAAGCACCTCTCTAAGATTCTAAATTGCAGAGAAGGTGCTGAACTTCACTGGTGAGTGGAGTTTCCTCATCTGTAAATTCTTTATATCAATGATTTATGTGTGTGTGTGTGTGTGTGTGTGTGTATACATTATTGGTTAAGAAATATTCTGAGGGGCAGCTAGGTGGCGCAGTGGATAGAGCACTGGCACTGGAGTCAGGAGTACCTGAGTTCAAATCCGGCCTCAGACACTTAACACTTACTAGCTGTGTGACCCTGGGCAAGTCACTTAACCCCAATTGCCTCACTAAAAAAAAAAAAAAAGAAAAAAGAAATATTCTGAGAAAATAAGATATTGCTTCACATGAAAACAGTTTATGGTAGAGGTAGCATGTAAAATGTAAGTAAACTGCTGCAGTTGCTAATGGGATCTGTGTTCATTTAAGCCAGATTTCTGATGAGAAGTCATGGACACTCAGTCTTAAAATAAGAGAAGAGGGGGAAAGGCAACAATTTAAAAGCAAGCAAGTTTAAAAAACCCCTTCTGATTTGAAGAAAATAAGATTGATTAGAGTGTTCACACCACCATTTAGAGAGGTGCTAAGTAGTGGTCATCTCTTTCTTTTCTCAACTGAATGGAGGAGAGGGAATAGAGGCACATCAGAGGACTCATGGAAGAAAGTCTTTTACCAAGCAGGAACACAGAAAGTTTAAACTAATTCTGTTGCCTTCTATTACTTCTAATAGTCTAAGCAGAGTAATCAGATTGCCTGTGGATATGATGAAAAGAAGAACTGGAAGTCAAGGAAAGTCATATGGAAGATCAGATGGTGATTAACTTCAACCAAGTTAGTAACTAAAATAAAATAAATGTAAATTTACAGTTTTTTTTTAATTTTGTTTTTGTGGGGCAATGAGGGTTAAGTGACTTGCTCAGGGTCACACAGCTGGTATGTGTCAAATGTCTGAGTCCGGATTTGAACTCAGGTCCTTCTGAATCCAGGGCCAGTGCTTTATCTATTGTGCCACCAGCTGCCACAAATTTTCCATTTTTATTATTCAAATTATATTGATGTTTGTTTTTATGTCACTTGAGATCGAGTTTGGTCTATGGAAGTCTACAGCTGGAGGAACTGGACTAGAAGTTATAGATGCAATTAGCAAGGTTTCCAAAATATCTGTTCTAGAACTATGAGACAATACTATATCTTTTTTAAAAATTTACTATACTCTATCTTTAAGTGTATTTCCTTCTTCCAACCCTTACAAAATCATCTATTTTAAAAAAGGATGAAAAAAATTCAACAAAACTAACCAACATATTAAAATAAAAAGTCTCACAGTTCCCCCACCACTGAAAAGAAGAACAGGAAGGTGCCTTCTCGTCTTTCTTCTTTGGGACACTTTTGATCATACATTCACAAAATTCAGTTTTGATTATTTTGTTGCTGGTGTTCTTTCCACTTCTAATGTTGTAGTGACTTTGCAGATTACTTCAAAAACTCTATTTCCTCACACATTTTTCCCTTTTCTTTCCACCTATGTATCAAGAGAATAATCAAGAAAAATGTTTCTTCCACCTCATTTCTCCCCCTATTACTTCTTATTTCCTGCCAATTGTGGACTCACTAAATAGAATATACTTTGCCTTTCCCAGGACAGAGAAAGCATTAAATTAAAGGCACATTCATTTTCTGGCCACATTCACAAACTAGATTAAGCCAGAGCAACCGCTCTTTCTTTCCATGGACAAAGATGTCTAACTCTCTCAAAAGGAAAGAAAATCACTATGCATAAATGGAATGATTTGGCATTCAAGGTTGCTTAAAGCAACATTAAAGTATAAAGGTTTGATAAGGGGAAACTTAGTAAGTCAATAGGGAGTTAGACCTTAGTGTGGGTCACTGTGTCCTCCTATGGAGAGTGTGAACATAGCCATTGGACCTCCATTAAAAGAAGAGAGATCGGGGAAGCTAAATGGTACAGTGGATAGAGCACCAGGCCTGGATTCAGGAGGACCTGAGTTCAAATCTGGCCTCAGACATTTGATACTTACTAGCTGTGTGACCCTGGGCAAGTTACTTAACTCTCATTGCCCTGCCAAAAAATTAATTTTTTTTTAAAAAAGAACAGAGATCTCCTAGTTCCAGGTATTTAATCTATTCCCAGCTAATTGTTGCTGAATGATTAAATCTGAGTGATTAAAAATGAACTGATTGGTTCTGGCTATCATAAATCAGTCACTCCTTTGTTCTGGGCCTATGAAATAGAGTCAGTAAGCAGTCAGTTTGGGCTTTTATTTCTCCAGAAAAGAAAAAAAAAGACTAATCTGAGAGGAGAGTTTTGTCCTTTATGTACAAGCATAGTTAGGTGTTCCATGCCTCTACCCACCACCTACTGGGATTAGTCACAATCAACCACAGATCACCATCTTGGGGAAGCAATGAAAGAGCCTCTCAGCTAATCAGATGTCAGAAGCTGGAAGTAATGGTAGAACATCAAGAGTCCCTGCATCCCAAACTTCTGGTCCTAGTCATGGAAAGCATGGAGAAATATATTGACATTTTATATACTCTCAACCATAACGCCCCAGGAGAAAAAAATCACATACACAGTTGGTGGTAATTGCTGAACCCAAACCTTTTGGAAGCCTCTTAATATTTCCTGAACCCTCAACCTTCTGGAGGAGGATCAAGATTTCTTGGGCCAAGGATCAAGCAAGTGGTTCTCCAGCTGGAGGAACAGCAAGAGATTGAACCATGATGCGATTGAATAAAAACAAACAAGAAAGCAAACAAACAACTAGATTTTGTCCTCTGGTACTACTAATAGAAAAGAGGATTATTACTCTATAGCCATCCCAAATGAAACTATGGGTGCCTAGGGAGAGGGTGGGCCTTGCCAGAATATATGAAAATGTCTCTCTAATAACCCAAAGTTCACTTCCTTTCTAAGAACAATTCAAACCTCAGGCTGGTTCGATGAATCTAGAATAATGTTCAGGTCTCTGGTATAAAGATGGGATCTGTTAGAGTTGGAGGAAAACTATCAATTTGTTATAGACTACTCTGAGTCCTTTATGTGTCTTCTTCCTCCCCTCCCCACACTGTGGAAAAAATAATGGCTACCCACTATACATTGTTACTTTTAGTGCTAGCACAGAACCTGAGAGCCTTTTCCCAAAAACTTTTGAACACCCAGAAATATGCTGTATTTTAGATGGGAACAAAATAAGTTAAAGAGATATCTCTTTGGTGGTAGTCTACTTCAACTATAACCAAGATAAAAATAATATCACCAAGATTATGTAAACCCAGAGCCTAGGATAGTGGGCCACAGATTTCAGAGGAAGATTTCCCCACCCCATACAAATATTAGCTCCAGATTGTAATTCATTTGCTACTAATGATTGGCATTAGTTATTTTTGTTCAGTAAATGGAGAATCGAACCCAAACCATCAAAAAAGTAGCTTAGGGATGGTGATAGATTATCAGATCAGGAATTAAAACAATTGTATCCATTTGAGAGTAAAAATATTAGGAGAGAAAGGATAATATTTGTATGAAGAACCATAGCAAGAAATAAAAGATCAAGATAAAAAGAGGGATTACCAGCAGGTATTCAATCAAGATTTCTCAATCTCTTTTCCCTCTTCCTAGCACTTTGTTCATTTTTTCTTGACTACAAAACAATATGTACCATTTATATATCACTTTGAGATTTGTAAAGAACTTTACAGATATTATCTCACCTTAACCTAACAACAGCCCCAGGAAGTAGATACTATCTTTATTCTATTTTATCGTTGGGGAAATTGAGGCAGAAAGAGATTAAGTAACCTGCTTAGGTTTACATAGTAAATGTCTAAGTCAGGATTTGAATTCAAGTCTTCTTGAATATAGGTCCAATACTCACTTGGTTTCCTCCTTTTTCTTTTTTCTTTTCATTCCTCAATTCATCTTACATTTCTGGGACTCCACTCTCATGTTTGGCTTTTGCCAAATGTTTATGAGTCTTTCCTCTTCAGGAGGGCCCTGTTACAACTCTGAACTTTCTTCCATTTTCTTCTTTCTCTAACTGCTAGGTTAGAATATTAGACAACCTTTCTCAACTGTCATCACATGCTTTCTGTAGGAATAGAGAAATCAGCCTTGGTCTCTGATTCATAATTTCTCTTAAACAACTTAAAATATTGGATAGATACTAAATCTCAAGAGAAAATTATAATAGGGAAAGTTCTTGTTTTCTAAGGCTAGAAGAGAATATAGGTAGTCTCAAAACAGATTAAGGGTTTAAAAATGGAGAACTATTCTCAGCATTCTACAGTTGCAAATTCTATCTATCTTTATTCATCAACATATTTTTCTCTATCTTCTAGATCTTGTGGCTTCTAAATTCAAATCTGGAGCTGATTTGTTTTGTTTACAGTGATACTTGGGCGGATTTTTATCAAAGTTATTTCCATAAATGCCCTTTGATGTTTCTTTTCATTCACCTGAATTGTGGATTTTATTTTTGTTAGTCTTGCACGTTACTAGTGAATGTCTTTTTTTTGCATTCATTGGGTTTCTCACAAAAATGGAGGAAAAAAATCATCCTCCACCCATCATCTCTTTAGTTTGTCAAATCTCTTTTTATTTCATGCCTTGTGCCTTAGGCACACTCTAATTGGTCCTGGCTGAGCCTTTGCTTCCTTGCTGGTATCTGTCATGTGCTGAGTTATGAACAATAGTGCGAGAACTGCTGCCCGACTTTCTTCATTAATGACACATGTTTCTGGAGCACATAAGGAGACGGTGAAAAGATTTGAGTTTCAGAAAATATGGCCAAATTTAAGAGCAGGCAATCAAAGCCAAAAACAAAGAGAAATGCCTATACATAGTAAGCTACAGTGTTTACTTTTGTAGAACTCAAGAGATGTGAAAGAAGAAGGTGTGTTTTGAAATGTCCATGCTGCAATCCCTCCATCAAACATGCCAGTTTGGTTCAAGCATGTTTTTTTTTTCAGCCTATTTTAGATCATTTAAAAGGAAACCATGTTTGTGCTTGATTGGGTGAGGGTTTATTGTGGATGATTAACTGAAAGTGATGAGACCAAAACATATAGTCAAGACAAAGAATAATATCTATTAAGTATGTTTGATTCACACATTTTCCTACAGCTGCTAAGAAGTACTGATAATTTTATTTCTATGTTATCCCATGTTAAGGGACAGTCACAAAATGGATAAAGGGAGGGCAGGCCTTGAAGGCCAGAAGGCTTGGGTCCCAGTCCTGTCCCTGATCTGGAAAAATGCACACTCTCTCCATACCTACAAGTCAGTCCTATAATTTTTATGTTTCAGGAATTGCTGACCTGACTCAGGGGAGAGAGTTTCTACCGCAGGAGTTCCCTACATGGAAAAAATGGAAGATTACATCAAATAGAGGAGGAGGAAGAAAGAGGAGGAGGATAAAGAGAAGAGGAAGA
Organism: Dromiciops gliroides; assembly: GCF_019393635.1. Lineage (NCBI taxonomy): Eukaryota > Metazoa > Chordata > Mammalia > Microbiotheria > Microbiotheriidae > Dromiciops > Dromiciops gliroides. Next base: position 47,101,602 of record NC_057866.1, read on the forward strand.
GGAAAAGCATGAAGTAAGTTTAAGTTCTGCTTTAAAATTTGGATGCCATTAATAGATCATCGAGCCCCTCAAAACAAAGGAAATCAAGGTCGGCTCTGAGAAGGATGAGTATATATGTGATTCTCATCTGGATAGTTTGAGTTCATCTCTTTCCTGGGCTAGCAGCCTGAGACATTTATGAAGCTTGCCAGCCTTTCCATCAAGTTTCATTCAGGCAGAGACTGGAATTTCGACCTGTGTGTTACATCCTTTATTAGAATGTGAATTCCCTGAGAAAAGGGATTACCTTAGCACAGTGGTTTGCATATAGTAAGCACTTAATGAATGCTTTTTTCATTCATTCAAGAAGCCTGACTTCTCATGGAAAAGAGAAGTGCCAGCTATGGACCTAAAGAGACCCCAGGTCTTCATACCCAGCTGGACTGCTTCCGCAGCAGAAAGTCAGCCCAGGGGAAACTCCATGAGGAGTCTATGAAGAAAGGAGCATGATTTGACATTTCTGACTCACTCATTAGCTCTCTCTTGCCTCCATGAACTCTGCAATCTAGCAATATGGTCTATTTACTTCCCTTTACTCATGAGAGTTTCTCTACCGTCTTTGGGCCTTTTCATTGGCTATTCACCATGTCTGGAAGTTTCATACCTTGAATGTACTTCCTCTTCACTTCCACCTTTAGAATACCTAGAAAGTATTCCTTTGAAATTTACTTCAGGTACCCCTGCTAGATGAGGCCTTTTTAAAAAATATTTATTTTTTAAACACTTCATTTTCGGGGCAGCTAGGTGGCGCAGTGGATAGAGCACCGACCCTGGATTCAGGAAGACTTATATATATATGGTGGCACAGTGGATAAAGCACTGGCCCTGGATTCAGGAGGATGTGAGTTCAAATCTGGCCTCAGACACTTGACACACACTGGCTGTATGACCCAGGGCAAATCACTTAACCCTCATTGCCCCACCAAAAAAAAAAGACAATAAAGAATAAATATATCTTCAGTGGCTAATGTGCAGAACACTGTGCTAGGTAATGTAAGGGATACAAAGAAGTTTTAGGTGAGGTCTTTTGTCTCAAGGAATGTCTATAACAACTATACAAGCAATATGGAGGGATGAAAGATTGCTTCTAGTTTGAGTGGTCAATGTTTTATTGAGAATGTGGAAGTTAAACTAGGTCATTAAGAATGTTTATGGGGGGCAGCTAGGTGGCACAATGGATAAAGCACTGGCCCTGGATTCAGGAGAACCTGAGTTCAAATCCGGCCTCAGACACTTCACACTTCCTAGCTGTGTGACCCTGGGCAACTCACTTAACCTTCATTGCCGAAGAAGAAGAAGAAGAAGAAGAAGAAGAAGAAGAAGAAGAAGAAGAAGAAGAAGAAGAAGAAGAAGAAGAAGAAGAAGAAGAAGAAGAAGAAGAAGAAGAAGAAGAAGAAGAAGAAGAAAAATTAATGAATGAGCGAATGAACAAGTGAATGAATGAAAACACATTTATTAACAAAAAGAATATCTTAGCTTACAAGTAATTATGGAGGACAAAAAGTATGAAGTTTCTGGGTGTTCATGTATGTGTGTATGTTGGGAGGAGATGCAGTGAAGATAACAATTCAGCTGTAGCATAGAACTCATGTGAGGATTAGGACAAGAGTCCTTAATATGTGGTCCACAGACCTGCAAGGGTTGATGGAGATTTTTCAGGGAATCTATGAACTTAGAATGGAAAAAAAAACAAACCACATTTATTTTCATTAATCTCTAACACAAATTTAGTATTTACTTCATTTTGAAACATTCTTCTTAGAAGGATTCTTAGGTTTCACCAGGCTGCCAAACGGGTTCATGACACACAAAAAATGGTTAAGAACCCCTGGAGTGAAAGATAAAGCTGAAGAGGTGGATGGGGAACAAGCTATGGAGAACGATTGAAACTTAGATAACTATTAAGGCCCTACTCAGACTTCATCAAAGAAGTCTTTCTGAAAACTTCAGCCAATATTTCCCTCTTCCACCTTTGAATTCCTAATGCATTTTAGTTTGAGTAATCTGGGTAAGCTTTATCAAAAATGTGGGAGTCAAATTAGGCCAGAAAGAAAGTGTATGATTTGAATTTTCAGTTATTGCCAAGCAATACTTATGCTTTTGTGCATAAATTCTTGGAGGGCAGGGATTGTGCTTTGGATCCCCCACAGCTCCATAAATATTCATGCAGATCTGACATATATATTATAGGTTGATTTACTAGTCAGGGCTTAGTAGTGTGATGAAGTGAGAAGGTCACTGGTTTTGGAGCCAGAGAACCCAGGTTCAAATCCTGCCCCTGTTGTGACCTTGGGTAAATTACTTAGCTCCTTGGTTTCCATGTCTTTATCTATAAAATGAGGAGACTCTGGGCTTCTAATATATATTTCAACTCTACACCTATGTTTTTGCTGTTTTTTTTTAATTCCTTTGGCTAACAGTTGTTGATGTATAATAAAAGATATGACTTTTTAGAATTTTATAGACTAAAATTCACAAAGTGGTAAATCAAATTATTGTTTGGAGACTATGGGAAGATTCAATAAGGACTGTTGGCTTCACAATTCACAGAGGTAGATTTTATGACTTTTACCTACAAAGGAAGGGTGAATCATTGGGCACCAAGAGGATATGATTGAGTCATTAGAAGCAGTGAAGGACTCAGCAGGAAATGAGACAACAGGAACAGTTTGGAAAGCAAGAGGAATTAAGAAGACATCAGCTAACAAAGATTTTGGCATTTGGGAGGCTGCTCATTGGAAGAAAAGCACCTCTTTACTGTCTCACTGAAGAAAAGGTTGGGAGCCTTCTGATTGGAGGTGAACTGAACTCTTCAGCCTTCTGAGCCATTGCTTTTTAGCTCCATCTATGGAGCTCTAAAAAAGCATCTGGTTAATCTTTTCTGTCCCTTTTCATTTGAGAGGGGGGAAAAGATGGAAAAAGACAAGTTTAGCTTGCAATTCTTTTGTGTTTTAATCAGATGCTGAGATCTAATTGGACATTGCTGAATCCCATGAAGACCTCATTGAGATTGTTGATATTGCCCAGAGAACCAATCTAAGGTTCTTTCGAGTTCTCTGGCTTAAAGTTAATTACTTGTCATTATAGTAGTATAAAATTTTCACAGTGTCTTCTTAACAATGGTTCCAAGTTCAAAGAGCTTCTCTCTATTTCATGAATTTGAGACTAGAAAAAGAGTGAATTTGTTCATCAGTTGAGTAGCGAGGGTCAGAAAAGGAGCAGCTAGCAGAGAAGGGCTTCATGGTGACAATTGCTCTTGAAGGGTCCAAGAACCTTAAGGCATGAAGTCAAAGTTCCAGAGTTACACACACACACATACACAGACACACACACACTCTGTATTCACACCCCTCCCTATTTCTGTAAATGCCCACTCTCCTACAAGGACTCTATGTGTATTGTTGGGAGAGGGTGACCCAGGTTTATGTGTGGACTATGATCTATTGACTATACTTTCATTCACTTCATATTGAACGGTTGTGGGGTTTTTTTACAATTATTATTTCTCTTGCCTTATTACTTAAATATTTTAGGTTTAAGACCTAATGGTATCATGATAACTGATTTTGTGTGAATGAGAAGCTACTGTAGTAAAAGGAGCATCTCCCCCTTATGTCCAGAAAAGTTACCCCTAGGGCCCTGGGAAAGTCTGGGTTATGCCAAGCATTATTTCTCTCCTGTATTAATAACTAATGATTGAATCAGGTGCAAAATTTTTCCTTCTTTCTCCTTCTTCATTCAAAAATCAACCAGTGTGAGAAATCTTGGGCAAAGACTTACCCAGTCTTTAAGACTTAAAACTTACTTAAGATCTAATAAGACAGTAAAAGAACTTCTAAGTTTAGGCTAATGGAAGGATTCCTGTTCATTGTGTTTACTAAGATAGGTCTGGGAAAATATGGATTCTCCTTTTTTCAGACAGCTGATATGGAAATTGATGTCTTTTTAACTGAGACTTGAGTGATCCAAGTCTTGTATTCCCAAGGACCTCATTAGAACGAGTCCTTTATTATAATATTCATTTTTTCATTAATTGATAACCAACCAGAGTTGATTGCCACCCTCAGGAATACCTGCTTTTCCAAGAACACATAAACTATGAACCCACCACCATAAGGGGTTTTTAGCATTTAAGAGTGCCACTGACCTCCCTTATTAAAATGCTAGCATTTTTAACAAAATGATAAATTACCCAGAAATTATATCTTTTGAACTTTTTAAACACCACAAGACCTGCCTGTATGAGGTCAGGTTGTGAGCTAGTCACACTTAAAACACAGGCTACAAGGCACTTAATCTATGCTTATTAATTCATCCATAACTTAGAACCTTAGAGAATTGCCTAGGGTACTGATTGGATAAGAGACTTTTCCACAGTCAGCTTGCATGTGTGAGAGGTAGAATTTAAACCCAGATCTCCTAATTCATCTAATATGTACCATGCTCCCCCTATTTAATAAATATTTGTTGAATTGAATGTGTAGCTTAAATCCTTTGGGAATGCTATCACACTGCAAATTCTTGGGCCAAATTCCCAGTTGACCTAGGAAGAAGAGAACAGTGATAAAGATACAAGTTAATTGCATTTGAATAAGCAATGGCAGAATCTGTCTCAACAATGTTTGCAATATATAATAATATATGGCTTGGTTTCTGTTCTGCAGTTGACATTTTCAAAGAGACAAATCAGGGTACAAATAAAAAGCTTTTAGCTGAATGTCCTGTGTTTCTCCACTCCCATATCCTGGCTTTCCCCAAAGGATTTTCCTTTTTCTATTTTGATACTGTGGATTTCCTCTCACTCTGTATCAGAATTTCTTTTGATTTCCTTTCATTTTTCTAATAATTATGATAGTACCTTTCTTCAAGATTTTATTTAATAAGATGTTGTTGTTGTTTTGTTTTGTTTTCAAGGAGGACCGCAACAGATGTCATGATTTACACTGAATTAGATTTAAGTGAGTCAGGGCTGTGCAAAGTTACTAGCCTCACTCTCTCCTCCAGAGCCATCTGGATCCAGTGGCAAGATATATATTAGGAGGACTGGAGATGGACCTGGATGGTTTTTAAGGCAATTGGGGTTAAGTGCCTTGCACAGCTGGTCACACAGCTAGTAAGCATCTGAGGTGAGATTTGAACTCAGGTCCTCCTGACTTCAGGCCCAGTACTCTATCCACTGCACTACCTAGAAGTCAACAACACTGAATTTAGAGGATCTGGGTTCAAATTCTACCGCTGCTTGCTACCTTGGACAAGTTATAACCTTTCTGCGCTCCCATTTCCTCAATTCTAAAATGAAAGGGGTTGAACTAGATGGCTCCTAAGACCTCTTCAATCTCTAAGCCCATGACTGTAGACTTAAATTTGAAAATAATGCAATTGCTTAAATTTAAAGGCTTGATTTAGTGGATTTAAAGCTATAGGCAATAGAGTAACATAAGGAAACTTGGAAGCTATTACAGGTAATAAAAGGTAACTTGAGCTTCGAGCACGCTGAGAGAAAAGTAGGCTTCATGGTAAGCTTAAATCTAGGTCCATTTTACTAGAAGACCTAATTAGAATCATAAAATTATTGAGCTTGAAAAGACCTTAGAGATGATGTAAAACTTATATCATTCATAAGCTTGTGTTTTGTGTTGTTGTTGTTGTTGTTGTTGTTGTTGTTTTTGCAGGGCAATGAGGGTTAAGTGACTTGCCCAGGGTCACACAGCTAGTAAGTGTCAAGTGTCTGAGGCTGAATTTGAACTCAGGTTCTCTTGAATCCAGGTCTGGTGCTTTATCCACTGTGCCACCTAGCTGCCTCCTATGTAATTCATTACAAATAACTGCAAATGAATTCTATTCTTATCCACTGTTAGAGAAGGCCATTACATTACATTCCTTCATTTGTAAGAGTAAAAATCTGAAAATTGAAAAGATTGACTAAAATCTTAGAATATGTTAGTTTGTTTTAAAAATGTGCAATTTCGGAACCTTTTATGTTACAAAATGGGAATTAGGGGCTTCAAATCCCCTTTCCTATAACTTTAATAAAACAAATATCCATGAAAATTCTGACTCAGAAATCTTTGTCAGAACATTTCAGAAGTTAGATCTAACCTTTAGCTAAGGAGAATTTCCTGCCTTTTCTATTTGGAATCAATTGATAACATTATTAACAATATTCACAGGTAAGATTTCTAGAAGCTAATAACATATCTCTTCTGTACTCTGAATTTATTGCTATGATTTGTTTTGCTTTTCATAGATTATTCAATTTGAAATACTAGGAATTTGGGGGGAAATACCCTCTTACTTTTAATGAGATTAACATACAAAGCCTGTCTATAATCTCAGATTCCCATGCCAAATTATGAGAAAAATGTCAAACTTCTTGACTCTTGTCATCACTTAAAAAAAAAAAATCACATGCTCCCTAGTGCAAGGATGTTAACAAAGAAAATTAAATTCTTTTAAAAGTAGAAACAATGATTTCAGAGGCTGAAAAATGTGCATGCATACCCAGACTACATGTGTGCATATACATACATATTACATACATATATCATACATACATTCTGTGATTTCCATTTCCTTGACTTTATTGTTTTTATGTAAATTCTCCTAGGACATTTCAGGTTATATGTCTGGAAACCTCAGCCATCCAGAAAAGGAAGGTCAAGAGAATAATGAAAAATGTGCTGAAAGAATTCACATAAAAGCTTTGGAGACTTGAAAATGGAAACAACAGACACTTAGAAAGTTATTGTACCCAATTCTCTACCTTCCTAGCACTGACTTATACAGAAAAATAGTAATAATTTTGGGATAACAACCAATAAAGACGTCCAGGTGTTATCATAGCATAAAATGTTCAAATATAAAATTGAAACAATTAAAATTCAATGATAGCTATCACCCTTGAAGGGGAAGGGTTTCATGTGCCTGGTACTGTCTTAAGAACTTTACAAATGACATCTATTTTAATCCTCACAATAACCCTGTGGGGTTGTTGCTATTGAGATCACTCTTTTATAGTTGAGGAAACTGAGGCAGACAGGTTAAGTGACCTGTGCAGGGTCAAACAACCAGTAAGTGTCTGATGCCAAATTTGAACTCAGGTCTTCCTGACCAGCCCCACACCTCCAGCTATTCCACCACCTTCCTTCATTTTAGTTTGTATACTTTATATTTCAGGGCTTTATTACCTAATTGATATTGGTCCTCTTTCTATAAATTCAAATCACAATGAGTCTATACCTTCTCAGCTCATGTCAACCTTTTCCATGTCTTTTCAAAGAGCCTCTATTGAAGGTCTACCAAATATACCGGAGGTCTTTTAATTTTGTGAATACCAATGTAGCACTTACGCTTGCTACCTCATTCTCCCTGTTGGGCTCACATATTTTTCTACCCACATATGCATGCACACACAAACACATACACATACATTATATGTATATATGTATATGTATTTGCATATGCATGTGTATGTGTACATATATAATTTCTTTAATGATTTTTAAAAATACTGCTTCTATGCAAATCATCATTGACAATATGCTGCAATCTACATATTCTCATCCTGAATCTTGTCATTGCCATTTGGATTATCTTCCATTTTGATTCTTCTAAATTTAAAATGCATGTAAGAGGGGCAGCTAGATGGCGCAGTGGATAGAGCACTGGCCCTGGAGTCAGGAGTACCTGAGTTCAGATCCGGTCTCAGACACTTGATACTTACTAGCTGTGTGACCCTAGGCAAGTCACTTAACCCCAATTGCCTCACTAAAAAAAATAAAAATAAAAAAAAATAAAATGCATGTAAGGCATCTCCTCTTACTATGTAGTGCACTTCCCAGTTGGGTGTGTGTAGCATTGGAGACACAAATACGACCAGACCCTGCCCTCAAGGAACTTATGATTTACTAGGGGAAATAATAGGTATAAATATAAATATATACAAAACAAATTCAGAGTAATTGAAATAGGAAAGGCATTAGCAGCCGAGGGAGTCAGGAAAGGTTCCATATGGAGAGTAGCATATGAGCTGAGCTTTGAAGGAAACTCCTGATTCGATAAGGCAGGAATCAGAATTAGGGTTAGTTGTTGCATATAAGGAATAGCAGAAATGCTCGTCTAGTTCTATAAATTAAAAATAAGTATTTTTTTTTTTAGAAAATCAAACAATAAAAGACAAAAAAGGGAATATACTAGGTGAAGGAAGGGGAATAATGGAAAATAAAGTTGGGAAGACAGCAGGGCTAGGTTGTGAAGTACTTCAAAGGACAAACAAAGGAGGTTGCATTTTATCCTAGATGTAATAGAGAGACACTGGAGTTTATTGAATGGGGAGAGTGATATAATAGAACCTGTTCTTTAGGAAAATCACTTTGACAGTAATGTGAAGGGTACATTGGATAGGTGAGAGATTTGAGGGAGTGAGACTAATTAGTAAGCTATTGAACCAGTGCTACTGAAAGGTGATATGGACCTAAACTAGGTGGTCACTGTGTTGGTAGAGAGGAGACAGATAGTAGAAATATTGTGGAAGTGGGACTGACAAGCCTTAGCAACTGATTGGCTATGGTGGGAGGAAGCAAAGGGAAGGGCCTAAGATAACACCAGCATTGTGAACCTTGATCATTGGAAGGGTGGTGGTATTTTTGACAGAAAAAGGAAAGTTCAGAATAGAAGTAGGTCTGTAGGATGAGATGGCTTCTGTTGGATGTTGAATTTCAGATGCTTACAGGATGGATTTTGCTTTTTTCCCCATTTTTTAAAAATTATAAATTAATAAACCAACTAAAATGAATACTCTCATATACAGAGCAAAACAGAGGAGAGGTTTATACTACAAATCTCTTAGGTATAGTTTGCCTTTCTTTTCAAGTATATAATAAATTCAAAAGAATACTCTCAAAACTTTTGTGCTTGCTGGGATTCCTTCTGGCTTTCCTTATGTGCATTTCAAAAATATGTTTCAATGACCCTCTTGTCTTTTCTTTCTTTTTCTTTCTTCCTTTTCCTTTTTCTTCCTTTTTCCCTCCCCTCCCTTTCCTCAAATAAGAAAAAGGAAAACCTTTGTTGCAAATAGTAAATCAAACCACGCAAATTCCCACACTGGCTGCCTGATATCCAGCTTGTAATGTCCAAGAGGCAGTTAAAGAAGCAAAGCTGGAACACAGGAGGAAAATTGGGGTTGAATACATAGATCTGAAAGATACCTGCAGAGACATGAAAACTAAGCCTTTGGAAGCTAATGAAGTCACCAAGTGAGAGAGTATACATAGAACAGAGAAGCAGGTCCTAGCATTTGGCGCATCATCTACCCCCTTTAGGGAGCACAATATGGATCTAGGAAAGGAGACTGTCATAAAAGTCTTTTTTTTTTTTTTTTTTACTGGGCAATGAGGGTTAAGTGACTTGCCCAGGGTCACACAGCTAGTAAGTGTCAAGTGTCTGAGGCCGGTTTTGAACTCAGGTTCTCCTGAATCCAGGGCCGGTGCTTTATCCACTATACCACCTAACTGCCCCTCATAAAAGTCAAGAGAGAGAGAATCTAGGAAAAGATAGTCTATAATGTTAAAGGATGCAGAGAGGTTGAGAAGAATGATATTTGAGAAAAGGATTCTCAAAGGATTATTGCATCTATCACCAGACTCTTGAATAATTTTACCATATGCTCCTGTTGCATATAAAAGATACTTTGTTTTAGAAGAAGCCCCAAGGATGCATTTTGTTTCATTCACCAAGTCATTTTTTTCTAGCTAACTATCAATTAGTCAATAAACAAATATTTATTAAGTGCTTTGAGTGTGTGAGACCTTGTACAGGGGATACAAATAGAAAAAAATTAAACAATTTCTATTCTCTAGGAGTTTATATCCTATCAGGGGGAGCCCAAATTAAATATATTTTCTCCACATCTCTAAATCAACTGTGTCACTTTGAGGGTATTGTTGAAAAAAGGAAGGGGGGAAAGAAGGAAGAACAGAAGGAAGGAAAGAAGAAAACATATCTTGAAAAATCTACCTATTGCCTTGTCATGCTTTCACCAAAGGTAATCTACATACATGCACAGAGAGACAATTCTTATAAAGACTGTAGGGAGATGAAAAAGTCGAGCATATGAATCAGTAGCTGTTAGTGACTTCCCAATTACCTTTTTTGAATAATACCATCTGTGATTTGTTCCCATTCTTTTGGGATTTTCTTCTCTTTAAGGAATCTTAAAAACTGATTCCCCAGTTTTCTACAAAATTCCATATTAGGTTCCTCCTAAGCTACCTCCTTCTAAAACACAATCCTAGAAGTGATTTCAGCTGTTCATGGTTCAGGCAAGGTATACTAAACATAATCTGATCTCTCATCTTCCATCATTAGTCATACCCTACTGGAATATTCTACCCATGGGACTAGCAACCAGTCCACAAGCTGTACTGTCATCCACATAATATGATGCTTGTGTAGGAAGAAGGATTCCATAGCCTGATGAAACAAAGAGCCCTTATTATCTATACTCTGATGCTCACTCATCCCCTTCAGGATACACTGAAAAGTCTTTTGACTGTATGACCTTGAAGAAATGATGCTGTGCCCAAAGAATTAGGTTTCTGATTCTCACACTTGCAAGTTAGAGTGGGGTTTTTTGTTGTTGTTTTGATTTGATTTTTCCTACTAAAAACAATTAAAGGGTAAAAAAGAAGGCACTCAATGTAGGCAGTCATCCAGTCAAACAATAAGCATTTATTAAGTACCCAACATATGTCAGGCACTGGGCTAAGCACTGGGGAGGCAAAGAAGAGCAAGAACCAGTTGCTGCTATTCCATAGGAATCAGATATAGGAGTTAAATTTACACAGAAAATAAATGCTTAACATAGGTCATTCACAAATACAAAACTTAAACTTAAAAGTAAACTTAACACAGGATCCAGTAACAACTTACAATCACTTTTACAATCAGAAGAGAGACTAATATTCTATGCTCATCAGAACACAAAGCAGTCCGCAGGATTGCTAATGAAGTGTTTAACCATTTACTTGGTCATCACACTGTCTAAACCACTCCCAGTATATGCCCTCTGACAAAATGTCCAGACTTGGGTCAATTCTCCGATTGTTGACTGTTCTGTCTGATATAAAAGCTTTCCTTGTCTCTAGCCCACTTTTGTCATTGCCATGATTTCCTACTCCACTTACTGGACTTCTTGACCTATCAAATTTGCAAGGTCATCTCCAAGTCTCTGTACACAGCTAAGTCAAGAAGCATGTTCAGTCACCTACTCAGGAAAGGAATTATAAAGCAAAAAAAGGCGGCGGGGGGGGGCAGTCAAAACCTCGGGTATAAGCTTGCCTATGGGTCTTTGTGTGATGGGAAGCCTCCCAAAGCAAGAGTTTAGAGACCAAATGCACTACTTGCCCCACAGTAGAGTCAAAGCCAAAAGATTAAGAGGGAAACTGTTTTTAAATAGATTTAAAATACTACTTCCCTCTCCTCCCAACAACCCCTCCTTGCCATCCCCTCCACTGCTGTCACAAAGCAGGAAATGACCAAGGAAACACTTAAGAGTTTACCCTGTTATACTAAATAAGGTAATTTCAGTACTAGGACAGCACCTGGTGAGAATTAGGCTGCAAGGTACCACTGGTTTACCAGAACCAGGAATGATAATACTGAGCATGCGCCATGGAGGGAGGGAGAGTTTATCTTCCAAGCTACAAGTGTCACCACTATCTTTTCAGTGTCACCTCTCTTCACATACAGAAGGATCCTCACAATTTACTCTCATCATAACCACCACTTCCTCTTTGCTGTCATCATTGGTTCTCAAGATGGCCTTTAAGTTCTCAAAATGAGGAGCAACATTTTAGTAACTTCTTAGTGCCCTTAAATGCCCTCATCAAATTACAATCATTTGCTTTTCCCACAGCATCAGAAGATGGGGAGAAATTCTTTCTAAAGAAAGTTTAATATTTGAATCTATTTTCTTATCTCAGCCTTACTGAGTCAAATATCCCAGATTCCTAAAAAAATATCCCCACAGAGATCCACCCTTTACCTCTTTTTCCCAAAAATGATCCAGTTTTTTTGAATGTCCATAAAGTTGTTGTTGTTCATCCTTTGTTCTCGGAGGGAACCAATGACATTAGGAGCGCAATGTCTTGACTCAAAAGTGAATGGGATTTAAGTGAGGCAGAAATCCAAATAACTCTAGAGGAGAGAGTGAGACTGATTACATTAATTTGTACAGGTTATAACCTACCATGTTGATAATCCTCACTTGCTTAAAGAACTGAACATCTGCTGATCTAATGTCCTACTAGGCTAGTAAGTCTGCATAGAAAAAGCCTGCGATGGCTTGTGTTTAGGGTTTTGTCATCAGCAGTTTCCATACCTTTCTTCTGTAGAACTTCCCTTTGTTGCACTAAACTAAGTAGTGTTAAAGGTCACCGGAATGATTTCCTCAGACCTTTCTGGCTGAAGTATTTCCAATTAAGGTGGAGGCCTGATTTTAAAAGTCCCGCCCACCTGGGTTTCCTTCTTACCACCAAATAGAAAGTCCCTTGAGCCTCCTTCAATGGGCTAAAAAGAACCTTTATCAACTTCCTCATCCTCTACCACATCTTAGCTACTTAAAGCCTCTCAATCCAGCTATCCAACAAGAAATATGAAGAAAAATCATAGAAGAAAAAATACAGACAGAAATAGACTAATTTTGTCACTATGTTAAATTTCAGACAGGCAGACACACAGATAGAAATGTTTTAAACCGCACAGGACACAAATTTACATTCTCATACACAATCCTCTTGTTCTTTTTTGTATCTTGAAATGTTTGTTGATGATTAAGTTCACATTAAAAGCACATTTTTATTTTTTTTTTAACAGACAGCAAGTGAATACACCCTAGAAAACTGAAATTTTTGGCTCATTTAGTCTAGTGTCTCTTAGCACACTTTTTTTTCTGTTTATCCTTAGAATCCCCTTGAACCTTGTACAGGTGACGGAGCTGTTTGGAAATGGAACTCTTGCAATAGAATGGGAGCTTCCCACTTCCTGGAAACCTTTAGGTAAAGTATTCTGTACCACTTAGTGGGGAGATTTTTGTTTCCCAACTTTTTATTAGTCTTTAAAATAAAATTTACCGCTATAAGACTGTGGACTACATGATTGCAAGTGAACCATCTATTTCAATCTACTGGAGAAGGGCAGCTAAGTGGCTCAGGGATAAAACACCAGCCCTGGATTCAGGAGGACCTGAGTTCAAATCCGGTCTCAGACGCTTGTGTGACCCTGGGCACACAAGGCACTTAGCCCTCATTGCTCAAAAAAAAATATCTACTGGAATACTTTCCCTGCAAACTCCTATACCACAGAAATCATAGATCCCGTTTCTATTGTTTTCCTTTCCCTATGTATACTTCATCTTCTTTGATAGTTCCTGCCCTCAAGGAGCTTAGTCATTTTTATCCACAAAATCTAACACATATTATTCAGTCCATAAACATTTATCAAGGCTCTACTATGTGTCAGGGTATTGTGCTGACACTATGTATTTAAATGCTTATTTGCTTGATTTGTTTCTGTACTTCATAACCTTTTTCCTACATAAAATGTTTTCATATAAATGTACACATATGTATGTAAACATATACATATGTATTTGTGAATATCTGTATATATCCATACCTATATTGTGTATGTACATATCTGTGTATATGTATGTGTGTGTATATAAAAAACACATTAAATAATGTATCATATTATTAAATATTTTTTCATATATATATGAAACCCAAAAGATATGTCATTATCTTCTACAGAGAAGTAATTATGTTCCCACATCTTTATATTTTAGTTCGGTCTCCGCGCTATTATTAGTACAGACATTTGTAATGCGAAACAAAATATCTGATGGCCAAATAAATCAAGAAGGGTCAAACGAGTTCTCGGGCCCTAGTACCAACTGAGTACCCATGAGATAGCGCTCTTTCTTTTCCGTATTCAAGATGGAGAACAGGCTCCTCTGGCAACAGTTGCTATGGTTGCTCAGAGCGTCAAGGTGAGGTTTTATTGCCCTCCCTTTTGCCCACAGTAAAGATGGTGCCTGATTGACAGGCAGCTGGGCCAATAAGGATGAGCCGTTTCGGACGCGCGGGGAGGAAGAAGGCGGGTAAGTCTGCGTCATTTCCGGCGCGCCGCGGTGATGGAGCTGCTGCTGGAGCAGTTGGAACGCTTCGCTGAGGTGGTAGCGGTGTCCCGTACGCGCCATGCGGGCAGTTGGGGGCGCGTGGCCGTGCGCCGCGCCCTGCGCTGGGCCCGCTACCTGCGGCACGTGCACGGGCGCTTCCGCCATCGCGGCGCTGTGCGGGCGGCGCTGGTGGAGAGGCTACGCAGCCTGCCGCTGCGGCCTGGCCCCGGGGGTGGGAACGCGGCGCACGCGGGACCTTGCTGGGCGCCGGGGCCGCTGCGGAGCTTCGCGGGCCTGGGACGCGGGGACCAGCTGCTGGCGCTGGGGCTGCTCGAGAACGCGGCGCTGCCGGGCCCCGCGCTACACGAGCTGCTGCGGCACCTGCAGCCCGAGCGCGGGGAGCCCGAGGACGAGGCGGGCGAAGAGGGCGGGCTGGGAGACCGCCTGGCCGAGCTGGCTCGCCGCAGGGCCGCCTCCCAGCTGCTGCTGCCGCTGCTCGGCGCCAGCCCGCCCTGGTCTGACCCCGTGCTGCGGAGAACCGAGGCCGAGCTGCTGCTACGGCGGCTCCGAGAAGAGGCCAGGGCTGCGCCCGGCTCCGAGACCCTGCTCCTGGACCGCCTGTGGGTGCAGCTGCCCCAGCCCCGCTGGCTGAATGTGGTGGCCGAAGCGCTGCTGCTGCCGCTCACGGCCCAGCCCGACGGGCATGAGGACGAGGATCCAGATGAAGAGGACCCAGCGAGCCCAGTGGACCTCAGCCATAGTGCCGCTACCTCCCTGCTGACCTGGCTCCTGGCAAGGCCCGCCCCACTGGCCGCCTTCTGCCGCCTTCTACCCGCCCCCCTTCTCGCCTCCCTAGCCAGCCACCACTCCTCCCTGGGCGAAGCCTTCCTGGACCTGCTCAGGGACTGGGGCAGCCAGCTCCACTTCGATCCAGTGCAGGGCGCCTGGGTCGGGGCTGGCCCGGAGGGACTGACCTGGGAGCGCCTCCGGGACTGCTTCCGAGGCTTCTGCCAATCCCCAAGTCCCCTAAGAAACCAGGCTCGGGCCGTCCTGGACGCCTGCAAGGCTCGGGACGGAGGCTTCGAAGCTCAAGGGCTCAGTGTATGGACTGACCTGATGCGAGACATTGGAGAGGGCGGAGGATGCTGAGACCAGGGGGGAGATGCCCCAGGTTCTGGACTTAGTGTCCGGGCCCACAGTGACCTCGGCCTTTGAACTCTAGTTTGTGCTCTCACTGTTTACATGAACTGAAACCGGCCCTTCATCCTGAATGTACACATTGGGGGAACAGTGCCCCCCATCTAGACAGCCTGGTCAGCCCCAGAGTGGCTTTAGCCTTTCAACTCAAGGAGGTGTCCTCACAGTTTACAAGAACTGGACATTCATGTTGAATATACAAGTCTGGATATACACAGTAGTGCAAAAGTTATCCCCAATACTCTAAAAAAAGTCAAAATCCTAGTAAACTCATTCTTTACCGGCACCTTCCATAAATTAAAAATGCCTTTTACTGTTACTATATAATATTTGCCAAAGAATAGTCTGTTTGAAATGACTAAATGGGCCTTTCCTTTCTGTGCTTATTTAAGTGTTTTCCTTTACATTGTTGATATTTTTTAAGAATCACTCTGAAAAAAGGATTTAAATTAAACTTATATCCTTTGGGCAAGCCCTAGAAGTTACTCCAATTCTGATTTTTCAAATAGGATACACTTTCAGGGGTGTGTGTGTGTGTGTGTGTAAAATAAGCTTAGGTGTTCACAAAAGTTTTTGATTAATTTTTCATTGATGCTTTCTGTATTAATATCGCAGCCCCTTCTGGAAATGCCTCTTCTCCCTTACTCAGCTGGATACCCATTTTTATCAAAGAAAAGTAGTGAAGCCAAAACAATTGGCATTCTGATCTGTTCTAACAATGTATGCAGGCCTCTGCCTCTTTCATTTGGAAGGAATAATGATAAACTGGATCACTTTATCTACATCTTAGAACTAGAAGGACCTTGTAGAAAATTTAGTACAAGTCCCTCATTGATCTAAGAAGAAACAGGCAACAGAAGGGTCAAATGACTTGCCCAAAGTCACATAGCAAGTACAATGTAGTTAAGATTCAAGGTCAGGTACTGACTAAATTTAGTGTTCTTTCCACTACACTCCTGTTCCCATGAAGTTAAAGATTTGGGGTGAGAATAGAACTATGATGGCCATGGAAAGGTTGAAGTGGGGAGAGAATAGATTCTGTAGTGATAGACCATTGGACCCCGTGGCTGACATCAGAGAAATTTGGAGGTGTAAGTGGACAAAACTGGCAGCTAGTCATTCTTACACAGAACTTCATAAATCAGTAACTAATTCCTGGCTATGGATTCACTCAGCACTGCCCTAAGCAATTAGACTATCCAGTGGTGTCACATAATTTAGAGGGATACGTGCTCATATATCATGTAATAATCAAGTGTTTGTGGTGATGTGCGAATGGGCAACTTTTCTAAGAACACAATTTTAGTAGTTGTAAAATGTTACAATCAGCAGCATTGTGATCCTTTCCTTTGTCACACAGATGACCTAAACCCAGAAAGATAGTGGTGATGGGCCAGCAAATTATAGCACAGAGTAGGCAAAATGTCCCAATTTATTTAGTTTGAAAAGCTGAATCAGACTAAGTGCTTTATGTAATATATTACATGCTTGTTATATTTTTAGATTTTGCTTCAAGAAATACTAATGAAGTGTATACCGTTTGGCTCTTATCCGTGGACTGCTCAATAGCTTAACTTTATTTTGAGCAAAAATATGTATCTGCTATTCTTCTTTTGGAATAATGGTTAACCTTTGTGATCCTCAGTCAACATGCCAGCTGAGTCATGAGATTCTCTACATAAACCATGCCAGATGACTGAGGTTTTGATTTACAAGTCTTATATTTTCATACCCTACTGACAAATTTTGTTCTCTTCACTACCAAGCTTCAATATTTGTAATATATGACCCCTATCTTTTGTTTAAAGAATGACAAAAATGCCAGAGGCTAAATATCCTATTTTTAAAGAACCAGTGTTTTTCTGAGCCATAATTTGATTTCAGGCCAGACTCCAAGTTTGATCGCTTTTCTTCCATATGAGTAGTTCAGGGAAGTGTATGAAGTAAGACAATCTCAAAGGATGTTTTGAGGCTTACCTTTTAGATAAAATGGTTTGTGGCTGAAAAGATGGCAATGTTCCTCCTTGTCTCTGATTCCTCTCCAGTCTCTGATTAGTCCATTTTTCATTTTTCCTACATGCCAAATCCAATAGTGTAAATCTAGTTTGTTCTGCTCTGCACATAGGTGTATTTATGGAAAGATTCCCCAGCTTGAGAGTCAGAAGACCCGGGTCCAAGTTCCACAGCTGACTTAAATTCTCAATGTAAACCGGAGGGAAATCACCTCTCTGGGCTTCTATTTCATCATCTGTAAAATGAGCCAAGCTGGACTAGCCAGTGTCTAAGATCCTTTCCAGTTCGAATGTTCTCCGAGTACCCAAAACAGTACTAGGGATATTTTCTCTATTGGGAAACCAGGCTTCTTCATCTAGCCCACCCCTCCTCCTCGTTTCCCATATTTGGCACTGAATTTTAGAATTGGAACATATTTTCAAAGGAAAAATAAATCTGTATATATCTTTTTAAAGACCCTTAACTCAGGAGTGACCTATCTCCTCACTTGTCTTATTTCAGAGCAAAGTATGGTCACACATTCCCAGTTCCCCAAACATACATATGCCTCATTCATTGTTTTGGGGAGCTGAACCAGCCAATCTGGGAGAGGAAAAAAACACTCTGGCATGCGATGAGGGAGCTAAGAAGTTCCAGTTTTCCTTGAAAGGGGAGAGCTTGGACTCTCCTTTGAACTCTTCTGATTTGTCCTAATTCTATTCAACTTTCACCTAATATATGATCAAAAACTATCTTGGGTCTCACATATTCTTTGTTTTGAAAGTATCCTCAGGGTTCTATTCCCTTAAGTGGAAAACAAGATATACGATAAAGTGTTGAGGAAACTTTTCAACACAGCTCTCTGCCCTAGTCTATTTTATAGAGAGAATTCTATGCTGTGATAGATGTAGAAAAATATGGCTAGCTATCTAGATAACTCACTAGTTAGCTAAAGCATTTATTAAACACTTAATACCTTACTGTGCTAAATGGGACCTGAGAAATGCTGTGGAAACTTGGGGTAGTTGTCTTATTTCCCCCACAGCCTAATCTCTCCTAGATCTGTCTCCATTTGCATTTACACATATTTATCTATACCCCACCCCTTCTGGTGACTAGTAAACATCTAGACTTTTATTTTTGTCTGTGTCTCCTAAGCCTAGCACAGTGCCTTTCATAGGGTCTTTGTTGAATTGGAAGGATGGAAAGAGGAACTAATGCCCTGCAATCATATTTCCTCCTTTATTTCTACCTCTTAATAATGAAGAATATCGTTAGACTATCCTCTCAGGCATTATTGTATTTGAAAATGCATGCAGCAACTCCATTCCATTTGGATCAAGCCTTAAGTCAAAATTCAGCTGTTGTGGGTCACCTGCCTCTTTTTCATTAGTTTTCCCTGTGGATCATGTGCAGTTCTGCCATCAGCTTCTGGAGGGTTAAATAGGGAAAGACCTACCCTCCCCAGCAATAGGGGAAGCCTGGGTCTTCAGAATTTTAAAAATTAATTAATGTAAATTGTCTGGGAAGGAATCATTGATTTCTTCTAGGAATTAATTGGGCATGATCAATCACTAAGTCTGAAGTGTGACAACCAAGTCATTCATCAGATGCTAATTGTCAGGGTGGGGGAGGAGTGCCCTTTCAGTTTAGAAAAGATAGTGTGCCCTAGGGAAATGAGTTTAAATCATCCCAGGACTGATAATTAATGTGTGTACAACTGTCTCTGGGAGCTTCATTACTCTTAATACTGAGGTAAAGGTTGAGTGCAGAAAAGAACCTCCGGTTTTGAAGTCTTGTAATTTTATTCTTTTGGTCCCATGAGTGGTCAGCCATCATTTCTTGGGTATGTTTTATGCAGCAGTGGCAGAAAAGCACAGGGATATAAGGAGCAAGAAAGAATACTGTATACACAGTATATTTACACACACCTGACACTTTAATTTGTACCATGGATAAAATGAAATGTGAACTAAATTCTGTGAAATGCATACAGGCTAGAGATGTATTACAATATTTGGATTTTGGATTCCTTACTTTGACATTTCAAATGAATTTGTTCTAAAAGCATATTTGTTTTTGTTCCTGCTCACGCCAAAGAAATCCAGTCTATTTTATACCATATAACCTTTAAAGGAATACATTTATATCGCAAAGTAGCATGCAGTACATTTTAGTAAAAATGACAATGTTACCAGTTTCTGAAATACAGATGCTGATTTTAAGTTACAGATCTAAATCCTCCTTGGTGAATTTGGAAACATTTTGTGAATGGCACAAAAATATGTAAACCTATCTTTTCATTCCTCATAATTATTTTTCATTGTTGCATTTACAATGTATACGTATTTTTCATTGCAAGCTGTGTGGAGGACAGCTAATCATAAGCACTTCAGGAATTCTCCATACAATTAACAAATATTTATAAGGTATTTATTCCAATGCTGGGCCTTTATTTATGAATGTTAAGGCATCAGAATCTGCATGGATTACATCATGAGTGCACTATGAATCTGCTGAAAATGACAGTCACTGTCTTCACACTGATCCTACTTCATCATGTTTAAATCAATAACCAATTTTGAAGTTCAAGTTGAACATACAATTTTCAGCAGGAAGGTCTGGCTGGACCTGTGATTCCATCAGTGACACAGTTGGTGTGGACATTCCATCCAGTGATACAAAGACCCAACCACCCTATAATATCTAGTAATTTAGAGACTTGCCTGGGACACTGAGAAGTTAAGTGACTTGGTGACACAGCTAGAATGACTAGGAATTGTCTTCCAGACACTAGGGCTGACCCTCTATACAATATTCCACCTTACCTTTCAAACAGAAACAAATTGTGACTATGTATGAATGTATATGTGTAGATGTATATGCATACATACATATATACATACATACATAGAGTCCTAATATGTTATCATTTTTATAGGCATATTGTATTTCCTTTCTTTTTTTATCGTTTAATATATTACATTATAAATTATATTGCTTTTTCTATGGTTTAATATATAGGTTGCATATATACACAAACAATAGAAAGGATGAACAATAGAAAAGGATAGGCAATACAGGTTACTAAATGTCATATATATTTATTCTTCCAGAAGTCATATCTGGTAATTTTACAAATATTCTAGACATGAGCTGAAAAATATTTCTGTCTTTTATTTGACCAATGCAGAAAAAACACAGCAGATCATAGCCCCATCCCTCCTGTAACTTTCAGAAACATTCTGTAGTTTATATAAACCCTAACAGCCCTGAGGAAAAAAAAAATGCACGCATTGTTCTCTGTCTGCTTTCTCAGTAATTGCAAAAACATGTGTCTGACAGCGCCAGTTTGAGATTGTTGTTGGAAACATAAAATAAATTGCAAGTGACTAACATGAGCAATTTACAGAAGGTACATGGTATACTTCACTAGTCAGCAGACTTAACTTGCATCTGGAATTACTATAGTAACCAAAACCAAGAGAGCATGTGCCGTTTCCTAATTATAAATGGAAAACACTGGACCCTATACATTGTCCAGCAAATTGGTCCCAGTAGTATCAGTAGTAGCTAGTTCACTGTTATCATTATGGCTCTAGCTAAATTAAGCTATTTGAAGGGTATTATTTCTATAATCTGTTAAGGGTTTTCAATCTCCATAATCTAGTGGCATTAATAGAAATAATATCAGGTAAAGGGCATTTTTGTTTCAGCTTAAGCATATGTAATATTTGCATATGAGTAGGTATAGTATAAACATATATGTCTGTAAATAATAACAACATTTATATAGTGCTTTGAGGTTTATCAAATACATTGCAATATTATTTCATTTGATACTCTCAACAACCTTAGAAGGTAGGTGCTATCATTATCCACATTTTACAGGAAAGGAAACTGAGGCAGGCAGATTTCATGTTGTTCAGGGTCACATTGCTAGATAAGTGTCTGAAGAAGGGTTCAAACTCAGGTATTCCTGGCTCCAAGTCCAAAGCTCTATCCACTGTGCAGAGATGGGGAGAGGAGTAGGTAGATACTGAGGCCAAGAAAGATGAAAGATCCCCTAATTTTGTACACGCAGATATATGTGTGTAAATACATTATTTTATATATATGTTTGTATGTATATACACATACACATAAATATGTATGTGTGTATAGATATATTGCTGGAGTGGTTTTGAAAACTTTCTGTTTGCTTAAAAACAAAAGATAGTCACAAAGGTTCCATCTTTACTTGTAACTTATTGCATAGTTGTACTTGGAAGATGATATTTTGATAGAGCTACATTGTTAAGGCCCACCCGAAATGGTGAGTCACAAAAGGTAGCTTTATGGAGAGCTAAAGACACCTTAGAGGACAGAATGCTGATTCTTGTTATAAGGAACTTTTGAGTATTTAACATATTCAGACAAGGCTAAATTCCCTGGTTATCAACTGAACTATAATGCAGAATGCCATATCTATAGTCAAAGTAATAATGATTTTACATAGCAAAAAGATCTTAGCATAGTGCTTTGCACATAGCACTCAAAAAACCCCTTCATCCCATCTTACAAGAAAGAAATAAAAACGTGAAAGGAGATTTGTTTGTTTCTGCTTTAAAATAGAAGTTATCGGATATTTCTGGTCACCTTCACAAATGAAGTGTGGTTTTCAAACCAGAAAAAAAGGAAGAAAACAATATGATCATCCCGTGTCCATGCCTGAAAAGAAGGGAAACAAGGAACTACTAATTAAAGTGAATTTTGATGCTATGGTATAAATAGGATTGGTTTACTGAAGTTCCATTATTCAATATTCATTGAACAAACATTTATAAATCCATTTCCATATATTATGCTCTGTACTGGCTATCAGTACTCACTAGAGGCTTAGGGCAGTATCAAGATAGATAAGACAGCTTTCCCTGTACTTAAAGAATTTGTAATCCATTTGAGAGATAACAAAGACAAAGAACTATAATGTAAAGTCTGAAGTGTGAAAGAGACATATCAAGAAAGAGTCATAATAGAGAGTTAAAAGGGAGGGAGAATTATTGAGAGGGGAGTCAAGAGAAATTGATATCATCTGGGTTTTGAGGGGAAAATAGGATTCAACAATTAGTGATTGAGAGGAGAACATTTCCTGGAATAGAAAATCATGTGAGGGGACAACTAGGTGGTGCAGTGCATAAAGCACCAGCCCTGGATTCAGGAGGACCTGAGTTCAAATCTGGCCTCAGACACTTGACACTTACTAGCTGTGTGACCCTGGGCAAGTCACTTAACCCAGAAAGAAAGAAAGAAAGAAAGAAAGAAAGAAAGAAAGAAAGAAAGAAAGAAAGAAAGAAAGAAAGAAAGAAAGAAAGAAAGAAAGAAAGAAAGGAAGGAAGGAAGGAAGGAAGGAAGGAAGGAAGGAAGGAAGGAAGGAAGGAAGGAAGGAAGGAAGGAAGGAAGGAAGGAAGGAAGGAAGGAAAGAGAAAAAGAAAAAATAATGTGAGCAAAAGTATGGAGGTAGGAAAGCAGGACTCTGTGGAATTATGACTGGGGCTTTATTGCTGGAGTATACAGCATGTGTAAATGAGGTTGTAAAGGTATGTTAGGTCCATGGTGTGGAGCGAAGTTGTGTCCTTGAAAGCCATAGTAAAAAAAAAAATTATATTCAGTAGTAAATAGGGAGTATTAAAAATGTTTGAGCAGGACAGTGAGTGATGTGTTCATCCCTATGTAGCACCTGAGATTCCCCCCTTGCATAATGGGACCCAAAAAAAATCTGCCAGAAACTCAAGGCACTTTCTGGGGTCAACGTAATTCCCACCTTCTAGAAGAAGCTTTTTCCAGCCTGACCTTTTCTCCCCCAACTTCCAGCTGCTAATTCCTTCCCTTTCCAAATTTCCTTTATCTTTCCTGTATAGCAAGTATTCTCTGGCCTCTCTTTTATTTAAATACAGACTAGCTATATGAAGGTTCTATGGATACCCTTAGAGGGTTGGTGTGTTTCTTCTCAGTATGTGTCAGAGAGGAGACTGAAGCACAGTTCTTACTAGCTGTCAATCCACTACTCCAAGCTACTTCTCAATAGAATGATAAAGAATTGATGCTAAGTGTTTAAGAGGAATATAGCATGCAGTAGGATAAGGAGAAAATTCCTGCTGAACTGCTGGCTTTTTCCCCCCTAGGGAATCAATCCTTGAACTACCTACATTTCCCATCTAGAGCATCAGTCAGTCCAATAACTTCTGCTGAGTTTACCTTCTCAAACTTCCAAACTTCAGCATCCTCCTTTGGTAACAACAGAAGGCAGTGTTTGCCAGCTAAGTCAAACCAACACTACCTTGTGCACCATTTCCTCTCAGACCTTCATTGAGGAAGCCAAGGACCCCACACCCAAAGATTGTTGGGAATAGCATCATCACTCCCTCCCCAACCTCCCACTGACTGATTCCAGCCCAGCCTTCACAGCCATTATTGAAGGAAGAAATCATTGTGTAGAAAGGATCTACTTTCTAAAAAGGAGGTCACCACCACCACCAAGAGCTGCTGATCAACTGCCATCAATGGACTAGTAAGCTCAGGAGCCTTGGTAGTAGCAGCCCTCTCAGACCTACATGTGTCCAGCTTCCAGTTTAAGCTTCAAGGCCATCATGCAAGGAAGCAACTCCTGGGAAGAAGGAACCAGCCATCCCCACCATCTACTACTCACAGGACAGGGAAGCCAGCCTGAAGTAGAACAGCACTTGAAAGGGAGAAATGCAAGGTAGCATGTGCCAGGCAAGTCAAACCACCACTACCGCCACCACCGTCTACTCTTTTGGTTTTTTTGTGAGACAATTGGGAATAAGTGACTTGCCCAGGGTCATACAGCTAGTAAATGTTAAGTGTCTGAGGCTGAATTTGAACTCAGGTAGTCCTGAATCCAGGGCTGGTGCTCTATCCACTGCGCCACCTAGCTGCCCCTCACCATCTACTCTTTAACCCTAGTGGAGACAGCTTAGGATCTTGAACCCAAGAGTCTTGAGCATAGCAATGCTCCTGGCCCAGTGCTTGGGGCCATTATCCTGGGAAGCAACCATTTTTTTGGAGATGTAGCCTGACAACTGTTCCTTCAGGTGCTATAGCCACATCCATTAAAGACCTAGAAAAGAGTTTTTGTCACAGAACCCTTGGCATTGTCAAATGGTAGGACCTCAAGGTCATAGGATTTAATAGTGGAAATTACATCAAAGGAAAAGCATTAACATCCACTTTGCTGCTGTACTCTGAGGATCATCTGACATTCCACCTGACTGGTAGCTTAAGCCTTCCATCTGTGCTGTCTCTCCCATTAGAATGTGAGTTACTTGAGAGCAGGGATACTAATTTTTTATTAGTATCTCTAGTGTTTAGCATACTGCTTCACACATTGCACTTCAAAAACTTCATTCATTCATACCATCTTCTCTTATACACACAATTACTTACATGTCTCCTCCATCAGAGTGGGAGCTCTTTGAAGGTGGGGACTCTTTTTGTCTTCTTTTCTATGTCCACGGCTCAGAACACTCCCTAATAGATAGTAAGCAATATAGTATCTGGAGTAAGGGAAAGGGTAGAATGGAAAAGAAGTGAGTTGCCTAGTTCAAGAAAAAGGCAGGAGAGTAGCAGGTGTCTGATGAAAACAAAGCCAGGCGTACTCAAGGTCACCAAATAGGATTAGACAAACTGGACTTTACACAAAATAAAGTTCCTGCCTGTGGTAGAAGCTAATTTCTTTTTGTAGTTTAAAGTTAAGAGGGAAGACTTGGCTTAACCAGGATTTGACCTGTTAGATTAAAAATATTGTGACTGTATTTTTTATGTAGATATGAGAGGGTGGCAAAGGGCATCTTGAAATGATAAAGATGGAGTATCTGAAGATTGTATTTTTGCCACAGCCACAGAGTTACTGCATATGCACTAATTTAGGTCGCTATATACTTCTCATAAGATAAAAGGACTGGAGGAATGCTTCATCATTCTATAGCTTGGCAAGGAAAATGAAATGTTCCTTGAAAAAATAAATGGAATGACTTCAAGGTTAAAAACAGAAGAGAAAACGGATCAGTAGAAGAGGTAGAAGAGATCCCTTACCTGTTTTAGGAAGGTTGAGAGTAGGAGACTATGACGCTG
Source organism: Dromiciops gliroides (assembly GCF_019393635.1). Lineage (NCBI taxonomy): Eukaryota > Metazoa > Chordata > Mammalia > Microbiotheria > Microbiotheriidae > Dromiciops > Dromiciops gliroides. The sequence continues at coordinate 47,127,139 of NC_057866.1, forward strand.
AGGAGGAAGGTGAAGAACATGGAGTAGTTTTGAATTCTGAGGATTTTCCTCAATAGGGCTGGAGGGTGGGGGTGGGGGTGGAAGGGATTGGACCCTCTCAAGGGGAAGTAGCTGCATGTCCTCCAAAGAATGAAGGATGTGCAGTCACAGTTAGCATTTAAAGAAATTATCTAGAAAGGGAGAGAGAGGAAGGACTCCCAAGTAGTGGTTACTTGTGGTTCTCTGTTGAGGGACAGTGAAGCAGCTAATTATTGACCTAACAATAATAATAGAAAGGACTTCTGTCTTCCTGGGTTATGTGTCTGGGGCATGAGGGAAAGCCTTTCAAGAATTGTCAGATCTGACAACCACTATCCACTTCTAGAGATTCATGTAGGATATTGCCAAGAAGAACCTAGAACCACTGGTAGAGATTGGGAAATACAGTGTAGAAAAATAAAGACTTCAAGTGGTGTTTTCAATCTCATGGCTAATTATAGGTAAGTGATTCCAATGGAAAAACAAAACAGATCTGGAAAACAAACAACTGGATAAGAAGAAGGTGTCTGAGAAAGAGATAATTTCCAGATTACTGGGATAGAATTTATCTAATAAGGGCTAGTAAATGTATATTTTCCTAAACTCTGAGGAATCTGATATCAAGAGGCCTCTTTCTTTATCACATGCCCATAACAGTTCAAAGTTTATTCTCCTCAAGTCATCCGCTACCTCATCCTTGTCAAGTAGCATATCACCTAGGACCATAGGTACTTAATAAAGGCCTGTTGATGGATTGATTGATTAATTGATTAGAGCTCCTGCCCCCACTCTCCTTTTCACACTGGCCAAAATGTGCAGGTTCTTTGATAAAACTTCATGTGTCACAGGAATCCTCATGTTATACATGAGGAATCTGGGACCTGGAGAGGTGATTGAGTGAAGGTCACAAATCCAGTTAGTGGCATTAATTTGGCTTAGATTGCCTTATGATTATTTTTTTTTAAAGAATGAGAATGGAAGTATTACAGCACTACCTTAACTGTCATTTCTCGTATTTCTTTAGAATTTCAGTCCTGCAATGCATTTGAGATCTCAACTATCCTCTGATAGACATCTTAATACACCTGTGCTGTCCCCCACATATGTCTTTGGTATATGCCTTTCTAGGGTGGGTCTACCCAACTTGCTGGAAGTCTTCCTTTTATTTTTTTATTGTTTAGATAGCATTGAAGGAAATAACTGCCCATCACTTATCCTTTACTCTCACTTCACAGAAACACAGAATCCGAGAGTTGGATGGGACCTCAGTGGCTAGTTCATGTAACTCATATATTTGAAAAAAAAACAAAAACAAAAAAAATAACTCCAGTCTCAAATGTTCAACAAGTAGTCATGACCAGCCCACCTTCCCCACCTTCGCACTGGCCATGCCCATACCAGGCATGCACTCTTTCCTCACATCTACTAGTAGAATCCCTTACTTCCTTCAATACTCAGCTCAATTGCTACTTTCTCCATGCTTTGTCCTAATTCTTGCACTCCCCCAGAATTGGTACCACTCTCACTGCCTAAAATACTTCATATTTATTTGGGATATTTTGTCTAAACTTATACATCTGCTTGTTTCTCCAATAGGACTTAAGTTCCTCAACAGCGAGATTATTTTTGTCATTGTGTCCCCAGCAGCCACACAGTGCCTGACACATAGTAAGGTATTTAATAAATGTTTGTTGATTGATTGCTTGATTGACCTCTCTGAGAGAATGAGACATTCTCTTTGTAGGAAACATTCTTAAAAGCAGCCAAGCAGGCCATTTGGTTATCCCAGACCTTGACATTCCATTTCCTACCTTTATGACTTGGTTCAGTCTGTCCCCCATGCTTGGAGTGCAAGGCCACAGATACACATATTAGTCTCCCTAGCTTACTTAAAAGCTTAGATTCCTACAGGCAGCCTTTTCTGGCCTGCTTAGTTATTATTCTCTGCCTCTTTCATATATCACACATATATCCATTTGTTTCCATATTGTATTCCTACCAGTAAATTGTAAGTTCCCTGAGGTCAGCTAGTAGAATTCCATCTTCCCTGAGTCCCATATGATTCCTGGCTTTTTTAGTACTAGCCAATAAAGCATCAGGACTATGGAGGAGAGGGGTAACAGGTTTTATCTTTAGATTCCCTGCACCTAACACAGTATCTTGCACTTAGATGATGTTTAATAAAATACTTTTTGGGCTAGGTGTGGTGGTACATGCCTGTAATTCCAGCCAAGGAGGAGATGGAGTTAACGAGGGCTTGTGATATTCTATGTGGAAGTCATTATGGATATATGCAAAGTGGAGATCATTCTATAGTGAGGGATCCTCCTTCCCAGTGAAAGTGTTAATTTCTTGGTTGCACACAATATTATTTGATACTGTCATGGGGAAAGAGGTGGTGGTGGTGGGTCCTTAGCTATTCCCCTTCAAAAATTGCAACTCTCAGGCAGCTAGGTGGTGCAGTGGATAAAGCACCAGCCCTGGATTCAGGAGGACCTGAATTCAAATCCAGCCCCAGACACTTGACACTTACTAGCTGTGTGACCCTGGGCAAGTCACTTAACCCCAGTTGCCTCAAACACCAAAATATAAAAGTTGAAAAAAATTACAACTGTCTGCACAAAATCCAATTAGAATTAAAATGGTCTTTTATTTGGTGTTGGAGAAAGTGACCAAGAGGTAAGACTTTCCTCTTGGGGAGGAGATGGTGTGGAGACATCTTTCTCTTTGAATGGAAGAAAGGCCAAAGCTTTTATAGAGGATAGATGGAGTGACCACCTGACAATGGAAAGTTCTTTTTGAGGGGTGGGGAAAGGCTTGAATGAGGGGTGGTGGTCCTGACTTCTGGAGTTATCTCTGTCTCCTGGCACCATTCTGGCATCAGTCATGACTGATGGGATTAACTCCCTTACTTCTTAGGTGTGTCTGCCCTTTAATTTAGCTCCTTATGGAGAATTTCCCCAGACCTATATCTTAGTGAATTTTTCCAGTGACTTGAAGACGTGATTTATATCCACCCCTGTCTTGATATACTTAGGTCTGCAGAAATCATTCTGGATACAAATACATTTAACATTTTGAGGGTGGACCCACTAATGGGCTTTTGGAGGGGGGATCTATAAGCTTAAATAGAGAGGAAAAACAACTGCATTTCTACTTTCACTAATCTCTAATAGAAATTTAGTTCTTCCCTCCATTATAAATGTAGATAACAAAACATTATTCTGAGGAGGGGTCCAGAGGCTTCATCAGACTAGCAAAAGTGTCCACAACGTGAAAAAATCCTTTGGATCAGCAACCCCCATGTTACTTATCTTCTGTTCTCTAAGAGGACCATGACAGGAGGTGATCCTGTCATGACTTTCAGTGAATTGGATTTAAGTGAGGAAGGGCAATGCCAAGTCACCAGCCTCACTCTCTTCTCCAGAGCCATCTGGATCCAGTGGCAAGATATTTATCATGACAACTGGAGATGGCCTGGGCACAGTGGGAGAAGTTGGCCTTTTAAGCTAAGGCCTTTTCTAGGTCTTATTTTGCCTGAGACAGTGCCCATTGAGTGATTAAGACTATGCAAGAAAGAAGGCAAAGAAAGGCCTTTTTTACCTAATTTACAAAGGTATAGATAAAAGGGATACACTCAGGTTTTCTGACCAAAAGAGATACCATTGCTATTTAAGCCCACCTAGAGCCATCTAGAGGCCAAACAATGGTAAAATGAGGACTGGACTGGGACATATTGTTGGCCAATCAATGAGGGCCAAAGTTATTTAGATTTAAAGTGTGGTCCTTAGAAGACAGCTTGCAGGTAAACCCCAAGAAAGCTTGTGAGATTTATTCAGACAAATTTGTATTTCTTCGGACAAGAATACCCACAGGTAAGGCTATGATTCCCTATATGGAGAGAGGGAGAGAAGGGGAAGAAGGGAGGTGGGAGGGAGTGAGGAAGGAAGGAAGGAAGGAAGGAAGGAAGGAAGGAAGGAAGGAAGGAAGGAAGGAAGGAAGGAAGGAAGGAAGGAAGGAAGGAGGGAGGGAGGGAGGGAAGGAGGGAAAGAGGGAAGGAAGGAAGGAAGATAAATCATGCACCTTGACATTTGATCAGTGTTGGATCCACTGTTCATTGACAATTGATATGTAACTTATTTAGCTTTCTTGTCCCCTTCATATTTTACCATATATGCAAGTTTATCTAACTTTGCCACCACCTACTTTCCCAGACATCACGGTCTGTGGGCTGATGTCCTGTTGTGAAAAACAGTTCTGGGACAACAGGAAGATCAATCACTCTCAGGACCTCCTACTGACTATTAATTTTGCCCCCATGGCTGATCTGTCAGCATTAAATATGAGATGCCTGTATACTCAGGCCCATCTGTCCTCTCTCTAGGCAAGCATGATGCTTGCACTGGAGAGAGAAGCAGTCTCAGATGGGCTCCTGCCCCTCTGCTCCCATCTGTATATTCCTCTTTGTGAGAATTGATGGGAAGTGCTTTGTCTTTGCTAGGACTACTCAGCAGCAGGCCAGGAATGCTTAAGATTTATATACTGCCTCCTGAGACATTTGGTGTCCACAACTTTGGCGCTTCTCCTGCCAGTCTGTCCTGTGTTACTAAGTACATGGTTGAGATAAGGACCCCATGGGGTTGATGTCAGGTTGATTGCAGCTCTTGTTAGCTTAACTCTCCCTCAGGGGTGATAACACTGAATTTTATCACAGACTTGCTCCCATATTAGGGGTATGATGCCATTTTGGGTAGGGCTGGCTGGCCACCCTGGGACAGCTGGTGCCACACACTACCTGTTACAAGCTCATCACTACTAGATCAGCCTAAAGTTGAGTTACTACTGAACAGTCTGTAAGAGGATGAGTCTGTAGGATTTAAGTCCTGGGTGTCTGAGATAGTTTACATCTTTCCCTGGGATGAACCTTCAACCACGTCATAGGCCCTGTTCTTGAAGGAAATTGTCTGACCCCACAGTCTATTCCATGTCACTGTTGATCAGTGGTCCCACTTCATCTCAACTTCCTGGACTATAATATTCACAGTTCAACAGGTAAAAAGATTCAACTCCCCATATCCCCTCAATCAAATGGCCAGAGATGGTATGTGGTTTTTCTTTGTTGTTCTAGGAGGTTAAGGAGACTTTTTGACACTTTCTTTGGATCCAAGAGAGCCTTAATCACAGCCAGTCAAAACTGACTAGACCCAAGACCTATCCCTCGGTAAGATCTTGGCAAAATTTCAGGAGAGAGAAGAATTTTTTCCAAAAGGGGCTATTTTCAGTCACGGTCGGGAAGAGAGGATGGACAGGAAAAACTAGTACTCTACTGTGCTGAATGGGACACTATGATGGCCACCGTATTCTTCCATGTGAGGAGTACCCAGGAACAGACTTCAGTCCAATTCAACAAGCAGTTCCTGAGTACTCACATTGTGAGGCACTGGGCTAGGGATGGATGGGCTTAGAGAGACAAAGTGAAAACAGTCCTTGCACTTGAGGAACTAGAATATACTATAAACATACAGTCTGTTTGTTTACAGTAAATGAGTTATATATAGATAAGTAAATAGAAATAGGTATGTATATATGTATGTATATGTATGTATGCATGTGTGAATATATGTGTGTTTCTGTGTATACATGTATACACACACACACAAAGTAAACACATTTTTCCCTGGTGGGGAGGGGGGATAGATATGGGTAGTGCAAACCTCTGTAGGAACCAGAAAAGGACTTGTAAAGAAGCAGACATTTGAGCTGAACCTTGAGTAGAGCCAGGAATTCCAAGAGGCTGAGATGAAGAGGGACAGCATTCCAGGCATGGTCAAGGTGGGAGAATGGGACAATGCTTGAAGGTAGAGATTGGTCTGTTGTATAATGGAAACCTCAAGGAGGCTGATTGGACTGAGAAGTAAAAAGCATAAGCAGGAGGAATATGAAATCTAACTGGAATATTAGGTTTGAGCATAGAACATGGGCTGCTTTCACTTGGGGCCAAATTGTCAAAGGAACACTTTAAATATCAAAATGTATATTTTGGTCTAGAGGCAATAGGGAACCATTGAAGCTTTCTGAGCAGAAGAGCAGGAAACATTCCATAATTTACACTGCACCAGGAATTATGAGAGCTTTTTATCTTTCTGACTCAACACCTCATGCTTCTTGAATGCTTGAGTCTTTTTAGCTATGTCTGAATATGATTCCTGCCTGGTACTTCCCGCAGGAGGCTGGGGAGTGATGTCTCTCAATTCCTGTACTGTCTAAGCTAGAAGCCCATTGCCTTCAGAGTCACAAATATGCCTCCCAGCCTGCCTTAGTAGTTCCTAAGTGGGATGTTACAATGATTAGTATCACTACATCTTTCTGGTACCCACTCTTGGTGACTTTGCAGCAAAATAAGCAGCCCTGCCATCTCCTCTTTGCATCTCCTGTCCTGCCTGGTTTTAACACCATGGGACAACATGATTCTCCCAGGATAAGTACATTACTTGTGGTCTCATCACCATACTTCTAGCTTAATCACCTCCCTTACCCTCCCTTCTCCCCTCTGATTGGAGGGCAGGAGGATGGAGTCCCCAACTCCTCCCAATGCAGAAATTGAACACTCAGATCACTCCATCTCACTTGCATCTGTTGCTCTTCCTGCTTTCCATGGAACAAGATGCTTCTGTGCCAATTCCCTCCTTGTTCCCTACTTCCCTTTCCTGCCTCCTTTTGTGTTTGCCTCCTATTAGATTGTAAGCTCCTTGATGGCAGGGGCTATCTTTTTATTAATTATATCCCTAGTATTTAACATGGTGCCTGGAACATAGTAGGCACTTAAGTGTTTTTTTTTAATTGACTTGCCATTGTTAGCTGGAGGTATCACTTTGGAGAGTCAGGTTAATAACAACAACAATGGCAGCTAGGCATCACAGTGGCCCTGGAGTCAAGATGACCTGAGTTCAAATCTGGCCTCAGACACTTGCTAACTATGTGACCTTGAGCAAGCAAGTCACTTAACCCCAATTTCCTTAAACATGGGCCATCTCCAGTCATCCTGATGTATATCTTGCCACTCGACCAAGATGGCTCCTGAAGAGAGAATGAGGTTGGTGACCTTGCACAGCCCTCCCTCACTCAAATCCAATTCAGTGCAAGTCATGATCTCTCCCAGATATGGATTTCATGGTCCTCTTCTAGAACAAAGGACAAATAACAACCACAATAAATATAGGTATCAGACAGGACTGAAGATTACAGTAAAACCTGGGTAGGAACAAAAGTAATTCTTGTTGAGTGAGGAATAGAGAGTAAGTGATGCAAACTAAGAGGTGACAACTTACCAAAAGTCAGGCCTGGCAAATGGAGGGGTGTGTTCAGAGTGCTGAAATTCTAGGAGCCGAGGTAAGTAGAAACTGAGTCAGGGAATTTAGGTTTAATCTTGAAATGTCAGTGCAAGATACAGAGGCAAAATACAAGGAGCACCTGGGAATTGACTATTTGTTTGACTAAACCTGTAACTCCAAAATCTTGTGTTTTAATGACTATTTGCATTCCATATTTTGTTGCTTCCCAAGAATGCAAACATGCCAGTGTGTTTAGGGGCAATACCTACTCCCACCTCATCGGTCCCCTAACTCAACTGTACCATCAAACTATGATCTCATACCCTTGTGTTCCACTGGTCCTTGCTTTGAAGGACTGATCATGACCTTAAACTAGACTTCCAAAGTCATGCTTGTTAAGGCTAAAATTCTAGCTATTCTGTCTAAAATATCTAGTGAGTGGTTGCCAATAAATTATAAGCTTTAGCAAGAGTTAGACTTTTAAGCATTTATTAAGGAGAATAAGAATTTGGTGAAGAGAAAGGGAAAGGCCTAGATTCATCTATCTATTAAAAGGAGAGAGCATTCCTAGCTCCGCTCTCCGCCAAAGTCCGCACAAAAGAAAGCGAGTCAGAGCACTGGGCTCCCCCTTCTTCCTCCCACTAGCCAATGTCACTTCCTGATGCCAAAGAAAAGATGCATGGTCTTGCCTTCAGAGACCTTCACCTCATGGTGGAGCTTTTCTACAGTAAGTCTCCAGAAGGTGGCGTCATTCCAATCGTTACATGCTATTGGTGGAGGGGGAAAAAGAATACCTCATTAAGAAGAGCTTCATCATAGAAGCTAAGGGGCTAGCTCTATTCCTTAGGACTGGGAAAGGGAAGGCTGAACAGGTGAGCCGGCATAGAGTTACATGTTCCAGAGTTAGTAGAGGTTTCCCATTAAGCCCATCTCCCAAGTCATGACCTCGAGGTCCAGGAAAACCTTCTGAGAGAATGGAATGGGTCCCAGCAGGGCAAACAGAAGTCTGGGCACATGTGCTTACTTGCTCACAGGCCTGCACAATAGAATGAAGATTAGATGAAGAATAGCCACTGCTATACATTTTTTCAAACCTTTATTTCTCATGACATACCTCTTGATCTCTCCACAGTCTTTGGCTCTTCAATTCATTATCCTGAGCAACTTTGATTCCTTACCTGGCTTGGCTTGTGGTTTATATCATTTCTCACCATGTCATATCCTTTCATGTCTAGTGATTGCCATAAACAATGACCTGGGTCAACTCTCCCCATGGAATCCAATACAACCCCATCTCTCCCTCTTTCCTTCCCAGCCTTCAATGACTTTTGGTTCTGTCCTTTGCTACTAATACACTGTAAGCAACACTCCCTTCTAGCTTCCCTTTATGTGTGGTCTACTCCCATTAGAATGGAAGATCTTTGAGGACAGGACTGTTGTACTTGCTTGTATTGGCATCTCCAGTGCTTAGCATAGTACCTGCCACAGAAGTGCTTGATAAATGCTTTATTTGCATCTCTTACTCTCTCTGCCTCTGTCCCTCTGTTTCTCTCTGTCTTTCTGTGTTTCTCTCTGTCTCTTTCTCTCTCTGTCTCTCTCTCTCTCTGTCTCTGTCTCTCTCTCTGTCTCTCTCTGTCTCTCTCCCTCTCTTTCTCTCTCTTTCCACCCTGGTAGCTTCTCAGTCATGCTGTGACCTATCCCAGGATGGGGTCAGGAATGAACAGGACAACATAACATAATCAGTACTTCAAGTTGTTCCAAGGGAGGGTTAAGTATAGCTGGTTAAGCTTTAACTCAGTCTGGAAAAGGCTAAGGGGGAATTGCAATGAAAATCACTGGAGGCATAGAAAAATCAACTCAATGTGTTGATGACCTTCATCTTTAGTCTTTCATCTTGTTCTTTCAGTACCTTGGGGATGAGAAGATCCCACTTAGGCTGTTCATCTGTTGTGCCTCATTCTCCATATGTGCTTCACCAACCTCCTTTTCTGATCACATATGTCCTTGATAATGTCTTTAATATAGCTGCTTACATGCAAATTGTCAGTAACATGCTACAGTCTGTTTATTCCAGCCATGTGTCTTTCCATTATCCTTTGGATTATTTGTAACTTTAATTCTTCCAAGATCCTTGTCTTCCATTACTCATAGCCATAAAGCATCTCTGGGAGAATATTAATGGCAAAGAATGAGGCTTCAGCAGCACATGCAGTTTGGGATCATTGAAAGCACTGTCTGGTTTGTCAAGGACAATCAATTCTGGGTCCAGAATTTTCAAAAATACTTTTTACATTTGGCAAATTTTCAGCAAGAAAAAATGGACTTAATTCCCTCAATTTTGTTCCAGAATGTCCCCAGTCTCCTTTATCCTGGGGATATCACATAATTATAGAATCTCAAAACTGGAAGAACCTTCAGAGGCCACCTAATCTACCTCATAAGCTAAACAGAAATCTTTTCAATAGCATAACTGAGAAGTGGCCACCCAGTCTGAGCTTAAAGATTTAGAGTAAGGGGAAAGCCACTGCCTTCCAAGGAAGTTAATTCACATTTGGATAGTTCCAAGTGTGAGGAACAAGTGATCTGAAATATATATATATATATATATATATATATATATATATATATAAATCATGCTGGATTCAGGAGGACTTGAGTTCAAGTCCAGCCTCAGGCACTTGACACTTACTAACAGTGTGACCCTGGGCAAGTCACTTAACCCCATTGCCCCCCCCACATACATATATACATATATACACACATATATACAGATACATACATATACATACATGTACATACATATACACATATTATAAAATGGAACTCTTTGGCAGCCTATGTACACATCCTTAGAATAATGTTTTTAAATGTATAAAATAAAACCATAAGATTCCACAGGAAACTAAAGATTAGTGAAAATAAAGATAGAATTTTTCCCATATGAAAGGCCCCCCTCCTTTTTTCATGGATACCCCAAAAGAGGGGTCTGTTTACCTCAGGTTAAGATAGTCTATGTGAGGTAGTTTGTCCTTACAATGAACCTAACTCTGTCTCCTTGAAATGGCTACCTCTTTGTTCCAATTCAGTTCTTGGACCAGGCTGACCAAGCCTAATCCTTCCACATGATACTTGAGGATGGCTACCAGATCTCTTCACATCTGATCTTCCGTGATGAGATATCACCAGTACTTTTAAGTGATCCTTAAATAATATGAGCTTGATACCCTTTGCCAATCTTGATTTTCCTCTTTCCTCAAACATGGTGCTTAGAATAGAACATCATAATGTCAGATATATTCTTAGTGGTACTGTCCGCTTGGGCAGCTAGGTGGAGCAGTGGATAGAGTGCTGGGCCTAGAGTCAGGAAAACTCATCTTGGTGAGTTCAAATCTGGCCTCAGGCACTCCTAGATGTGTGACCCTGGGCAAGTCACTTAAGTCCATTTGCCTCAGTTTCTTCATCTGTAAAATGAACTGGAGAAGGAAACGGCAAATCATTTAGCTGTGTGACCCTGGACAAGTCACTTAATCCTGTTTGCCTCAGTTTCCTCATCTATAAAATGAACTGGATAAGAGAATGGCAAACCACTCTAGTATCCTTGCCAAGAAAACCCCAAATGGCATCAAGAGAATTCTAAAAATCCCCCAGGTCCTTTGCACTCATTCAGATTACCCATAATACTCCAGGTGCCCCTGACTTTGAAATCAGTCATACCCTCCAAACCTTGGGGAGTATCCCACTTGAGCATACTGTCTTAGCCACAGGAGTGCCCAAAGGACGTCATGTGCTATTGTGAAGTGACTGTTTATAGTGATCAAGAAAAAGGGGATGCTGGAGGTGTTGAGATCATGAACTGTATAGTAGACTGTGCCTGTGGTATCACCTATCTATGAGCTGAGAGGACTGACCGATGACCTATTGCCATGGAGGTGAGATTCACACAGCCTCTTCCTGTTATCCCAGAGAGAAGCAAGTTCTCCCACCAACAATCAAGAATCCCATAGCTTCTTCTTCTTGCCCTCAGTGCAGGCTAGCCAAACTGAGCCCAGCTGGAGAAGGGGTTTCGATTTCTCTAACTTACTGTTAAATTCCATTGTTCATGTCCTTTAAAATGCTTAAATAAATCTTAGTGGCCAGTAATAATGTCAGAATGTCAGCTTCTTGGTTGTATACATAATTTGTTCAAGAGAAGGATTTTCCCATTTCAAGGATTGGAGCCATTTGAGGTGGGGCTTGGGAAGGGGGAGGGAAATGCAACAGAAAGAAAAAGCACCAGTGATCTTTTCTACATGAGCCTTGCCAAATCACTTCCAACCAAAAGAGATGGCAAGCTGAGAAAAAACCCCTCTGGGAAGCCTGAAGTCTCTTCTTTCAGGCTGCTGCTGCAGAAACTGGAGGACTTTGTCCATATGCCATGACTTTAAGCTGGAGGTCTCAGTGGGCAGGCATCATCTTTGGCCTGAGATTGGTAGTACCCTGAGGCTGAAGGTCCCCTGCCTCACTCATGAGTTCCCCTGAAAGTCAAAAATTCAATTAAGTAAGATTCAGTTCTTCAATAATTTATTAAATCTCTAATACATGCCAGACACTATACTAGGTGATGGGGATAAAATAATAATAAGAGCTAACATTTATAGAGTATTTTACTTTGATCAAAGACAAAAGTAAAATAGTCCTTGGCTTAAAGTAATTTGTAGTCTACTAGAGGAATGACATGTGAACAAATATGTTAACAAAAGGCAACATGGGTCCATTAATTGTTAAAGAGAGTAATTTTAGTGGAGTAGAAGGGGCAGGAAAGACATTTTAAGAGGCTAAGGAAGAAAGCATGTGGTGATGAAATGGGATAAGCTATAAGCTGCAAGCTGCTCTTTGGAAGAGTTTGGTGTGAAAGAAAGGAAATACAATGAGAGTTCAGGGGCAAGTTGAGTTTATTATTATTGTTGTTGTTATTGTTATAAGGTAATCCTATGCATGCTTCCAAGAGAAGAAAGGAGTAAGATGGGAGATGAGTAGGCGCAAGGTCTCATAGGAAGCTTAAGAAGACGGGATCCAGAGCACAGCAAAGGGGACCTTTACAGAGGAAGATAAAAGTACTCTTATCTGAAACTGCAGAGGAAGATAGGCGAATGAATGTAGGTACTGAAATCTGTTGAGGTGATGAGAGAGATGGATGGGAGTATCAATGCCAGATAGTCTTAAACTTCTTACTAAAGTAAGAAGGCAGCTAGGTGGCACAATGGCATAGAGTCAGGAACACTCATCTTCCTGAGTTCAAATCTGGCCTCAGACACTAGCTGTGTGACCCTGGCCAAGTCACTTAGCCCCATTTGTCTCAGTTTCTTCATCTGTAAGATGAGCTAAAAAAGGAAATGATAAACCACTCCAGCATCTCTGCCAAGAAAATGCCAGATGGCGTCACAAAGAGTCAGACACAACTGAAACTCAACAGCAAAGAAAGAAGTAAGCTCAGCAGCTCTTAAGTGTGTATGGAGAGGGGGAAAGTGAGGACGTTAGGGGAAGGAAAGTGTGGAACTTTCCTTTTGCTTGAACCAGAGTATCAATGAAGGAAAACAAAAGGTTTCTCCAGCAGCATTCAGGAAAACCCACTTGTCCACTTGCATTGAGAGAGAATAATGGGGGCCCTGTGATTTTCTTCTGATCACAGTACTAACCAGTAACAGCAACCCTTACCTAAAGCAGATCCCTATTCCTTTGAAACAACCGAATGATGAAAAGTAATTAACTTTATAGCAAGCCAGTTGAAAAATTAGACACTCAGTTGCAATGAAATGTTTAAAACTGAAAGAATGATGAAATCTCTGGAATTAGAGGTATATTACTCTAGTGAGCAGAAAGCATGACCTGCCCTAGAGGAATACAGAAAAATAATAACATTCATGTCATACCTGTCAAAGAGATGCAGGCAGCAATTCTTGTTACCTGGTGGCTATTTCTCTCCTTGAAATATGAAGGGGATTAGAAATAGCTTGAATTATTTATGTGCCTCACCAGGACTCTAGCAATGGGCTTTCTTGTTCCTAGAAACTGTATTTTCTCATTCTAAACCAAAGGTACATTTCATTCTGCTAACTCCACTAATATGCTGTGCTTTATCCCAGCAAAATTAATATGGATAGCACAGCCCACAGTCTCTGAGAAGCTAAGCCAACAATCCTTTATGTACAGTTTCATATTTTGTGTTGGAGAAAGCATTTTTTTTGCTAATGAAGTGATGCATTAATGATACAATTTTATTATTAGAAAATAAATCACTGACTTTAGAATAAAAGCTACTCTCGGCTTACCTCTTCAATATCTATGTAGTAAAGTCTGTTCCCTGACATCTAGGATGGAGATATCATTGCGTGTCTCTAAAGAAGACAAAGTAGGCATCTACAGCCTCTTCTGCACACCCTTCTCCAAAGAAGACTTTATTTCCTACCTGGAGGGAAAACAAGAGGTTGGGGTCAGAAGCTTGGCCACTATGTTCACCTTAGAAAGAAATACCATGCTTTAATTCCATCTATCTGTTTCCTTAAATATTGTTAGTCTAAGTGATGTGATTTTCAGGTTCTAGTTAACTTCACTTCACTGTTTGTTTATTGGGCGAAGGATAACTCTAGCTTTGTATCTAAGTCGTGACCCCTTTCCCATCTAATGCCTGTTCCACCAGGAACACATGTAGCAGATAGCAAAAAAAGAACAAAAATCCAACCCTCTTTCTCCAAATCAATAGCAAAACAAAAATCAGAAAAGGTATACATAAGAAAATAAACACCAGACAATACATGGTAAAGGAGATGATCTACTGCAAGGGAGAGAGGTAACAGCTTTGTCAAGAGAGAGACTCTTAGATCTCACCCAAGGGGAAGTTCCCCAAAGTCTCTCATGGGGCAAATTGGGAATAGAGAATGGTAAAGACTGCCAGCTAATCTCATGTCTGCCTCTTCCAAGAGTCTTTTCCTTCAGGAACCTGAAGTGAGGTTGATAACTTCTATAGTCTCTCTCAAAGTTGGAAGACAGAAGTGCCTGAGTTGACTTCTGGGCCCAAAGTGACTAAATAGCCTGAAAAAGCTGCCAAGAGTGAAGAGACTGAAGCTCTTTTTCTCTCCTCTCAACAACCCAACCCAATTATACCTTGTGCTGGCACAAGAACTTAATCTCCACCAATGAATTGAGAGTCCCATACAAATGGGCTTTGGGACTCATGTTATCGCTGGAATGAGTTCAAAGATTCTAATGTAAAGAAAGTATATAGGGGCAACTAGATGGTGCAGTGGATAGAGCATACCTGAGTTCAAATCCGACCTCAGACACTTAACACTTACTAGCTGTGTGACCCTGGGAAAGTCACTTAACCCCAATTGCCTCAACCAAAAAAAAAAAAAAAGAAAGTATATAAACCACATGTATCAAATCACTATTGATCAGAGAAAAACAAATCAAAACAACTCTGAGGTATCACCTCAAACCTATCAAAGTGGCAAAAATAGAAAAAAAAACAGAAAATATTGGATGTTGTAGGGGATATAGGAGAGCTGGGATGTTAATCCACTGTTGGTGGAGTTGTGAAAAGATCCAACCATTCTGGAGAGCAATTTGGAACTATGCCCAAAAAGCTATAGAACTATCCCTACCCTTTGATCCAGCAATACCACTCCTAGGTTTATATCCCAAAGATACCTCCAAAGAGAGAAAAAGAACTACTTGTACAAAAATATTTATAACAGCTCTTTTTGTGGTGGCAAAGAATTAGAAACCAAGGGAATGCCCATCAATTGGGAAATGACTAAAGAAACTGTGGTACATAATGTTGATGGGATATTATTATGCTATAAGAAATGACAAATTTCAAAAAGGCCAGGAAAGACTTATATGAACTGATGTATAGTGAAGTGAGCAGAACCAAGAGAACATTGTGCACAGAGACGGCGATTTTGTTTGATGAAGAACTGTGAATGACTTAACTAGTCTCAGCAATATGATGATCCAAGACAATCCCAAAGGACTATTGATAAACCATATTAACCACTTCCAAAGAAAAAAAAAACATATATTGATTGAACACAGACTGAAGCACGCTATTTTTCCCTTTCTTTTATTTTTTTTTCTTTTATTCAAGTTTTTTGGTACAAAATGACTAATATGGTAATGTTTTTACATAGTCACACGTGTATAACCCATATCTGATTGTTTGCCACCTCTGGGAGGGAGGGGAGGGAGGAAAAGAGGGATAAAAATTGGAACTCAAAACTAATAAAGGTGTTTATTATTTTTTTTTAAAGAAATCACATTTCCCTCTAGTTCTTTCTTGTCTTAAAATTTTCCCTCTGACTGTGAGAAAAAAGGATAGCTCTAAGATCATTTTGGTCCCAGTCCACCAAATCTCAGAAATTTTCATTCTTTTTTTCCCCCTGAATTTTCAGTCATCCTAATTTAGACTCTTGTCTCTTCTCACATGTATTATTGAAGTAGCTTCCTAGTAGACCTCCTTGCCTCCAGTTATTCTATCTTCTCATGCATCCTTCAAAATATTTTTTAATACTTTTCCTAATACACCCCTCTGTTAAAGTCACTTTCTAGGTCAAACACTGAATTCAAAATCATGGTTGTTTTTAAGTTACTCACTTATCCATTTGGCATCATCACCATCTATATGATTTCTCTTCACAGATTTGTTCATCTGATAACATATTCCTTTGAATAAAGGACAGCTTTAATGCACTCCCAGCATCTTAATGTGGCCGGAAGAGCTTGGTTTTGAGATTCCTGGCCTACAGGATTAGGTGCAAAGTTTTCAGTTCAGCACGCAATGAATTCCACAGTATAGCTCATACATACCATCCTAGAATTTTTTTTTCACAGTGCTCACCAAATCAAAAGCTACAACTATGAAGATGGGACAGGGTATAAGTCTAACAACTAGTTGTTCATTTGAATGATAAAATATGGGGAAATGAGGAACTATTGCTGTGGAAATCATAACTGTCAGTATAAGGATAGTTATTTTTAAGAGTTCAGTTAGCCCCCAGCTTCTTAGAATGCTAAACAAAATGAAAAGAATCCAAAAGGAGAGATTTGGGGTTTGATTTAGGATTATAGGATTAGAGATATAAAGCTAGGTTTTGTAAAATAACTTTGCAGACACATCTAGTGTAACCCCTTCCCCCTCATTTCATAGAAGAGAGTGAGATTATGACATGTTTAAGGTTCCACAGATAGTTAGTAGCAAAGGTGTAATTCGAACCTGGGAACCAAAATCCTTTGAACTCCAAATTCATCTTATGCTCCACTGCACATGCTACATTTAATTAAATTATTTTGTGGGAGAAGATGCACCAAGTTGATGGGGGTGGGGGGGTAGAGGGGGGAATTCGTCTGTAGCATTTTTTTTTACTATACCATCTAAGTAAATGCCTTTGCTTTAATTTAAGTGTATCTTCTTGATGACTATATCTATCACTATTGAAAATAATTGCATCAGTGAGGGCTCAGGAGCTATCATTTCAGGAATGCAATCCATTGAGCATAGAGTAGTCATCCTCAGTTGAGTCTAAGCCAAGGGAATAGCCTAGAGAGGAGGTACATAATACAAACACACATATATACAAACACATGTGTGTGTCTATATATGCATACATGTGTGTACATATATGTATATATATATATATATATATATATATTCTGATAAACATATATTGCAAGTATTTTGTCTGCATAGAATCTAAGTTCCTTAAGGCCAATAATGGTGTAATTTTTGTCTTTATATCACCAATACCCAGCACAATCCCTGGCATATAATAGGCACTTGATTAGTACTCGTTGACTGATCAATTGAAATGAAAGGTATAAAGTGATGTAGCAGAAAGAGCACAGGTTTTAACTCAGAAGACTCAGATTTGAATTCCACCTCTGCTACTAACTATTTGCACAATGCTAGGAGAGTCATTTAACAACTGTGGTCCTCACTTTCTTCATCTGCACAATGGCGATGTTGGACAGGGAGAGAGGGATGGGCTAAATAATCACTAAGGTCCCTTCCAACTCTTCCTAGATGACATATAGAGCTATATTCAAATTGAAAATTTTACATTTAAAAAAGAATATAGTACCTCTATGTGAATAATACATTTAAGAATAAATGAAAGACAAGAAAATATTTTTGGGAAAACAGATAATTTCCTCATAAATAACTTTCACATGATTCCTATTGATTGATTTTATAAGAAAATAAAGAATTTTAACCTTTGGTTCAATTCAGCTAACATTTATTAAACTATGTGCCAGACATTGTACTAAGCTCTGGGGATAGGAATAAGAAAAGCAGTCCATGCCCTCAAGGAACTTAAACTCTAACAGGGGAAGATGACACACAAAAGGAAATTTCAAGGTGTGTGTATGTGTGTGTGTACTGAGAACTACCAGGGGATACTGTCATGAGGCATAATATTGTTAAGGGCTAAAATTCTAGCTAAACTGTCTAAAATATCTAATGAGTGGTCGCCAATAAATTATAAGCTTTAGCAAGAGTTAGACTTTTAAGCATTTATTAAGGAGAATAAGAATTTTGGTAAAGAGAGAGAAAAAGGCCTAGATTCCTATCTATTAAAGGGAGAGCACATTTCTAGCTCCCTTCTCCACCAGCATCCTCAGGAAAGAGCGCGAGACTGAGAGTGAGCGCCAGTCTCTTCCTTCCTCCTCCCACTAGCCCGCGTCACTTCCTGATTCCTGGTCTTGCCCTCAAAGACCTTCGCTTCATGGGCAGAACTCTTCTACAGTAAGTATGCAGCAGGTGGCGTTATTCCAATCGTTACAGTCCCCCCTGTTGTTCCTCAAGAAACAAAATGTTTCCTTGACGGAACAGTAAAAAGAATATAATAACTATTGCTAACTAATAATATGTGAACAACAATATAGAAAAGGAAGAGAGGAAAGTTTTGTCCAGAGGGGTGATTTTTTTTTTGTCCTCATGAACCGACGCTTTGACATTAGTCTTGCAAAGGGAGGGCCTCTGCAGAGAATACATGTTACAGATGGTGTATATTATAACAGAAAGAGAAAAAAACAACAAAAACAACAAATCAAAACTGTTCATTTAAAGTCTCTGAAAGTCTTTTCTCAGATGTCCTCTAGGTGTAGCTGTGGAATGGAAGTCTTTTCAGGGGTTGATGTGTGGATACTGGTAATCAGCCAGAAAATTTCCTACAAAATTGAGCTTAACACAACTTTAAAATAGCTTTGTCAATAATCAAATCAAACAATGAAAGTTCTCAAAAACATGTCTAAGGGAATTCATAATCTTAGTTGTTACACATGAAACATATAATAAAACAAAAATTGAAACATTCTTTAAAATTATAATATTACTATAGTCCCCCCTTATGGAGGGTAATTGAGAAGACAATTGCTGCAATATTAATTATTAAAAATAATTTTTATCTTTGTTTCATCACTTTTTGCATCATCTGCCTAATTATCCTCATGCCATTATGAGAAATTTTAAAATCTAATATAATTGGTAACAGGTGTTAAGGCCAAATTCAACAGTGTATTTATCATGACACCTGAGATAATTATGGGGGTTACCATAAAAGAAAAGAGAAATGATGGGATATGAGCATTCCCACACTTGAGGAAAATGTACTGCCCATACAGTATGCCAGGCTTAAAATAGGTGGATGGAATATATGTCCATGCCACCGAACATATTGGAAGAAACTGAGTCAGACTTAATCAGATGCATGGGATTGAGATGTCCATGGCATCAGGCATATAGGAGGGAGCATAGAAGCCAGGTGTAGAAGTGAGATGGGTGGGATCAATACTTCCAGCCATCTGTACAATATTGTGGGGAAAAATAAAATAAAATATTAAACCAAGAGAATCCAACCTCAACATTTGTCAAAAGCCGTTCTCTCGGCCATACCTTGACTTCATGCATGTCTCCCCTCATGTGACAGTTCAGTGTCTGCTCTTGCATGTATTCCTCTTGTGATTGGATGGCATCTTGGCCAACTGGCATCTGATAACTCAGAATAAAGGCAATTAATGTCTTAAATGATAAATTCCCATAATCCAAGTCTCATATGGATTTAAAAATTGAGGATAATAAATGATTGCAAAAAATGTGAATACATCTTGACTCAGAACACAATATATAATTATGCAACAATTTCAAATAATACCCCTTTTTTGTACTTAGTATACAATTACTTTTGTGAAAAATCAGAACATATTTAAATACAAGTTAAAGCACAACAGAATCTCAAAGAAAACTTTTTAAAAAAAAAGAAAACTTTTACAAATGTTGCCCTCTTTTTTTTTTTTGGAATATGCTTATTAAAAATAATACTTCTTTACACTTGCCATGGCAACCAATTTGCCAGGGAAATGCTTTGAAGAGTTTGATCAAATAATCAGTTGAGAAAAAATAACAAAAACAAACAACTCAGAACATGGGAGCACAATACTCCTAGAATTAACATTATATTATGAAATCAAAACCATCTTGCAATTTTTAAAAATTAGATAAATGTATAGAAGAAAATACACATGGAACAATAAAAGACAGTGAAATTCAAACTAAGGAAATCTAAATGAGCATGAACTTAATATTAATGAGTATTATGAAATATAAACTTGATCACATGACTATAAAAAGCTTTTACAAATATTCTCCTTGTTTTAGAAACTAAGTATAAGACACAATCTCAAAAGCATGAAAATCTCTATGAAAATAAACCCATACCATTAATTTCAAAATGTATATATAATAGCATAGAAATCCTATGTAACCTCTGAACTGATACTATTACTCTGAGTGAATTCAGAACACTTTTGATTCCGGTATCTAAAATCCCCAATACTCATATCAGTACCTTGCTGCTTACTTCTACATTTCTGTACAATATATACCCTTCCATGGCAAAAGAAGTGGAGTCTTGAACTATGGTGATGATTGTCATTCTTATTCAGCTTAAGTTTTTCTTCTTTAACCCCTCTATATTGTCTGTCAGTCTTTTCACCATACAAATGCTTTATAAGGTTACTAATTAAAGACAAAAGCAGGTTAGCAAAATTATGAACAAATCGAGCATATCTGGAATTTAAAGGGTTTTCTAAGGTTGTCTCAGAAGCACAGCCAGGCTGGGGAAGGGCTGAGCCTGAAGCTGCAAATGTAGTTAGAGAAAGTTGTGCATGGGCATTAGATCTCTGGACTTCCCAGGCCTGGGAAGCAATGGGCTTGGCCATGGGAGGAGTAGAGGGTGGGGTCTGGAGAGGAGGGGAGAGACCAGAGCAATTTGAATCAGACTTGATTTTGAACTCAGGCCTGGATTCCTCTTCCCCCACTTTGCCTCCAGGTGCTAGGGGATTAAAAGCTTCTAGAGGGTGGGTCATTGCCTCCAGGCATGCAAAATTAAAGCAACAATTACTGTTAGAACTGGGAAAAGCTGTGGGAATCTCTTCAGGTTTCTCTGAAAAAGCATGGTTGGGAGAGGGAGAGATATTTCCTTGTGTGAGTAAGTTGCTGGCTCTTTTAACAAAAATAAAAAGAAAAATAGAAAATCCACAAAAACAAAGCATTAACATGATATTATCTCCCATTTGTATGGTTAAACAGACTAAAATCAAAAATAGGGTAATTAGGGAGTTTAAAAGGTCCATTCGAAAAAATTTAAAGGGAAAACACAGCCGGTTCGCCAGTACTTAGCAGTTAAAGGGAGAGGGAGGGGAAATTTCTTACCCAACCAGAAGATCAGAAGAAGACTGAGGGTTAGCTTTCCTCTTCGTGGTCAGCCATCTGTTAAGGGCTAAAATTCTAGCTAAACTGTCTAAAATATCTAATGAGTGGTCGCCAATAAATTATAAGCTTTAGCAAGAGTTAGATTTTTAAGCATTTATTAAGGAGAATAAGAATTTTGGTAAAGAGAGAGAAAAAGGCCTAGATTCCTATCTATTAAAGGGAGAGCACATTTCTAGCTCCCTTCTCCGCCAGCGTCCTCAGGAAAGAGCGCGAGACTGAGAGCGAGCGCCAGTCTCTTCCTTCCTCCTCCCACTAGCCCGCGTCACTTCCTGATTCCTGGTCTTGCCCTCAAAGACCTTCGCTTCATGGGCAGAACTCTTCTACAGTAAGCATGCAGCAGGTGGCGTTATTCCAATCGTTACAATATTCAGTGGAGTTCAAATCAAGCTGAGCTCCAGATAGAACATGGAGAATTGCCTTATGCAATCGTTTTTAATTTAACCATTAAATAATCTTTATCTTAGTTATTTATGATATCTCACCAGATAGGCATAAATATATCCTCACTTAATATGACACATCAGGCATAATAGAATTAGACCAACCATTAAAAGAAACATTCTTATCACTGAGCTACTTTCATCCTAACATTAAGTCATAAGCTTCAAAATCAATATTTATTTCTTTTAATAGTATTTCTTACAAGACAGGAAAAACATACACAGATGATTGTATATCATAACCTATAAAGAAAATTCAAGAGACCACTTATGTTTAAATATAAAAGATATCCATCTCTTAAGAAAAAAAAGTGAATTCCACCCTCCCCCCCCATAAATTCATGCACACAATATGTTTTTAGAAGATTGTCTGTAGTTATTTCAATGTGACAGTAAGATTTTGTAGTTAAAAAAAACAAAACAAAACATAGGGGCAGCTAGGTGGCACAGTGGATAAAGCACCAGCCCTGGATTCAGGAGGACCTGAGTTCAAATCTGACAAATGTCAGACACTTGACACTTACTAGCTCTGTATTTCTATAAATTACCAACAGAAATACACATCGGGATGGAGCATGGTAACTACAGCATTGCTGTCTATGACAAGGATCATTGCAGGGGAGTCAGTGGTTACCATAAACCTCCAGAGCCCTGGATCTAGTCAATGGACTGGTTTCACATCGCATTCTGAACATTATCATCTTCTTTTCAAAAAAGTTTTCCTTCCTTTCATACAATAGGATTAGAAAGCTAAATTTCAGAGGCCATCTATTCCAAATTCCCTTTCTCATTTTCTACAGATGAGAAATCTGAGGCACAGGGAATTTAAGTGATTTACCCAAGGTCACAGAATGTAGTAAGTATCAATGGTGATTTGAACCTGAGACCTCTGATTTCACAGAGGCTCCTTCTCTTACCACTCTACCACACTGCCTTCTATAGGATTATAGCTTTAATTAATTAGTTCCACAAATATTTATTCAGTGCC